>NC_041381.1:548348060-548350313 GCF_002162155.2 Triticum dicoccoides | reverse complement strand
GCAACATTTTCTTTCAAGGTGCATTTTTTCACAGTAAGCTTCCGTTTTAGAGTGACAGATTTTCTTTTGACCGGTAGAAACTACTCCCTCCGTTCCGGAATAAGTGTCTCAATTTTGTACTAGAGCTAGTACAAAGTTGTACCAAGCTTGAGACACTTACTTTGGGACGGAGAAAGTATATGGTATGCCAACATTACATTTTCTCCATGCTGTAGAAGCAATTTATTGGCATATGAAGAAAGAAGTATGTTCAAAGAAAACATTTGCTTCACCGAAAGAAACTGCGTGGAAGAACAACTATGATGTGAACAATAATTTCCAACTCAATCTGGTGGGCAGCGCGGAGTCCAAGAATAGCTTGTGGGTGAGGATCTGCGCCCTTCTCCACACTCCGCCGCGCCTTCTCCCCCGCCACCGACATGCCGCCGCACGTTCGGAACAGCTCCGGCTACCGCGGCGTTCACGCTCGCCCCTCTAACGTGTATTACATGGAGATCCGCTCCGGTAATACACGTCTCGGTCTCGGGACGTTCGAGACCGCCCACGAGGCCACCCGGACGTACGACGCGGCGGCGTGGCGCCTCTCGAGGCCACCGGCGCAGATGAACTTCCCCGACGTGGAGACGCGCGAGCCGGCGCAGGAACTCGCGCCTCCGTCGCGGCTCATCACCGACGAGGATCGTCGCGTCTAGCGTAGGCGGGTGCGCCGCTACTCCGGCGCTGACTGTCCGCGGCCCATGGAGGAGGTGGCGGCGGTGCTCGGCGTTTGGCCTTGTCTCCACGCGCGGCGACCAGGACGGCACTCCCTGGTTGTGACGGCAGTTGTTGGGGATACACATAACAGATAGGCCCACGAACGGTCAAAATATCATAAAGCATGGGGCCCATATGACAGATGGGCCCAGATCAATTTCATACCATACATGAAGCTACTTTGATGATTTGTATGTCAACATTACTCGGATGACGGCTAGGCTAGCATCACTCGAACAATCAACATACCATCCACTCGGATGACTATCAACTCACTCGAACATATGAAGAACAATAGTCAGCGTGGCGGTTTCATAGTGGGCTGACATTATGGCATTGATGCTCCACGTTGTAACATAAGAGGTGAGGGGGTGGCGCACTCTATATAAGCCACCCGCACCACTAGACTGGGGTAGGCTCATTCTTCTCCCCTGGTTCTCTCGCCATTAGTCTCATGACTTAGCTCGGACATGAAGATCCGTTCTCCCCTCTCCCTCATATTGTAATCTCCAGATTCATATACTCAGATAAAACAAGCCTCTTCGGAGCACGAGACATAGGGTTGTTGTCTTCACCGCAAGAGGCTCAAGCTCGCTAAAAACACCATGCCACCCATTTGCATCTCGATAGATCATGCTCCTTTATCCGACCCCTTTCTACTGTCGGAATCGCTCCCACGACAACGACGGCCATCCTGTCCCTTCGGCGATGTGGTAGCCATGGTGGCAGCTGGAGGTTGGTTCGGTGTCGTCGATCTGGGTCCCGTCCAGTTCGGTAGTCGGCTGCTCTTGCTTGCCACGACGCGAGCTATGGGACCGTCGAGGATGGGATCTGCGGTGGGTGCTCCGGTGCTTGGTGTGTGCCTCGATTTGGCCGATGTCGTTGCTGGAGTGCTCTGGATTTGGTGATGCGGTGGCCTTTGGCGAGGCTAGTCTCATTGGTGTTGTGGCATGAATGTTGCAGTGGTGAGGCGCCGGTTGGTGGTTGGAGCACCGACGAGAAGGGGGTTATATTGCCCAACCTTCCCCATCGGTTTACAGTTTTGGATAAAATAGTTGGAGCAACAATTTAATAACAGAGTGCGAAAATATTGTTCATGCTACAATATAGATATAAATTTGTGATACCTGAAATATGAAAAAAAAAATTAGCTCAAGCGCACTTGCATGATGATACACTAGTGCAGAACCGGGAAATAGCACCGGTTCGTAAGGCCCTTTAGTGCCGGTTACATAACCGGCACTAAATTGTGGTCACTAAAGGCCCCCCCCCTTAGTACCGGTTCAGCACGAACCGGTGCTAAAGGGCAACCACGTGGCACGAGTCAGCTCCGGGGGCCTGGAGCCCTTTAGTACCGGTTGGTAAGACCAACCGGTACTATAAGATTTGGGGGTTTTAGTTTTATGATTTCTTTTTCATTTAATTTTGTGTTTCCATTTTAATTCTTTTTCGTTTGCTGTTATTTTACGATACTACACATTGTACACGTTATGCATATAT
>NC_041381.1:548342405-548347765 GCF_002162155.2 Triticum dicoccoides | reverse complement strand
TAGAACCAATCATGCATATATATATATATATCATCAATGTCTCACAAACCACCATATTAATTAATATATACATACACACATGTATAGCTATATACAATTTCTCCTACATATGCATGTTGCCTTCGGAGCCAGTGTCATTAGCCTAATTGGTGCCTTCGGAGCACGATGACAATTGGAAGTGGTTTTCATGGGGGCGGTAGCGGGTAATAGTATTCTCCCTTCGGATTTATGACCTGGTCGAGCAAAAATCCCGCTATTTCCTCTTGAAGTGCTTCTACGCGCTCTGTTTCTAGGAGCTTCTCCCACACCTCTTTGAACTGTTAAGAAGGAGATCAATATGCATGTGTATTAGTTTGTGTGACTAGATATCGATAATGGTGTAAAAATTGTGAATAGTGTTCTGACAAGCGTACACATTTCTGTCTTTAAGATCTGCTCCTTTCGGACGCCATCATGCAAATGTTCTCGCAAACGCAGAATGCACACAAATTAGTCCCCTGCGCCTGCTTCAGGGTCTTTACGAGAATAAAATTTGATCAGATAATAATTAATCAAGCATGATAATTAAAGAGATGGCAGCTAGCTAGCTAGCTAGTACTACTTAATTACTTACCTTGAATCGAAACCATTTAAGCTTTGGTTTCCATTCGCCTTCCGTGACCTTGATGAACCTTGTCCAAGCCCTGCCCCGCCGACAAAGAAAATGAATAAAGGGGTTATTAAATAGTTCATATCATGAAATGACGAACTAAATAGGCCAAGATATATAGTTAATAATGATTGAAATTACCCGTTGACTATCCCAAACAAGATGTTATAGTCAGTTTTTGCTTTGAGTAGTGAGTCCAGTATTTCAATTGTTCCGTTGTCAACTTTAATGATACACAAGACCCAGTGAAATCTTCATGCACACACGTTTGCATGTCTTAATTAAGCGGGCATATGTAAGCAAAAACATGTAGCTAGCTAGTAGGCAAAAACAGAGAATTTGTAGTACAAGACAGTGTGACTCACTGGAAGTTATAAGGAAGTAGTATATCTTCATTGTATTTGAGGCGCTTCAAGAACTCTAGCATGCTGTCCTCTACGTTCTTTTGCTGACGTGGATTCATTAGCCATGTGTATTCATTAACGGTGTTTGGGTCAATGAACCCAATGCCAAAGCGTCCACCTTTTCTCATTTCATACATCTTCATCCTGCATAATACCACAGAAAAGAATATAGTGAGGATAATTACAGGTAATGATTGATCAAAAGGATCACTACAACTAGCTTGAGACTTAAATTACAGAAAGAAATCACTTACAGACAATAGCAAGTAACGATAGATTTGTCGAGTGCGTCTTGATTGTATAACTGAAATAGTTCAGTATATTCAACGGACACAGCTTTCTCATGGAAGTAATGCTCCTCCTTGACATTCACCATTAGGGACAATCGATCTGAAATCTTGCTAATGTTCATGTACCATTGATGCAATTCATACATTCTCGTTGGGAGGTTCTTGACCTTGTCTGGCGCGACCAAAGGTTGGCCTCGGACATATTTCCATTTTATTTCATCCTCTCTAAGCAAAGGTATGTGCTCGATCTCGAGGAGTTGTCCAACAGTGATGTTGGAGAACTTCAGCTTGCATTATATGCTCCTCCGTTATTACCACATTGCCCACCTCGGGAACGTGCACTGTTTGCCCACAATAATATTGGGCGCGCGTACTGTCACGTGTTGTTGGCACAACAAGCGAGGGGATCGATTGCGCCGCCTGTTCTCCCAGCTGGGGAATGGTTTTCCCGCATATTTTGTCAGCTGCTTCTTGTTTGCTCGATCCCGATGTAGACGTGTTCGCCTCCTTTTGTAGACGTGCTCGATTTAACTTCCTGATGTGGCGCTCATAGTCTGTGTCAACAGGCTTGGGAGCTGGTGTTTGAGCCATACGAATGAAGTGGTCAATCATTTCCTGAGGCACTTTCTCCCTTGGCGGCGGTGGTGGTTTCGGTGCAAAATGGGCTTCCACCTTGGCCTTCGATATGGCTGCGATTTCCTCCTCGGACCTGTCATAGGCCCTCTGCGGAAGAGGCGTGAGGCTTGGACCATATTTATATCGCTTGCCTCCGCCTGTACTTCCTGTACTACCTCGACTCGTACCGCTATGCACCATAGCTGCGGGGTGTCTCTTCTGCGATTGCTGAGGCGGCGGAGACGGCTGACGGGGCTGAGTTGGACGAGGAGGAGTGGCCTGAGGTTGTGCCGGACTTGGAGGAGGAGTGGACGTCTAACGCTGTGGCGGACTTGGAGGAGGAGGAGTTGCCTGACACTTTGCCGGACTTGGAGGAGGAGTGGCCTGACACTTTGCCGGACTTGGTGGACTTGCAGGAGCGGGAGACTGCTGACTCGGTGGCGGACTTCGACGAGGAGTCGGCTGACGCGGTGTCGGTGGCCTTCGAAAGATGATGCAATCCTTTTTCCATAGGATGATACAATGTTTGGCCTCTCCGAGAAAGTGCTCGCCGTCACCTCCAGGAATGTCAAGCTGTAGCTCCGAATATGGTAGGTCCACCACCTCATCAACCAAGACACGAGCATAGCCCGCTAGAATCGGGTTGCAATGGAATTTTGCCTCGGGGGGATTTGTAAAAGCAACGGCGTCCGCCACCTTCATGGATATGTTCTTCATTTTGACGTGTAGCTCGCAGTTAGTGTTCTCCGTGATGTCATCCACGGGGTATCTACCTAGCATTGCGTCGTCCGGGGCGGCCGAACCCACGCTGCTTCTCGGCATGGATGGGCCGGTGCTATCCAATGCTGGATCATCCGCTAGCTGCCGCAGCTGTTGAGACCCCCTTTGCTGGGTAAGTGAGTCGATCTGCTCCTGCTACCGCTGGAATTTGACTGCCAATTCCGCTTGACTTGCTTCTAGGCCTTGAAGGCGTTCATAGTCCCACTTTCTCTGCTCCTCCTCCATCTTCCTCTTCTTCTCCTCCGCAATCTTCTTTCTCGCACGGGTTCTGTAGTCGTTGTTCCAGTCTGAAAACCCCTCATACCACGGAATAGCGCCCTTGCCTCGTGTTCTTCCCGGGTGTTCAGGATTTCCCAGGGCACGCGTAAGCTCGTCGTTCTCTCTGTTGGGCTGGAACACCCCCGATCGTGCCTCTTCTATTGCAACAAGTATCGCATCGTCGGCTCCCTTCAGACTTGCCTTCGTCGAAACATTGCCTGTCTTCGGGTCCAACTCCCCCCCATGCGCATAGAACCAAGTCCTGCACCTGGGGGGCAGCTCTTAGTAACCGGAGTGACACCTGCATCCTCCATCTCTTTCTCAGACTTATCCCACTTAGGCATAGCCACCGCATAGCCACCTGGCCCCAGCTTATGGAACTTATCCTTTTTTTCGGCATTCTTCTTGTTTATTCTCGACCGTTCCTTAGCTAATTCCGAATCCTTGAATTTCACGAAATCGTCCCAATGAGCACGTTGGTTCTCTAGTGTTCCCTCGAATACTGGAGTCTTCCTTCCTCCCTTGACGTACTTGTCCCATTCACGATTCTTGTGGTTCTTGAATGCAAACGCCATCTTCCTAAGAGCAGCATACTTGACTTTCTGCACATCTGCTTCTGTGAAATGATCTGGTAGGGTGAAATGTTCCATGAGAGTATCCCAAAGAAGATCTTTTTGATTCTTGTCGACAAAAGTAACATCTGGACATGGAGCAGCGTCCTCTTTATCTTTTTGTCTTTTGTCTTTTGCTGGCTCTCTCCATTCTTGAAGGGAGATCGGGAGTTGGTCCTTCACAAGAACTCCGCACTGACGAACGAACTTGTCCGCAATCTTCTTAGGTGCTAATGGTTCGCCATTAGGTTTGACTGCCTCGATATTGTACTTTACGCCCTCCTTCAACTTTTTGTTCGGGCCTCGTTTTGTCCTTTTGCCTGAAGATTTGCTCGATCCGGATGGCTGAAAGAACAAAGATCGATTCGTTAATATATCTTCAAGTCATTTAAAACATGTGATGATCACTAGATACCTGCTTATATAAATATATATACATCGCCGGTCTTTGTTGTTTCAGGATCAACATGTTCTTCATCATTGTCATAACCGTAGTTCATGACTTCATCAATTCGGTCGTCGCGATCGAATATCATATCACCCTCTCCGGTGTTGTTTAGAAATTCGGAGCCGTCATAATCTTCTTTATTCTGATCATCATCTGGCCCGCGTATCATATCGAACATGGTCTGTTCTCTCCCTCTCTGTCGGTATTGTCTGCCATAGCTTTTATTTAACTAATCCAAACGAAATATAAAACAATTTAGTATTCAAATTACATCGTCTCGAATAATAGATATAATCTCGAATACATCGTCTAGAATAATAGATATAATCTTGAATACATCGTCTCGAATAATATATAATATTGAATAGTACATCACTGGCTAGGTAGCTAATTAAAGATCGAATACTATAAAAGAATTTAGGACACTCGCGGTTCCTGCGGCGCGGGCGGTGGACACCCAAAGAGAAGGAACCCTCACAGGATCATAGCTGAAGTGAGATGCCCGAAGATACTGCCAGGTATTGGAGAACCTGCCGCCCTCTAACGCAACCATGTAGCGATGAACGTGCTCGTCCTCCTCCCTGACACGGGGACGTACCACCTCCGGCGGGGTCGGGTCCCTCCGCACCGAAACTGGCCCACGCGAACGCCACCAAACGAAATCAGGGTCGACGACGGGACCCGGGGCCGGGTTCCTCATCAAGCGGCGCGCTCCTCCAGGCAGCACCTCCCAGTGCCAGCCCGGCGGAGCCCAGTCCTGGACATGGGTCGGCTGGACGTCGTCGTGGACGGGTCGACGGCGAGGATGCGGGCCGAGCATCGTCGAGAACAAATACTAGCTATATCCCCGCAAAAAGTAACATTTTTTTAATGATTGGATTTTGATAACTAAAATTTCTAACACTTCTACTATTTCAAAAATCTATATACTATTTCATACTAATTAAGCATCTAACACTAAAAACAGAAAACACAACTTCTATACATCCATTAAAAAACTGAAAAACAACATTATATAAAAAATTTCCATACTAATTAAACACTAATTATATAATAATAATAATCTAAATTATATACTAATTAAACATAAAAAATTTCCATAGTAATTAAACACTAATTTCCATATAAAAAAATTTGATAACTAAAACAATAATAATCTAAATAATGTAAACTAATTCATACATATGTGTGTGTGTGTGTGTGTGTGTGTGTGTTCATCATGCTCTTGTGTGTGTGTGTGTGTGTGTGCTCGGGGAGGGGCGGCGCCCATGATGGCCGTTGGGGGCGAGGGAGATGGGTTAGAGG
>NC_041381.1:548332669-548341863 GCF_002162155.2 Triticum dicoccoides | reverse complement strand
CGGGGGCGGAGACGACGGCGGCGACGGGGACGGGGGCGGCGACGGGGACGGGGGCGGCGATGGGGACGGCGGCGGCGACGGCGACGGAGACGGAAACAGAGGAACAAACAAAGAGGGAAAACGAAATTTTCGGACGTGTTGTATATATAGACCCCCCCCTTTATTACCGGTTGGAGCCACCAACCGGTACTAAAGGCCTGTTTTGGCCAGGCTAGGCGGCGGGAGGCGACCCCCTTTAGTACCGGGTGGTGGCACAAACCGGTACTAAAGGCCCCCCCTTTAGTGCCGGTTTGTGCCACGACCCGGTACTAAAGGCCTCGCGCTGCCACCCCAAAGTTTAGTCCCACCTCGCCGGGCGAAGGGCAGCTGCACTGGTTTATAAACCCAACCGCGGCTACCACTTCGAACTCCTCTATATAGCAGACTGGTGGGCCTAAACTCTGCGCGCTGCCCTGTGAGTTTGCTGGGCCTTTAAGGCCTGTAATTACACACCTGTGGCCTATCAGGCCCACAGGGCAGCGCCCCAATTTTTTTTATAGTTTTCTTCTTTTCTGCTTTATTTTCTTCTATTTATTTTTGCGTAGTTTTTTGTATAGTTTTTTCTTTTCTGTTGTATTTATTTTCTTCTATTTATTTGTGAGTAGTTTTTCATCTAGTTTGCCAAAATTCAACATTTTCAGAGTTCATTTTGTAGTGATTTTCAATTTCACGGTCATTTTGTAAACGATTGAAAAATAGCAAATATAATTTTTTCCTTTTCTGCTTTATTTTTTCTTCTATTTATTTCTGAGTAGTTTTTTCTTTTCTCCTATATTTATTTTCTTCTATTTATTTTTGAGTAGTTTTTATATAGTTTTTTTTCAGCTATAATTTTTCTTCTTTTCTGCTATTTTTTCTTTTCTGCAAAACTTGATGGTCAAAGTCTGGAGTTATAACTTAAAAAAAAGAAATGTCGACGTGCAATTAGTTTTTGCCATGACAGAAGAAGTCCGGAGTTGTAATAAGTTATTAAAAATAAAAAAGAGGTGCAATGCTCGTTAATTTACTTCAAGCCTTTCGGAATAGTGTAAACTGCACTGCGCATAGCTCCGTGCAGTCTACTGTATTCCTGAAGGCTTGAAGCTAAGCAACGTGAACATTGAGCCTCTTCTTCATCGTCTCTGCACTCAGGGCTTATAAACCGCTCCTAGTCCCTCTCACTTCGCGAGGTGGGACTAAAAAACAGCTTACGTCTGGTTCATCCATGAACCGGTACTAAAGGTGCTCGTGGGGCCCCAGCCTTACCTGACACAACCTCATTAGTACCGGTTCGTGGTACGAACCGACACTAAATGGTGATGGTGGGGCCATAGCCTGACCGGAGGCTGACACAACCTCTTTAGGTATAAACTTTCTGTTAGTGCCCGTAGTTTTCAAATTTGAATAGTTTAAATTTTGAATTATTTGAAATTAGTGTGAATCACTAGTTTGTGAATAACTTAACTTTAAAAATCAGTAAAGGCATGAAAGAATTTGTTTGCACATAAAATTTCTTCGCGTTTCAAATGCCAAAACACATAACTACCCTAACTATTACAGAGATTCCCCCTCTGGGTGTGAAACACAGAAGAAAGTGATGATAGTGAAGCCGATCACATCCCAGATCTTTGGGTGTGAAACTTTTTCTTCGCGTGTGTCCCTTTGCGCCGTAACCATGGAAAATCTTCATCATTTAACGGGATGCTCGGGTCAATATTCACTGTGAATGGAGCAATTTCATCAAACTTTTCATAATCTTCTGACTTGTCTGTCTTGTCATCCACTCCCACGATGTTTCTCTTCCCAGAAAGAACTATGTGCCACTTTGGCTCATCGTACAATGCATTCGCTTCCTTATCTTTTCTTTTTCTTGGCTTGGTAGACATGTCCTTCACATAGAAAACCTGTGCCACATCATTGGCTAGGACGAATGGTTCGTCTGCATACGCAAGATTGTTGAGATCCATTGTTGTTATTCCGTACTGCGGGTCTTCCGTTACCCCGCCTCGTGTCATATTGACCCATTTGCACCAAAACAAAGGGACCTTTAAACCACGTCGATAGTCAAGTTCCCATATGTCCTGTATATAACCATAATATGTTTCCTTTCCCGTCTTGGTTTCTGCATCAAAGCGGACACCACTGTTTTGGTTGGTGCTCTTCTTATCTTGGGCGATCGTGTAAAATGTATTACCATTTATCTCGTACCCTTTGAAAGTCATTATATTCGAAGATGGTAACTGGGACAGCAAGTACAGGTCATCTTCAATAGAGGTGTCATGCATGGTACGTGTCTGCAACCAGCTGGCGAAACTCCTGGTTTGTTCACGTGTAATCCAGTCATCAGACCGCTCCGGGTGTTTGGAACGTAGCAAATTCTTGTGTTCATCCATATACGGAGCCACCAAGGCGGAATTCTATAGAACTGTGTAGTGTGCTTCAGTGAGAGAATGTCCGTCCATACATATTATTTGTTGCCCTCCTAGCGTGCCTTTTCCATCCAGTCTGCCCTTATGCCGCGATTCAGGAACACCAATCGGCTTAAGGTCAGGAATAAAGTCAATACAAAACTCAACGACCTCCTCATTTTGATGGCCCTTGGAGATGCTTCCTTCTGGCCTAGCACGGTTATGAACATATTTCTTTAAGACTCCCATGAACCTCTCAAAGGGGAACATATTGTGTAGAAATACAGGACCCAAAACGTCAATCTCTTCGCATAGGTGAACTAGGACGTGCGTCATGATGTTGAAGAAGGATGGTGGGAACACCAACTCGAAACTGACAAGACATTGCACCAAATCATTCTGTAACCTTGGTATGATTTCTGGATCGATTACCTTCTGAGAGATTGCATTGAGAAATGCACATAGCTTCACAATGGCTAATCGAACATTTTCCGGTAGAAGCCCCCTCAATGCAACCGGAAGCAGTTGCGTCATAATCACATGGCAGTCATGAGACTTTAGGTTCTGGAACTTTTTCTCTGCCATGTTTATTATCCCTTTATATTCGACGAGAAGCCAGACGGTACCTTAATACTGAGCAGGCATTCAAAGAAGATTTCCTTCTCTTCTTTGGTAAGAGCGTAGCTTGCATGACCCTGATGTATGCCGTCTTCTCCGTGCATACGTTGCTGGTCCTCCCGTGCCTTAGGTGTATCTTTTGTCTTCCCATACACGCCCAAGAAGCCAAGCAGGGTCACGCAAAGATTCTTCGTCACGTGCATCACGTCGATTGCAGAGCAGACCTCTAGGTCTTTCCAATATGGCAGGTCCCAAAATATAGATTTCTTCTTCCACATGGGTGCGCGTCCGTCAGCGTCCTTCGGAACAGGTTGTCCGCCATGACCCTTTCCAAATATCACCTTCAAATCCTTGACCATATCATGTACATCAGCACCAGTACGGTGGTGAGGCTTCGTCCCGTGATCCGCCTCACCTTTGAAATGCTTGCCTTTCTTTCTTACGGGATGCCTGCTCGGAAGAAATCGATGATGTCCCAGATACACATTCTTCTTACAACTATTCAAATATATACTGTTGGTATCATCCAAACAGTGCGTGCATCCGCGGTATCCCTTGTTTGTCTGTCCTGATAGGTTACTGAGAGCTGGCCAATCATTGATGGTCACGAACAGCAACGCCTTTAGGTCAAATTCTCCCCCCATGTCCACGCACGTACACCTGTTCCATTCCACAGTTGTAAGAGTTCTTCAACTAATGGCCTTAGGTACACATCAATATCGTTGCCGGGTTGCTTAGGGCCTTGGATGAGCACTGGCATCATAATGAACTTCCGCTTCATGCACAACCAAGGAGAAGGTTATACAAACGTAGAGTCACAGGCCAGGTGCTATGGTTGCTGGTCTACTCCCCAAAAGGATTAATGCCATCTGCGCTTAGACCAAACCATACGCTCCTTGTGTCATCTGCAAACTCCTTCCCGTACTTTCGTTCGATTTTTCTCCACTGCAACCCGTCAGCGGGTACTCTCAACTTTCCGTCTTTCTTACGGTCTTCTCTGTGCCATCGCATCGCCTTGGCATGCTCTTTGTTTTGGAACAAACGTTTCAACCGTGGTATTATAGGAGAATACCACATCACCTTGGCAGGAATCTTCTTCCTAGGGCGCTCGCCCTTGATATCACCATGCTCATCGTGGCTGGTCTTATAGCGCAATGCACCACATACCGGGCAAGCGTTCAAATCCTCGTACTCACCGCGGTAGAGGATGCAATCATCAGGGCATGCATGTATCTTCTGCACCTCTAACCCTAGAGGGCAGACATCCTTCTTTGCTTCGTACGTACTCTCGGACAATTCGTTGTCCTTTGGAAGCATATCCTTTATCATTACCAGCAACTTTCCAAATCCCTTGTCAGATACACCATTCTCTGCCTTCCATTGCAGCAATTCCAGTGTGGTGCCCAGCTTTTTCTTGTCACCTACGCAATTCGGGTACAACAATTTTTTGTGATCCTCTAACATGCGCTGCAACTTCTTCTTCTCCAAATCACTTGCGCAGTTTCTCTTTGCATCGGCAATGGCCCAACCTAGATCATCAACGGGCTCATCTGATGCCTCTTCTTCAGATTCTTCCCGCATTACCGGCTCAGCTTCTTCCCCCATTGTTGTATCATCGTATTAAGGGAACCCATGGCCAGGATAGCTGTCGTCGTCCTCTTCTTCTTCATTGTCTTCCATCATAACCCCTCTTTCTCCGTGCTTGGTCCAAACATTATAGTGGGGCATGAAACCAGACTCAAACAGGTGGACGTGAATGGTTCTTGACGTAGAGTAATTGCGACCATTCTTACAGCCAGCACATGGACAAGGCATAAAACCATCCGCCCGCTTGTTTGCCTCAGCCGCAAGCAGAAAAGTATGCACACCCTCAACGAACTGGGGAGAGCATCGGTCATCGTACATCCATTGCCGGCTCATCTTCATTACACAACACCGAATAGACCAAATTAATACAAGTTCATACATAAAGTTCATACAACACTTAAATGCAACAAACAAATAACTCTCTAGCTAAAGCATTTAAATGCAACAACAAATGCGATCAAGATCGCAACTAAGGTAACAATTGATCCAACAGCATAATGATACCAAGCCTCACTATCGATGGCATATTTTCTAATCTTTCTAATCTTCAAGCGCATTTTCTCCATCTTGATCTTGTGATCATCGACGACATCGGCAACATGCAACTCCAATTCCATCTTCTCCCCCTCAATTCTTTTCAATTTTTCTTTCAAGTACCCGTTTTCTCTTTCAACTAAATTTAACCTCTCGACAATAGGGTCGGTTGGAATTTCCGGTTCACATACCTCCTAGATAAAAATATCTATGTCAACTTGATGGGCATAATTTATCATAAACACGAAATGCAACAAATAGTTTTAAAATAGATTTTACCACATCCGAATCATAACAAGGACGAGGGACGACGGGGACGGATATCAAAACCATGGCACTATGTATAACAAACAACGTACGGGTAAGATAATTATTATACGAGTAACTATATATACAAATCACACAAACATCAATTTTTTATATAAAATTTCATGAACAAGAGGCTCACCACAAGGTGGTGCCGGCGACGGGACGGTGCGGGCGATCGACGGTGGTTACGATGGAGATTTAGAAGGCACTAAGTAAACCACACCTACATATGCAAACTAAGTGTTATTTTGACCTCAAATTGCATATAAATCAAATACTACCACATATAATTCCTCCCAAATTACTAAAACCCACAATTAATCACTATATAAACCAATGCAAGAGCTAATCTAGCAATGAGAGATGAAAGGACAAAGTTGCTAACCTTGGTGATCATTTGAATGGATGAGGGCCTGCAAATCTTGACAAATTTGGGGCAAATTTTGTGATGAACTCGAGAGGAAGAAGGGAAGAACAGAGGAGAGGGAGAGGGGAAAGGGGGAAGAACAGAGTGCGGGTGGACGAAGGGTTTATATAGGACGATCTTTAGTACCGGTTCGTGCCACGAACCGGTACTAAAGGTGCTGGAAGGGCCCCACTCTGACAACATCCTGCCACCACTTTCTTTAGTACCGGTTCGTGGCACGAACCGGTGCTAAAGGTTCGCCACGAACCGGTACTAAAGAGTTCCTCCCGCCTAGCCGTTGGAACCGGCACTAATGGACACATTAGTGCCGGTTCTGTTACAAACCGGGACTAATGTGTCTCACATTTGACCCTTTTTCTACTAGTGTACTCTCTTCTAGCAATAATAATTTCTCTAAAGAACTCCTAAAACCATCCATGTGAACTCCTAAAACCTCCTGGCAGAAAGTAAATACATCAAAGTGGATTGAACAGCCCATACTCAATGGCTATAAAGGATAATTCACATCAATTTACTCATCTTATCTTCAAAAAACATAATACATGCACCAATGCAACTGACACTTCGGTTTTACACTTACCGGAGTAATTGCAGTAGCATGACAATGCATAATAATTTACAGAAGAATCTTCAGGTTTTGTTGCTCTGTAGTTGAAGACAGGGGCGGAGCCAGAAAATTTTGTCGTTGGGTTCACTCATTGACTCGTTATAAAGACTTGCTATGCTATAATTAAGTGTAAAGTCTAAATTTTACACAAGTTTACAACAAGAGTATAGCACTACAAAATAACGTAACAAACAGACTTGTGCTATTACTTATCACATATTGTGTTACATTAAAAGCTAAAGAGTGCAAGACATACCTGTCGGAAGAAATTATAAATCCAGTTCCTTACATATTATAAATGGAGTAATATCAAAAATAGTTTGTAATTCAAGTTGTAGCTTCTCATCTTTCTAAAGACATAAAAGAAATGATAAGTTAGTTTGACAAGTTTTAAAAATAAGTATTATCAAGCGAAAGAAGTTGTAAAGTCACTCACATTTTAGACTGTACGCTTTTCATTTTTCATCTACTTAAAAAGATCAAACACCAGATCATTACCAATGGCAGAAAACATATCTTTCTCCACATAGCAAATTAAACAGTCACTGATGAGCCAATCATCCATTTTATTGTGCAATTTTTTCTTCACAACATTCATAGCTGAAAAGCATCCATCCACAGATGTTGTGACAACAAAACAGTATTAGTGCTAGCTTTAGAATTTGATAGCCCAGAGGAAAAGTTATATCTTATTTGTCCGCATCATTACTTTAATTTGGACTAAATCCAAGTTTAGTATCTCCAATTTCTCTTTGTGTATAATCCAAATTAAGCGGTAACCTGTGAAGCCGCTTATATAGTTAATATCTCATCTTGTTCCCTACAATTTCTACTCCAAAATTTTCTTCCTATAAATCAGATCATAAGTCGTCTTAATCAATTCCTCTATGTATAGGGCTTCGGAACACTATTTGGAGTGGTATTTGGTGCACTTTGCCTAGCCCTAATGGATGACCTTCTCAATCTGGTGATTAGTTTACATCTGAAAAATACCATCCCATAGCCTAGATCAATCAAAATACGGGAAATAACAATTAGAAAACTACGCCATGTTTAACGGAGAGGAGATCTGATGATGCGACTCGGTACCTTGAATTTTTGGTTTACATTAGGCGGCAAGCTTGCCACCCAGACCTACCCTTGTCGGCGGGGCTCATCGCCGGCGCATGGAGGCGAATGGGAGAGAGTCGACGAAGCGAACGGCGACAGACGTGCTGCTGGCGGCTACACGTACAGGAGAATAGGAATACCCTTTTTTTATCGGTGGAGAATAGGTAAAGGGGCACGAAGCCACGAATTTGCGTGGCAGGCTAGAGCGGCTGGAGTTCATTTTACGGGCTTTTGGGCTTCAAGCGAGTTTGATGGGTTCAACCCTTATTTTTCACTGGGTTCATGCAAGTACGTATACGTATACATATACTCGGCCAAGAAAAATCGTTGGGTTCAACTGAACCCGACGCTAGTACACTGGCTCCGCCCCTGGTTGAAGAAGTCAGCGAGCTAGATTGGTGACCAGCACCTCTAGGATGGAGGGGCAGCTGCTCTTCAGATGTGCAAAGCCATCACTTGCCATGACTGCCTTGAGGTTGTCAACAGAAGCAAGGAACTCGAAGCATGACTTCTTGAGACCATCACAGCCATGCTGTTCAGCCAACGCCAATGTAGTTGCCGCCGTGTCTTTGCTGATGGACTTGCACAATGTCTCTTCGCACATCAACTTGAGCCTCTCGAGGTTATACCTATCCGCGGCGACAAGTAGATGCTGTGCCATCTCTACATTTTCGTCCTCGTCAATCTTAGGCAATGAGTCAGCGTAGATGAAGTGAAGCATCGCCTTGAAGACTTTGGCTTCCATGCCATCAATCCGTATGCAGGCTGCCGCCTTCTCTTTCATAGGACCCAAGAGCTCCGCCATGAAGACCGGGGACCGAGCAGCGACGATGTACCTATGCGCGGGGAACGTTTCACCACCCACCTTGAAAGATATGTCATGTCCCTGTTGGCTCGTGAGGAGGTCGAGCAGGTGCCGGTGCAAGTTGGACGCAGGGGCGAACCTAGCTATATGGCGTGGTTTGGCGAACGCCATACCTAAGCTGCCGTGCAAATACGTATATGTACTACTATACTAGTGTATTAGCCTGGCGTATTTTTCAGGTAGTAGGGCGTGCGCGTGCCTCCTATTGGGCTTGGTTACTGCCGATTGAATGACGGGCCGTGCCCATGGGCTGAAGGACACAGACGCACGACTGCTAGGCAGACTACGACTCTACGAGACGAGAATACGAGTCGTTCGTTGCTACTTTCTCGCAAGACGGAGGCGGCGCGGCGGCGCTTTAGAGGCTAGGGCACGGCCGCACGGACGCATGGCAGCGGGCAGCCGGCAATCAATCACCGGACACCGTGGGCACGAAGGCGGCGACAGGCAAGACGGCGACAGGCTCCGAGATCAGCAAGGCGGCGGCCGCGACTCGTCGAGTCCGCAGGGTTTGCAGATGACACCGCCGAAGAAGAGGATTAAGTATGTAATGAAAGGTATAATTTAGTTGTACTTCTTCGGTTCTTCCCCTTGATCGCATCATTTCAATTGTGTCATGTATGTACTCAGGTTACTTGCTTGAACATTTATTTAATTATTCTACTGGTATTGCTCCAACATCCAATTAGTTTCTCTTGTGTTCTCTTATAC
>NC_041381.1:548327588-548332506 GCF_002162155.2 Triticum dicoccoides | reverse complement strand
GCGCATCAAGAGAATGTGCGGATTGAAGTTTCAGCATCTGTTCAAGAGGAAGAGGATGAAGGCGAAAATTATATTGAGAATGAACCAATAGCTAGAGACGGGGGAGAGGGCAAGTTCATTGAGGAGTTGCATCCTGACCACATCCAGCCTGATCCCGGGCTTCGTATTCCAATTAATAATTTTCATCCCAACATTAGAGATGAAGTTAGATTGGCTTATGTGGCAAAGGGTCCAACTCGACCGGTCGGTCATACGTACGAACGTGATCATTTTGACAGGGCCTTTTGTGAAGCATGGTATGAAAAAAATCCTTGGTTGGAATATAGCGTGGAAAAGAATGCAGTCTATTGCTTTTATTGTTTTCTTTTCAGACAAGATCCGGTGGATGAAAAATTTGGTCATACTACCTTCACCAAAGATGGCTACAGTACTTGGAAGAATGCATACAAGGCATTTCCTCTTCATGTTGGTGGCCCCAGGAGTATCCACAATCAATCAAGGACAGCATATGAAGATTTTAAAAATCAAAGCTCAAGTATGAAGCGTAAGGTTACAGTCTATAACAAAGAATCATTAATCAAGTACGAGACCCGTTTGGAAACATCTTTGGGGATTGTAAGTTTTCTTGCATTGCAAGGTGAACCATTTCGTGGACACAATGAATCTGCCCTTTCCTTAAATAAAGGTAATTTTCTAGAGATGCTTGATTGGTACAAAGCAAGAAAGGAGGAAGTGAGAATTGCGTTTGATGAGCTATGCCCAGGAAATGCACAAATGATTTCTTCAAAAATTCAAAAAGCACTTGCCAAAAGTTGTGCAGATGGGGTCCGAAGAGCAATAAAACAAGAGATGGGGGATAATCTTTTTTCGGTTCTTATTGATGAATCTCGTGATATATCAGTAAAAGAACAAATGGCCTTGGTTGTGAGGTAACCCATTGGTTACTTTATTATGTGTTCCGTCTTTTGCCTGGTAATCACCTTTTTTTCTAATTAACTAATTGTATTATTTCTTCTATGCCTTACAGGTATATGAGCAAGGGAGAAGTTATTGAAAGATTTTTGGGTATCAAGCATGTCAAGGAGACAACAGCAGAAGCACTAAAGAAAGCATTGGTTGAGGTTCTTGGTAAGAATGGGCTGCTTATTGCAAATTTACGAGGGCAAGGGTATGATGGAGCATCTAATATGAGGGGAGAATTCAATAGTGTTCAAAAACTTGTCCGAGATGAAAACCCATATGCTTTCTATATGCATTGTTTCGCCCACCGATTGCAGCTAGTAGTTGTTGCTGTCTCAAGATGCTGTTCTTCCATTGAGGATTTCTTTGAATATGTGGCCTTGATTGTGAACGCCGCTGGTTCGTCTTGCAAGAGGAAGGATATATTGCTTGATAAGCAACGCATAAATCTGTTGGCTAAGTTAGAGAGTGGAGAAATTTTCTCAGGAAGAGGGAAAAACCAAGAAACATCATTGGCTAGACCAGGAGATACAAGATGGGGCTCTCATTATAAAACACTAGTTCGTATAGAATCGATGTGGGATGCAGTTATACAAGTGTTAGCTATTGTGCATGAGGATGAGCGTAATCCATCTAGGGCAGGAGGTTTGGTGCAGATAATGGAGTCTTTTAGCTTTGTGTTCATCATGAAGTTGATGTTGCAAATCCTTCGCATTACAAATCAGTTGTCACTTCTCCTCCAACGGAAGGATCAGAATATTGTTCAAGCCATGTCTTTGGTTACAGATGTGAGGTCTTCCTTGGACAACTTGAGGAACCATGGTTGGGAACCACTCTTTGAAGATGTCAAGATCTTTTGTAATGTTAATGATATTCCGGTTCCAAATATGGATGAAGCTGTACCGAGATTCGGCCGATCAAGAAAAGGAGGGAGAAATAATGTTACTCAAGAACATTTTTTTCGTGTTGATACCTTCTATGCAGCGATAGATGCTATCACCACAGAGCTGGATCATCGCTTTAATGGCATGGCTTCAGAACTGCTATGTGGATTTGCTTGTCTTGACCCAAGAGACTCATTTTCCAAGTTTGATTTGGACAAAGTTGCTAAGCTTACAGACATCTATGATGCAGATTTCTCCAGTGATGACCGTAAGCGTATGAAAACCGAGCTCCAGTTGTTCATCAACCACATGAAAAGACATGATGACTTTAGAGTTTGTTATGATCTTGCAAGCCTAGCCAAGAAAATGTTTGAACTTGAAAGAAATATTATGTTCCCTCTGGTTTATCGCCTTATTGAGTTGGGGTTGCTTCTACCGGTGGCAACGGCATCGGTTGAAAGGGCCTTCTCAGCAATGAAGATCATCAAGACTGATTTGCGCAGCAAGATGTCCGATGGTTGGCTTGATGACTTAATGGTGTGCTACATCGAGAGAGAGATATTTAAAGGACTTGATCTTGCTGAAATTAAGAAAGAATTTCAACATGAAGGTAGAAGAATGCCATTGCCACGTTCTATTTAATGAGAGTAAATCTTCATTATGGGTATGTATTCTTTCTAACTATCTTCACTTGCATAATGTTGTTTCTATCATTATATCCTACTAGTTACTAATTCATGATTTATCTCTGGTGTTTATGTTTTATAGGTCATTTTTATGCCGGTCTAGGTAATATAAATGGTTTTTTTGGCACTCAATCATCCATGTAATCTTCATCAGCTGAGGTATTTAGAGTGCCAATAGTTAAGTTTTGATTTCGGTTTTATTTGTTGAACACCAAGTAATATTTATCGAGTATTCTAGTGAGCACTTCCATAGTTGAATTATACATGGTTTTTTTGTTCATACACTCCGCCACACCTAGAAATTATTCCTGCGTTCGGCACTGGTTGGACGGCGGCACGTCGACCAACGTCGTGACCCCTGACCGTGTCTTGAAGGTGCGGATCTCATTCCTGACGGTGAGGTGACTCCTGATGCTGAAACAATCGTCCTTGAGATACCTCGATTCCTCCAAATCCCTCCTTTTGGCGAGTCTGTCAAATCCTACTGCATCTTGGGGACCGCATCTATCAAACCGATTGCTTCTCTTGCCGAGAGCATGCACCGGTTCTCCGTCGTGGTCAAGTATATTGATGTGGAGTTTCACCATGATGTACTTGCCGTCGGTGTTGTTCTCGCGATGCACATAGACAGCAATCCAGTCGGCGTCGTCCGAAGCCGCGCCGTTGGGGTAATATCTGATACGCCAGCGATGGCCTGCGATGACAAAGGTCTCCGATCTGATGAACTCGCCGATACCGAGCCCCTTCGTCAGGGAGTGCCCCTCGATCTTGAGGTCGTGCCACCCGGACGCAGCCTTGGCGACAATGGCCGACGCGGAGGACGGAGAGGAGTTTGACATAACACGGCCGGCCTACTTGCTACAGCAACAAAGCGTTCGAGCTTGCTGCGGGGCAGCCGGCGAACGGCGAACGGCGGCGATCTCGTCGGGTCCTTGGTTTGCCGACCAGTGCGCGTGGCTGCCGGAGGAAGGAGGATGGTCACGCAGAAAACGAATCAGCGTGTACCCGGGTTTGAGGATGCGAGGAACCTAGTCGACTTAAGAATAGCCAGTTCCGACCGGCACGAGGAGCTGACTTGGGCGAGTACCCCACTTCGTATCCGACTAGCACTTGTGTGCCGTACGATGATCGAGTTCTACAGCACTCGGTGGTGCATTATTTTTTGGACGTGTCTACTTGAGCGGCTGGTGGCTCGATAGTAATCCGTGGCGGCCTCTCCATTTTTAGTATGTTTTTGTCTTAATCAAACAAAATTAGGAATTATTTTATCCTCCTAGCAAGAAAAAGACAAAGACTATACTACTCCCTCCGTCCCATAATATAAAAACGTTTTTCACACTAGTGTAGTGTTAAAAACGTTCTTATATTTTGAGACAGAGGGAGTACATGTTTAACCAGAATTGCAAAAGCGCACGCACTAACATGTGTGAACGCATTTAATTCAGATTAATTTTTTTTAGAAAAGCCATAACTTTTGAAGGAAACATCGAAATTAAGATCCGCTTTCACTGCTGAAATCCTCGCGATGTGCTCTTCGAAACTAGATCCCATATGGATATGTTTCGACAAACTTTTTTTTGTGCAATTTTGTCTCTGTTTTGTGCAACTGGCTAGTTGTTGATGTGCAACTACCTAATAGTTGATCTGCAACTTAATACGAGATTTACCACCAAACGATTGAGTAAGCCCTGAAACGTTTTCCTAGGGTTTCGAGTGGCAGGGCGGCGCACGAGGCGATCTCGAGGGCACAAGTTCTAGGGTTTCAAGATCGCCGGCATCCAGCTTTCCTCCTCATCCTGATCCTTTTGTTTGCCTACTCGGGGTGATCAAGGGGGGACCTTGCGTCCTTTCCCACCCTTGGTGGCGCTATAGGAGAGGGGTTGGGGGTGGAGGGCCGGGCGAAGAAGATGGCGGCGGAGACTAGCGCCATGGGAGGAAAGAGAGGTCAGTACAAGGAGACGGAGACGGTGGAGCAGATGATGGATCGGCTGGAGCTGACGGACAAAGAGAGAGCAAAGTTAGTCATTGATGATGAGGAAGAGAAGACGGAGGAGGAGATTTATGCACTAATCGGCAAGGTACTACATCGAAGGGTACTCCATGTGAACACCATCGGAGATGGGCTACGCCCAGCGTGGGGTAACCCGAAGGGGTTGAGTTTTAGGCCGTCGGGGGAGAATGTGTTTGTGGCTAGTTTCATGAACAAGAGAGACAATGATCAGATCTTGGAGGGGGGTCCATGGATGGTTGGAAAGCACCGTGTGGTGTTGAAGAGGTTTAACATCAGATCGCGGCCCTCTGAACTCAAGTTTGATAGGATCAAGATTTGGGAGCGGGTGGTTAACCTCCCATTCAATTTGCTATGCCCGCCATGGCCGAAGCGCATTG
>NC_041381.1:548326376-548327412 GCF_002162155.2 Triticum dicoccoides | reverse complement strand
GCGAGACCCCCCCTAACGATCTTGTCGGCCTTAATAGCGATTAGGAAGGTTCGTAATTAGGCAGCGTTTTGACGTAATTAGGCAGTTTTTTGACTCAATTCGCCCCCCCTGTCCGGCTGTCCCGTGTAACCCACGTCATACCCCCTAGGGCCTAGCCCACGTACATTACATAGCAGACCAAAACCAACCGAAAAGAAGGCCCACCATCAAGAAAAGGGGCCAGGGCAGCAGCACGCCTCAACCGCTTCGATTCTCCGCTTGCTACGATCATCACGATTTTAGCTTCCCTAAAAAAACACGATTTAGCGCCGCCACTGCCTCATGCGATCTTCCTATCTGTCCTGCGATCGAGTCTCCACACATCGCCTGCCGCCGCGGCCGGCAAGGCTGTCCTGAAGGAGAGGAGCACAACAAATATGCCCGAGCGGCCCAGCCTTCTTCCAGCGAAAATCAGAAGAAAATCAGAAGCGGACTGATCAAGATCCACGATTGTCGCACGGTTAGTCTCTTCATCAGGTGGCAAAAAAAAGTCTCTTCATCTCTTGATCTTTAATCTCTTCAAATTCGTGTTGTTGTGCCACAAAAAACTAAAAACATCAGAAATCAATTACAGAATATTGGATGTCCGTATTCAACTCTACTCATGTATAGACATGAAGAGGAAGCGAACAATGGAATCCAACTGTCCAAGTCTAGAGATCCTAATAGATCATTTCTCTTGACCATTAAGGGGATCGGATTAGGAGAAGAACCAACATCATGATTTTTTGTTGGTCAATATGATTGATAACTAAATGATCGACATGAAAATTAGAGTTGGAATCAATTCTGACATAATACCGTCTGCCAAATTATTATTTTGCAATATAACTAATTAAGATACTATTCTTTTTATCAAATATGGGCATTCTGATAATAATTTTGTAGTGTTTAGTTGTTTACACTAACAAAAACGAGGCCAGGCTTATCCTTTTTTGCATACTTTAACTTCTGGTGGTTCGGTCTGTGCTCATCAGCCTATAAGAAGTCTGAAACT
>NC_041381.1:548308484-548326151 GCF_002162155.2 Triticum dicoccoides | reverse complement strand
GGTGATTGTCTCAGATTCAGAGTGTGGATTAAGGTGGATGAGCCTCTAATGCGTTGGGTGCAACTGGAGAAAGCCAAGAAGAAGGAGACTGAGTTTTTTGACATCCAATATGAGAACTTGCCCTATTTTTGCTTTTCTTGTGGTAAACTGGGGCATGTAGAGTTAGTATGCCCTACTCCGGCAGGGAGAGATGAATATGGGAGGCCCCCATACAGTGAGGCCTTGAGGTTTTTGGCAAATAAGAACAAGAGTTGGGGCAGTGCACCAACCTATAAATACGAGGCCACCGGAGATGAAGGGAGGCACAATGCGCCAAAAGATATGCAAGATGAAGTTGAACCGGGTGAGGTGGTGAATTCACCAGAGAAGACAGGAAGGGGCAAGGTGAGGAATGCGATCTACCAATTTAATGCTAGAGGCAGAGGATCGAATGGAAGGGATGGGCGCACGGGACGTGGCCACAATGGTGTATATCGGCGTGTTGATATGAACAGCGCGACTGCGCATAGTGGAGAACACAATAAGTTGCTTCTGCAAGATTCTGAGACGGTGTTAAGGAAGAGGCAGAGTGAGGGGCACGAGTCGTCGGACTCAAGAGAAGATAGCCGTGATTCCAAGAAAAAGAAGTAAGAGGAAGAGGCTGCAAAAGTTCTCGCGAAGGCTGATAATTAGCCCCGCGGGCCGCAATGAGATGCTTATCTTGGAACTGTCACGGGCTTGGGAACCCGTAGACAGTTCGAGAACTTCACGATCTCGTGAAGATGGAAGGTCCCGCCTTGGTCTTCTTGTGTGAGACGAAGATCGAGGGGAAGCGTGTAAGCGAGTTGACGGCCAGGCTTGGTTTTGAAGGGTGCTACCCAGTGAGTAGTGATGGGCTTAGCAGAGGTTTAGCTTTGTTCTGGTCAAAAGAAGTGGATGTAACCCTCAATACTTACTCGAATCAACATATTGATGTAATGGTTAAGAATATCGGGAGTGATAATAAGGTTTGGCGGTTCATGGGCTTCTATGCTAAGGCTAGAAGAAGTGAACGCGTCGAAAGCTGGAACCTGTTGAGATGGCTCAAATCTCAGCATAATGTACCGTGGATTTGTGGTGGTGACTTTAATGAAATCACAGACAATTCTGAGTATTTTGGAGCTCATGATCGCCCAGAGTGGCAAATGGATGGTTTTCGTCAGTGTCTTGATGACTGTGAATTACAAGACCTGGGTTTCCAGGGTGTCCCATTTACGTGGGATAATATGCAGCAAGGCGACTGCAATGTTAAGGTTCGGCTGGACAGATTCCTAGTGAATCCGGCAATGATGGGTTTGTATGCTGCATCTTTTGTTAAGAATGTTCCCTCCCCAAAATCAGATCATTGTATGCTGGCATTGCAAATGATGGTATCACCACAAGGGGAAGGGGGAGGGAGACGTAGGTTCATATATGAGGAGGCCTGGCAGTTGGATGAAACGTATAATGATACAGTAGCCCAGGGTTGGACCCAGGGAGCGGGGTCGCATGGTTTGCAAGGGCTAGGAGAGGCCCTTTCGGCAATGCAGATCCGTCTAACGGACTGGAAAACCAAGAAGTTTGGGGATGTAAAATGCAAGATCAAAAAGATTCGGAAGGAATATGAGAAAGAACGATCGAACTCCTTATTCAGGGGGCCGACAGGAAGAGAAAGAGACTTAGTACGACATCTCTCTGATCTCCTACACAAAGAAGAAATCATGGCTCGTCAGAGATCGAGGGCCGATTGGCTAAAGGCAAGTGACCGCAATACGGGCTTTTTCCAGGCGCGAGCGGCAGCCCGCAAAAGTAGGAGCCGTATACGCAGTCTCCAAGCTGCGGATGGTTCGCTATGTGAGACAAAGGAAGCAATACATGCAGAAGTGCAGCAGTTTTACACTGATTTGTACATGGCTCAAGAGCATACAGAAGTTGAAGCAATTCTTCATCATGTGCCACATAAAATTACAGATGCTATGAATGAACGGCTTGTTAGACCGTTCAAAGAGGAGGAAGTGAAGGCTACATTGTTTGCTATGGGACCTACAAAGGCGCCCGGTTGTGATGGGTTCCATGCTAGATTTTACCAGAAACATTGGGAGTTGATTAGCCCAGATGTTACGTTGGATGTCCTCAATTTCCTAAATGAAGGACAAATGCCGAATGAGGTGAACAGTACGGTTGTTGTGCTTATACCGAAGGTGAGAAACCCGCAAAATATCACATAGTATAGGCCAATTTCTTTGTGCAATGTTCTTTACAAACTTTGTTCTAAGGTGCTAGCTAACCGGTTAAGGGAGATTCTTGATGAGATAATTGCAGAGGAGCAAAGTGCTTTCGTTCCGGGAAGACTTATTACTGACAACATCCTAGTCACTTATGAGTGTGTTCATTCCATGAGGAGGAAAAAGGGAAAGCAGGGATGGTGTACGGTCAAAATAGATAAGATCAAGGCATATGACCGAGTAGAATGGGCATGTTTACATGGAATAATGCATCAACTTGGTTTTCATGAACGCTGGATATCACTTGTTATGTCTTGTGTGACCACCGTGAGTTTTCAAGTGAAGGTAAATGGTGAACTACTGCCGGCTTTATCGCCTTCCAGAGGATTTCGACAGGGAGATCCCACCTCGCCATACTTGTTTCTCCTATGTGGGGAGGGCCTCTCCTGTATGTTGCAAAACTATGATGGAGGATGGATTGATAGGGGCATCAGAGTTAGTAATACTGCCCCATGGATTCTGCATCTCTTATTTGCAGATGATTGCTTGATTTTTATGAAGGTTGATTCCAGAAGTGACACAAGATTGAATGAGATTCTTGGACAATATAGTGTGGGCTCGGGACAGAGTGCCAATAAGATGAAAAGCTTTGTATTTTTTAGTCCAAACAGCGGGGCTTCTGTTAAGAGGGGTGTTAAAAATGCTCTTCAGATACATCAAGAGGCTATGTCAGAGAAGTACCTTGGCCTCCCTACTGCGGCAGGCAGAATCACGGAGCAAAACTTTGAACATATCAATGAGCGGTCGCGGGCAAAGGTGCAAGGGTGGTGTGAAAGGAAGATGTCTTGTGCTGCAAGAGAAGTTCTCCTAAAATCTGTTTTCCAAGCTCTACCGGCCTTCTCTATGAGTTGCTTTAAACTCACAAAAGGCTTGTGCAAGAAATTGACAGCGAACATGTCAAAATATTGGTGGGCTGGTTCACTAGATAAAAAGGGAATGCATTGGCAATCTTGGGAGAAAATGTGCATTGCAAAGTCAAAAGGAGGGATTGGTTTTCGAGACCTTGAGACTTTCAATGACGCAATGCTAGCAAAACAGGCTTGGAGAATACTTGAGAACCCAAACAGCTGGTGCGCTCGTGTGTTAAAGGGAAGGTACTTCCCAAATAAGGAGTTTCTTACAGCCGGGTGCCCGACGAGTGCATCAAAAACTTGGAAGGCTATTATAAGAGGAAGGGAGATGCTCAAGTCGGGTCTTATTCGGCGAGTGGGAGACGGGACCATGACTGAGGTTTGCCACGATCATTGGATCGATGGAAGCTTCTCCATGAGACCAATGGGAGCTCTGAAGCCAAACTCCGTATAGCTAGTCTAAGACTTGATTGATCCAGTTACAAACCAATGGAGGACTGAGCTGATCAGGTCGGTATTCTTACCCCCTGATGTGGATGCAATTTTGGCTATGCCAAGGTCGAGGACAGGTGGTGCAGATATCTGGGCATGGGCGTGGGAGAAGTCCGGCCTGTTTACTGTACGATCAGCGTATAGGCATGCAATGGAAGAAAAGTGGCAGATGGCAGTGACAGAGGGCTCATCGGCGGGCGATGAAGGAACATGGCGAGCTCTGTGGAAGCTTAATGTTCTGCCCAAGATTAAGGTATTTGTGGTGGCGAGTGCTAAAGGGTTTTCTACCCAGCTATGGAGAACTTAAGCGTCGGCATATAAAGCAACTACCAAACTGCCCAATGTGTGGCAATGATAATGTAACACTGTTTCATTCATTGATGGAGTGTGACCATGCTAGACGCTTCTGGGAGGCGGCTGAGCGTTTCTTTGACATAAACATGCCGAGGCTCCAGCCAGGGACTTGGTCCCGGGATATACTGGACCATAACATGATAAAGAAGGAGACTGCGGCAATCATGATCATAGTGATGTGGGCAGTGTGGCACTCAAGAAATAGCTATACACATGGAGAGCAGCAGTGCCTGATGAAGTCATGTACCTAGGGTAGGGTCATGAACCTGTCCAAGGTACCCTCCCCAAGGACATCTTTAGTAGAAACCGTCTTCCAGTTGACCTAGAGGGATTCCACTCGACGGACTTGAAGACACTCGACCATGAAGACTCATTCGACCACCAGGAGTTCGAGTGCCACTCTGTATCCAAACGGTCTGTAATTAAGTAGTATTTATGGTCATGATGACACTTTATGTAAGGCGTTACCAGTAACGCCAAGCCTTAATGTACTTTAAACCCTCCGCTACGTGGGCTGGCTGGGGTCTTGGCATCCTCTATATAAGCCACCCCCCTCCACTGGCAGAAGGGTTCGCACCCCTATAACTCATACGCATATAATCCAGTTGATCACCTCCGGGCTCCGAGACGTAGGGCTGTTACTTCCTCCGAGAAGGGCCTGAACTCGTAAATCACTTGCGTATACAACTACTCCATAACTAGGATCTTGCCTCTCCATACCTACCCCCTATTCTACTATCAGTCTTAGTACCACGACAGTTGGCACCCACCGTGGGGCCGGTGTCTTAGCGACTTATTGGAGAAGTTGCAATTATTCCGATCGCCTTCATCATGGTTTCTGGCGGAGTTCTGGTCGAAGGCTGCGAGATCCGTCTCGGCGCACTCACGTTCATTGCCAATGACTCCGCTTGGCTCCAGGAGGCTCCGCTCGACATCGACGCGCTCCCCGTCCGCGGGGCAACACACTTTCGCTCATGTGTCCGCGGCGTCCTGCTGCGGCAACAGTCGGCCCCATATCGGTCGACTCCTGCGTCGTCCTCCCTCCCTGTCTCCCGCCAGCGCAAGCGTTCTGGTCGGTCGAGGCTTCAGCGGTGGCTGAGACACGCAGTGGCTTGCCAATCGGCCATCACCCAAGTCGCGGCAATCGAGCCCGACGAATCTCTCTACGGCCTGTTTGATCTGCCGACTGGCTCCATAGAGACTGCATCCGAATGCGACAGCAGTGATCCAGCGGCGGAGGTCCTGATGGTCAATGGGCCTCGTAGTCCTCCCGGCTTCCCTCGCACCGACGGAGCGGACGGCGGAGGCGACCCCGCTCAGGTCCACGAGGAGTATCAACACGAGCCACTCACTTCTCTGCAAAGAGAAGAGCTTCGCCGCCGGAATATGGATGCTCTGCATACTCCCATCATAGGGGAAACCCCAGAGGCTCGTGCCTTGGAGGATGCGCGGTTAGCCAACTTGGCTGAGTGCACTCGGTTGGAGAACCTCCAGTGAGCACTCGACGAGCGCGCACGGCAACGAGTTCCAGACTCCAGTCGACGTCAACTCTTTCCGCCGCCGACTCAGGTATACCGAACCCCAATTCAGAATCTAGCAATTGTAGCCCGTATAGCGGAGTCGATTCAGCCCTCTCAATCAGAGGCTGGCAGAGGCTTGATGCAGATTAGGGATTTGCTCTGGGCAGCAGGAGATCAGAATTCAGCTGTATCACAGTCACGCAATAGGATTCACAGTCGATCCGTCGCTGCGAATACTATTCAGTCGGCTCATAGCCCAAGATCGCCTTCGCGGCGTGAGAGATGTGGTGGTAGATGAGGGAGTCCTGGACTAGGGGTGTCCGGAAGCCGAACTATCATCATCGGCCGGACTCCAAGACTATGAAGATACAAGATTGAAGACTTTGTCCCGTGTCCGGATGGGACTTTCCTTGGCGTGGAAGGCAAGCTTGGCGATACGGATATGTAGATCTCCTACCATTGTAACCGACTCTGTGTAACCATAGCCCTCTCCGGTGTCTATATAAACCGGATGGTTTTAGTCCGTAGGACAGAACAACAATCATACCATAGGCTAGCTTCTAGGGTTTAGCCTCCTTGATCTCATGGTAGATCTACTCTTGTAATACCCACATCATCAATATCAATCAAGCAGGACGTAGGGTTTTACCTCCATCAAGAGGGCCCGAACCTGGGTAAAACATCGTGTCCCTTGTCTCCTGTTACCATCCGCCTAGACGCACAGTTCGGGACCCCCTACCCGAGATCCGCCGGTTTTGACACCGATATTGGTGCTTTCATTGAGAGTTCCTCTGTGTCGTCACCGATAGGCTCGATGACTCCTTCGATCATCAACAACGACGCAGTCCGAGGTGAGACTTTTCTTCCCGGACAGATCTTTGTATTCGGCGGCTTTGCACTGCGGGCCAATTCGTTCGGCCATCTGGAGCAGATCGAAAGCTACACCCCTGGCCGTCAGGTCAGATTTGGAAGTCTTAACTTCACGGCTGACATCCGTGGAAACTTGATCTTCAATGGATTCGAGCCACAGCCGAGCGCGCCGCACTGTCACGATGGGAATGATTTAGCTCTGCTGCCGGACAGTGCCCTAGAGGCCGCACATGAGTCCGCTCCGACCCTCGATTCGGAGCCGGCGGTGCAGATCGAGGACGGGTGGTTAGGCACCGCCTCGGGGGCTGCAACCTCTACGGCGATAGAGCCGAATACTGACTTTGTCCCTTTTGAAGCTCGTGACTCCAAGGTGTCAGACTCCTTGCCGGACTCCGAACCTCCCGCGCCTCGATCATGGAGTTCACTGCTGCAGACATCTTTCAACACTCACCTTTTGGCGACGTCCTGAGTTTGCTAAAACATCTCACGTTATCAGGAGAGCCCTGGCCGGACTACGGTCAGGATGGTTGGGATGCGGACGACGAAATTCAAGGCCCACCCACCACCCACTTAGTAGCCACTGTCGATGATTTAACCGACATGCTAGACTTCGACTCCGAAGACATCGACGGTATGGACGACGATGCTGGAGACGACCAAGAACCAGCGCCTACTGGGCACTGGAAAGCCACCTCAACTCACGACGTATACATGGTGGATACACCAAAAGGAAGCGATAACGAGGAACAACGGGACGCGGCGAAGGATAATTCCCCCGAAAAACAGCAAAAACGACGACGCAAGCGCCGCCCGAAGTCCCGCCTCAATAACAACGGCACCCATATGGACCCAGCCGTAGAGCAGGGCGAACCAGTGGACGAGCAACCTATTCCCGGCGAAAACAATAGTCCAGACGATCTCACGCCGGACACATCACTGGAGCATAAGAACCTTCACAGAAGGCTCGTCGCCACAGCAAGGAGTTTGAAGAAGCAAAAGCGGAAGCTCAAAACGGCGGAAGACATACTCAGAATGATATGGAGCAAAGTACTCAAGACTGCAGATAAATACGGCGATAGTCACCACGCAAAGAGCTACCCGAAGCGCAAACTGTTGCCCGAATTTGACGAGGAGGCCGTAGAGCCCCCACAGTCAAAAAAGAAAGAGGCCGCCTGGCCGGATAGACGACCAGATAACAGGCTAAGAGCGGCAAGCGGCACCGCACATAATCCGGCACACTTTCCAAATAAGGATCCTAGCAAAAAGGATGGACCAGTCAGGTCCATCTATGGGCCAAAAAAGAAGGCTCCAGGAAGCAACACAACCCGCCGAGTGTTCGAAGATAACGACACACCTAAATACAGGGGCGCCGCACACCCACTATGCTTCACCGACGAGGTACTGGATCATGAATTTCCAGCAGGATTCAAGCTCGTAAACATAGAGGCATATGACGGAACAACAGACCCCGGAGTCTGGATTGAGGATTATATCCTACACATACATATGGCTAGAGGAGACGATCTCCATGCCATAAAATACCTACCCCTCAAGCTCAAAGGGCCAGCTCGGCATTGGCTCAAAAGCCTCCCAGAAAATACCATTGGAAGTTGGGAAGAGCTTGAGGATGTGTTTCAAGCAAATTTTCAAGGAACTTATGTCCGCCCTCCGGACGCAGACGATTTAAGTCACATAACTCAACAGCCTGGGGAGTCAGCACGCAAATTCTGGAATAGGTTCCTCACCAAAAAGAACCAAATAGTCGACTGTCCAGACGCCGAAGCCTTAGCAGCTTTTAAACATAACGTCCGAGACGAATGGCTCGCCAAACACCTAGGCCAGGAAAAACCAAGAACAATGGCCGCACTAACAAGCCTCATGACCCGCTTTTGCGCGGGGGAAGATAGCTGGCTAGCAAGATGCAGCACCAGCGACCCGAGTACATCCGAGGTCAGGGATGGAAATGGGAAATCACGACGCAGAAAAGATCAGCGCAGGAATAAGGAAAGCGGCCCAAATAGCACGACGGTCAACGCCGGATTCAAAAGCTCTCGGCCGAATAACAAAACAATGCCCCTTAAGGACAGCAGTGACGAGCTATCCAACCTAAACAAAATCTTGGATAGGATATGTCAAATCCACAGTACCCCCGGGAAGCCTGCAAACCATACCCACAGAGATTGTTGGGTCTTCAACCAGTCCGGTCGACTTAACACCGAACACAAGGGGCTCGACACACCAAGCGAAGACGATGGCGAATCCCACAAGCAGCAGACCGGAGCACAAAAGACTTTCCCACTAGAGGTCAAAACAGTGAACTCACTTCATGTGATAAATTGTGCGGAAGCGATATAAACCTGCTATACCAGGACACCATCCGCAGAATGGGGATAGACCCTACCAAAATTCGCCATAGCAACACTTCCTTTAAAGGAGTGACGCCAGGCCCTTATGCCAAGTGTATAGGCTCTGTACTACTAAAATTTGTGTTCGGTTCACCCGACAACTTCCGTCGTGAAAAGCTAATCTTCCATATCGCCCCATTCAAAAATGGCCATCAAGCACTACCGGGACACGAAGCTTTCGCCCGCTTTAACGCAATACCGCATTACGCGTCTCTTACACTCAAAATGCCCGGTCCACGCGGCATAATCCCATTAAAGGGAAACTCCGAGTGTTCCTCGACCACGGAAAACGTGAGACTGCCTTGACAGCCGCACATTAATCCAACCTTGCTGATCAAAGCCCCTAAAAACAGGTCATTTAGACCTCGGACACGGTTAGGCGAGTCAGACATAAATAAACAAGGGGCTTCCCAGCCGCATACCTCTTTACAAGGGGCTGCACGTATAAACAATGAGAACCAATAAGGCTCAATCTTTCCAAATCATACTCTGTTTTAAATAAATCTTTCGCATGATATTTTTTCCAAACTAAGTTCTTCTCTTTTACAGATGAAACACGTGCTACACCCGTCCAGGATACAGCACAACGGAGACACAGGCGCAGACGTGCAGCAGGGACCCGTTACAAGGATTCTTTTCAGATTAAGACCCTGCGTAAACCTTTCTTACTGTCTCTTGTTGGTACTCATCCCCCGGTTTCCTACCATAACCGAGGAGGAGGCTGGCGTTTTGGCATCAGCCGCGTCAGAAGTTCTCGCTTGTACCTGGACACTAGGGGCTTAGGGCATTGTTCTGCCCGTTATCATAAAGTCCGAATACCTTAGGGAGTGTTCGGCGTCTCGAGTTAGGCCTTATATGCATCAGCTCCAAATCATGTCTTTGGTCAAATGTTGGGTTTGCCCGGCTCCTGTGTTTTGCTGCCTTACATTCCGCATCGTCGGCTAACGCGGCACCAGGAGAACTACTGCGATTGTGCCCCGGTTCGGCCGGGCGAGCACCTCAGTAGAGAAAGCCGAAAACTGACTGTCATGATATAGCGAGAGACTGGTCAACCACTCGATCGACTATCGGAATGTTTATAATTCCTCCGCTTTGACGAAGGACCGCTTCCCGGTCAGGCACACACGCGCCCCGAGTTCGGAAAGTGTGGTGCCGCCAGGGGCTATATCGTAGCCCCACCATCGAGCTCCTATGGCTAAGTGAAAGTGATAAAGCATTATAGTCCGGTTGCCTAGTTTGCTATGCTATCACCTCCTTCAAAGGACCAAGACGTTGGATTAAGTGTGAAAATGCGCTTTTTTGCAAACACCCCTGCACTATGTGCGTGGGAGCTGAATCCAAAGACTGCCATCTTTCAGGTTATAAATACATATACATTAACTGTTGGAAATATGCCCTAGAAGCAATAATAAAATGATTATTATTATACTTCCTTGTTCATGATAATTGTCTTTATTCATGCTATAATTGTATTATCCGGAAATTGTAATACACGTGTGAATACATAGACCATAATATGTCCCTAGTGAGCCTCTAGTTGACTAGCTCGTTGATCCACAGATAGTCATGGTTTCCTGACTATGGACATTAGATGTCGTTGATAACGGGATCACATCATTAGGAGAATGATGTGATGGACAAGACCCAATCCTAAGCATAGCACAAGATCGTATAGTTCGTTTTGCTAGAGCTTTTCCAATGTCAAGTATCTCTTCCTTAGACCATGAGATCGTGTAACTCCCGGATACCGTAGGAGTGCTTTGGGTGTACCAAACGTCACAACGTAACTGGGTGACTATAAAGGTGCACTACAGGTATCTCCGAAAGTGTCTGTTGGGTTGACACGGATCGAGACTGGGATTTGTCACTTCGTATAACGGAGAGGTATCACTAGGCCCACTCGGTAGTGCATCATCATAATGAGCTCAAAGTGATCAAGTGTCTGGTCACGGGATCATGCATTACGGTACGAGTAAAGTGACTTGCCGGTAACGAGACTGAACGAGGTATTGGGATACCGACAATCGAGTCTCGGGCAAGTAACATACCGACTGACAAAGGGAAGAGTATACGGGGTTGCTTGAATCCTCGACATCGTGGTTCATCCGATGAAATCATCGAGGACTATGTGGGAGCCAACATGGGTATCCAGATCCCGCTGTTGGTTATTGACCGGAGAGCCGTCTCGGTCATGTCTGCATGTCTCCCGAACCCGTAGGGTCTACACACTTAGGGTTCGGTGACGCTAGGGTTGTATGAATATGAGTATGCAGCAAACCGAATGTTGTTCGGAGTCCCGGATGAGATCCCGGACGTCACGAGGAGTTTCGGAATGGTCCGGAGGTAAAGAATTATATATAGGAAGTGCTGTTTCGGCCATCGGGAAAGTTTCGGGGTCACCCGGTATTGTACCGGGACCACCGGAAGGGTCCCGTGGGTCCATCGGGTGGTGCCACCTATCCCGGAGGGCCCCGTGGGCTGAAGTGGGAGGGGAACCAGCCCCTAGTGGGCTGGTGCGTCCCCCCCCCTTGGCCCCCCTGCGCCTAGGGTTGGAAACCCTAGGGTGGGGGGGGGGGTCCCCACTTGCCTTGGGGGGCACTCCACCCCCCTTGGCCGCCGCCCCCCTTGGGAGATTGGATCTCCCAGGGCCGGCGCCCCCCCTGGGGGCCTATATAAAGGAGGGCAGGGGGAGGGCAGCCGCACCCTGTGTCTTGGCGCCTCCCTCCCCCTGCTACACCTCGTCCTCCTCCCGCAGCAGCTTGGCAAAGCCCTGCCGGAGTTCTGCTGCATCCACCACCACGCCGTCGTGCTGCTGGATCATCATCAACCTCTCCTTCCCCCTTGCTGGATCAAGAAGGAGGAGACGTCATCCGCTCCGTACGTGTGTTGAACGCGGAGGTGCTGTCCGTTCGGCACTTGGTCATCGGTGATTTGAATCACGGCGAGTACGACTCCATCATCACCGTTCTCTTGAACGCTTCCGCACGCGATCTACAAGTGGTATGTAGATGCAATCTCTCTCCCATGACTCATTGCTTAGATGAACTCATAGATGGATCTTGGTGAAACCGTAGGAAAATTGTTATTTTTTGCAACGTTCCCCAACAGTGGCATCATGAGCTAGGTTTATGCGTAGTTCTCTATTGCACGAGTAGAACACAAATTTGTTGTGGGCGTAGATCTTGTCAACTTGCTTGCCGCTACTAGTCTTTTCTTGCTTCAGCGGTATTGTGGGATGAAGCGGCCTGGACCGACCTTACACATACGCTTACGTGAGGCAGGTTCCACCGACTGACATGCACTAGTTGCATAAGGTGGCTAGCGGGTGTCTGTCTCTCCCACTTTAGTTGGAGCGGATTCGACGAAAAGGGTCTGTATGAAGGGTAAATAGAAGTTGACAAAAATCACGTTGTGGTTATTCGTAGGTAAGAAAACGTTCTTGCTAGAACCCAATTGCAGCCACGTAAAAGATGCAACAACAATTAGAGGACGTCTAACTTGTTTTTGCAGCAATTGTCATGTGATGTGATATGGCCAGAAGTTGTGATGAATGATGAATGATATATTGTGATGTATGAGATCATGTTCTTGTAATAGGAATCACGACTTGCATGTCGATGAGTATGACAACCGGCAGGAGCCATAGGAGTTGTCTTTATTTTTCGTATGACCTGCGTGTCATTGAAGAACGCCATGTAAATTACTTTACTTTATTGCTAAACGCGTTAGCCATAGAAGTAGAAGTAGTCGTTGGCGTGACAACTTCATGAAGACACAATGATGGAGATCATGATGATGGAGATCATGGTGTCATGCCGGTGACGAAGATGATCATGGAGCCCCGAAGATGGAGATCGAAGGAGCTATATGATATTGGCCATATCATGTCACTACTATATAATTGCATGTGATGTTTATTATGTTTTATGCATCTTGTTTACTTAGAATGGCGGTAGTAAATAAGATGATCCCTTATAATAATTTCAAGAAAGTGTTCCCCCTAACTATGCACCGTTGCTAAAGTTCGTCATTTCGAAGCACCACGTGATGATCGGGTGTGATAGATCCTTACGTTCACATACAACGGGTGTAAGACAGATTTACACATGCAGAACAGTTAGGGTTAACTTGACGAGCCTAGCATGTACATACATGGCCTCAGAACACAAGAGACCGAAAGGTCGAACATGAGTCGTATGGAAGATACGATCAACATGGAGATGTTCACCGATGATGACTAGTCCGTCTCACGTGATGATCGGACACGGCCTAGTCGACTCGGACCGTGTAACACTTAGATGACTAGAGGGATGTCAAATCTGAGTGGGAGTTCATCAATAATTTGATTAGATGAACTTAATTATCATGAACTTAGTCTAAAACTTTTGCAAAATATGTCTTGTAGATCAAATGGCCAACGCTCATGTCAACATGAACTTCAACACATTCCTAGAGAAAACCAAGCTGAAAGATGATGGCAGCAACTATTCGGACTGGGTCCGGAACCTGAGGATCATCCTCATAGCAGCCAAGAAAGCATATGTCCTAGATGAACCGCTAGGTGAAGCACCCATCCCAGAGAACCAAGACGTTATGAACGTTTGGCAGTCACGTGCTGATGATTACTCAAAAGCGTATGTCCTAGATGAATGCTAGGTGCGGCATGTTTTACAGCTTAGAATCGAGGCTCCAAAAGAGTTTTGAGAAGCACGGAGCATATGAGATGTTCGAAGAGCTGAAAATGGTTTTTCAAGCTCATGCCCGGGTCGAGAGATATGAAGTCTCCGACAAGTTCTATAGTTGTAAGATGGAGGAAAACAGTTCTGTCAGTGAGCATATACTCAAAATGTCTGGGTTGCACAACCGCCTGTCCCAGCTGGAGATCAACCTCCCGGACGAGGCGGTCATTGACAGAATCCTTCAGTCGCTCCCACCGAGCTACAAGAGCTTTGTGTTGAACTACAATATGCAGGGGATGGTGAAGACCATTCCTGAAGTATTTTCCATGCTGAAGTCAGCAGAGGTTGAAATCAAGAAAGAACATCAAGTGTTGATGGTCAATAAGACCACTAAGTTTAAAAAGGGCAAGGGTCAGAAGAACTTCAAGAAGGACGGCAAAGATGTTGCCGTGCCCGGTAAGCCAGCTACTGGGAAGAAGTCAAAGAATGGACCCAAGCCTGAGACTGAGTGCTTTTATTGCAAGGGGAAGGGTCACTGGAAGCGGAACTACCCCAAATACTTAGGGGACAAGAAGGCCGGCAACACTAAAGGTATATTTGATATACATGTAATTGATGTGTACCTTACCAGTACTCGTAGTAACTCCTGGTTATTTGATACCGGTGCCGTTGCTCATATTTGTAACTTACAGCAGGAGCTGCGGAAGAAGCGGAGACTGGCGAATGACGAGGTGACGATGCGCGTCGGGAATGGTTCCATGGTCGATGTGATCGCCGTCGGCACGCTACCTCTACATTTACCTACGGGATTAGTTTTAAACCTCAATAATTGTTATTTAGTGCCAAGTTTGAGCATGAACATTGTATCTGGATCTCGTTTGATATGAGATGGCTACTCATTTAAATCCGAGAATAATGGTTGTTCTATTTATATGAGAGATATGTTTTATGGTCATGCCCCGATGGTCAACGGTTTAGTCTTAATGAATCTCGATCGTAATGTTACACATATTCATAGTGTGAATACCAAAAGATGTAAAGTTGATAACGATAGTCCCACATACTTGTGGCACTGCCGCCTTGGTCACATTGGTGTCAAGCGCATGAAGAAGCTCCATGCTGATGGACTTTTAGAGTCTCTCGATTACGAATCATTTGACACGTGCGAACCATGCCTCATGGGCAAAATGACCAAGACTCCGTTCTCCGGAACAATGGAGCGAGCAACCAAGTTATTGGAAATCATACAGACCGATGTGTGCGGTCCAATGAGCGTTGAGGCTCGCGGAGGATATCGCTATGTTCTCACTCTCACTGATGACTTGAGTAGATATGGGTATGTCTACTTGATGAAACACAAGTCTGAGACCTTTGAAAAGTTCAAGGAATTACAGAATGAGGTAGAGAATCAACGTGACCGAAATATAAAGTTCCTACGATCAGATCGTGGAGGAGAATACTTAAGTCACGAATTTGGTACACACTTAAGGAAATGTGGAATCGTTTCACAACTCACGCCGCCTGGAACACCTCAGTGTAACGGTGTGTCCGAACGTCGTAATCGCACTCTATTGGATATCGTGCGGTCTATGATGTCTCTTACCGATTTACCGCTATCATTTTGGGGATACGCTCTAGAGACAGCTACATTCACTTTAAATAGGGCACCGTCTAAATCCGTTGAGACGACACCGTATGAATTATGGTTTGGGAAGAAACCTAAGCTGTCGTTTCTAAAAGTTTGGGGATGCGATGCTTATGTCAAGAAATTACAACCTGAAAAGCTCGAACCCAAGTCGGAAAAATGCGTCTTCATAGGATACCCTAAGGAAACCATTGGGTATACCTTCTACTTAAGATCCGAGGGCAAGACCTTTGTTGCCAAGAACAGATCCTTTCTGGAAAAAGAGTTTCTCTCGAAAGAAGTAAGTGGGAGGAAAGTAGAACTCGATGAAGTACTACCTCTTGAACCGGAAAGTAGTACAGCTCAAGAAAATGTTCCTGTGGTGCCTACACCAACTGGAGAGGAAATTAATGATAATGATCAAAGTACTTCGAATCAAGTTGCTACAAAACCTCGTAGGTCCACAAGGACACGTTCCACACCAGAGTGGTATGGCAACCCTGTCCTGGAAATCATGTTGTTAGACAACGGTGAACCTTCGAACTATGAAGAAGCGATGGCGGGCCCAGATTCCAACAAATGGCTTGAAGCCATGCAATCCGAGATAGAATCCATGTATGAAAACAAAGTATGGACTTTGACAGACTTGCCCGATGATCGGCGAGCGATAGAAAACAAATGGATCTTTAAGAAGAAGACGGACGCGAATGGTAACATTACCGTCTATAAAGCTCGACTTGTCGCTAAGGGTTGTCGACAAGTTCAAGGGGTTGACTACGATGAGACATTCTCTCCCGTAGCGAAGCTGAAGTCCGTCCGAATCTTGTTAGCAATTGCCGCATACTATGATTATGAGATATGGCAGATGGACGACAAAACGGCATTCCTTAACGGGCATCTTAAGGAAGAACTGTATATGATGCAGCCGGAGGGTTTTGTCGATCCAAAGAATGCTAACAAGGTATGCAAGCTCCAGCGATCCATTTATGGGCTGGTGCAAGCATCTCGGAGTTGGAACATTCGCTTTGATGAGATGATCAAAGCGTTTGGGTTTTTGCAGACTTATGGAGAAGCCTGCGTTTACAAGAAAGTGAGTGGGAGCTCTGTAGCATTTCTCATATTATATGTAGATGACATACTTTTGATGGGAAATGATATGAAACTTTTGGACAACATTAAGGCCTACTTGAATAAGTGTTTTTCAATGAAGGACCTTGGAGAAGCTGCTTACATATTAGGCATCAAGATCTACAGGGATAGATCGAGACGCCTCATAGGTCTTTCACAAAGCACATACCTTGATAAGATTTTGAAGAAGTTCAAAATGGATCAGTCCAAGAAGGGGTTCTTGCCTGTATTGCAAGGTGTGAGATTGAGCTCGGCTCAATGCCCGACCACGGCAAAAGATAAAGAAGAGATGAGTGTCATCCCCTATGCTTCAGCCATAGGATCTATTATGTATGCCATGCTGTGTACCAGACCTGATGTAAACCTTGCCGTAAGTTTGGTAGGAAGGTACCAAAGTAATCCCGGCAAGGAACACTGGACAACGGTCAAGAATATCCTGAAGTACCTGAAAAGGACAAAGGACATGTTTCTCGTTTATGGAGGTGACGAAGAGCTCACCGTAAAGGGTTACGTCGATGCTAGCTTCGACACAGATCTGGATGACTCTAAGTCACAAACCGGATACGTGTATATGTTGAATGATGGAGCAGTAAGCTGGTGCAGCTGCAAGCAGAGCGTCATGGCGGGATCTACATGTGAAGCCGAGTTGTCGGGGGTTGGGTGCGACATATGCCAAAGGATGGCTTATCATGGTGGGAGCGAGTAGAACGTCGCCGGTGCCTGGAAGCGGGATGAGGCGAAGACATGCACGCCGGCGGAACTTACCCAGCTTCAGGGCTCTCCTAGGAGATAACACCCCTACTGCTGCTCTGCGGGGTCTCCGCATGATCACTAAGGCAAAGTGACTACAATGGTGCTCCTGGAGCTGTATCGGGGGGCAGGAGAGGGCAAGGCTAGCTCTCTCCTTCCTATGCTATCTGGTCTATCTCTAACAAGGTCCGAACCCTTTGCATGGGTGCCCCGGGGGGTTTATATAGGCCTACCCCTCGGGGGTACAATAGTAATCCGGCTGGGCGTGGGTCCCAGCCGTCTGTCTCTCAGGCCACCATCCTCCCTGCCGGCTTCTGGGGCCCGCCGTCTGGCGGGCCCGCGGACAGGCTTGGTACTATAGCGGCACTCCTGATGACGCAGGCTTGGCCATCGAGGCGTGGCAACAGTCCCGCCGTCTATCGGGCGGTCACTGTCGCCATTCCCCATCCTATCTGGTTAATGGCTCGTGGGGCCCTGGGGAGGAGCCGGCCGACTCCAGGGAGGCCGACTCCCACAGGGCCGTCTTTGGGGCGCTCAGGCCGCCTTCGGCCCACCCGCTGACAGGCGGCCCCGCCGCCTTTGGGCTGTACAGGCCGGCGTCGTGGGCATAGTGTGTCGCGCACTGTGGCTGAGGTCAGGGCAGGCATGGCAATAGTGTCGTGCCTCGCCGGAGATCTTCCAGCGATATGGCTCACTGTAGCCATGCCGGTCC
>NC_041381.1:548307635-548308332 GCF_002162155.2 Triticum dicoccoides | reverse complement strand
TCGTGACCGTACCCCACACCGTACTTCGAGATGAGGAAGGAATCAAGGGTCGACTCTCCATAGTCGGCTTCTCTGGAGGTCGCCAGCTTGGAGTCGGCTTATCTCGGAGTCGTCGTTTGGGACTCGGCCTCTCTGTAGGTTGCCGCCTGGGACTCGGCTTGAGGGGCGCGGCCTGCCCCGATGTCTTGAAAGCTCTTGGGACTCGGGTTAGCCTACCCGTGGCCCATATCTCCGACAGTAGTCCCCGAAGCTGGTGAAGCCCTGCGGACGCTGTATTGTGGGGCTTCAACAGTTTCAACCTTCCCGGAGTGGACTCTGGAACTCGGCTGCCGTCTCTCCTTGGGCCGACTGTCGAGAGTCGGATTTATTTAACGAAGGGCCGCAGCTCGAAAGTCGCGGCGGGAAACCAGGCAGCGTGCCTGATACACTTCCCCGCAGCCATCAGGGCGGTCCTATCGCGTGGCGCCACGTGGGGAGGATAGTCTGCCTGCCCACGCGCGCGACGGGACGGGCCGTCAGGCGGGGCCCGCCATTACCGCGCCTCAGCATATGAACGGATCCGTTGCGGCCGTGGACGGTTGGGGTTCCCACGTAGTTACTGCGTGCAGTAACTTTGTGGGATAAATCATGGGGCGGCGTGGGGCATCGTGCGCAGTTAATCCCATGCCCGGCCCCTCGGCTTCTCAGCCCATAGGGC
>NC_041381.1:548295332-548307316 GCF_002162155.2 Triticum dicoccoides | reverse complement strand
TCCTCTCCTTCCTCCGCCATTGAGAAAGAGCACTCCACACCACGGCGATGAGTTCTTCCTGCGCCGCGGCCCCCGCCACGCGCTCCGGCGTGTGGGACGGCTCGGATGTAGAAGAGGAACACAACAAGTTCCTCCGTCAGACACGCCGCCTCCCTAGCGCGGACCTCGTGCGCGCCCGCGCTGCGTCGGAGGGGGAGATCCGGCCGACGCCGGAGGAGGGCGAGCGGGTCATCTTCCGCTCGCACCTCATGCGCAGCCTGGGGCTGCCGGCGAGCGGCTTCTTCCGCTCGTTCTTGGAGTTCCACAATCTTCAACCGCACCACCTCACTCCGAATACGGTGGTGTTGCTTTCCGCCTTCGCCACTTTGTGCGAAGGTTTCCTCGATGTTCTCCCCACCCTCGAGCTGTGGGGAGAATTCTTCTCTTCTAAGCTTGGCACGCAAGTCGCCGGCATACCGACTCAGTGCGGCGCCTACATCGCGGTGCGGCGCACGACAGCCGACAACCCTTTTCCTCCCATCTCGCTGATCAAGTCGGTGAAGATGTGGAAGCGTTCATACTTCTATGTGAAGAACCTCTCCTCCGACGGCGACTGGGTCAACCTGCCGCCTTACAACGCCGCCCCCTAACTGGGAGGCTCCCCAGCTGGTCGCACCGAGTCAAGATGCTGACTCCCGCCGGAGCCGCCACCGTAGCGCGGCTCCGAGTCTTGATGCAGTCGGAGGGCCTCGTCGGGGCCGACTTGCTGGCCGCCTTCGTGGCGCGCCGCGTTCTCCCGCTCCAAGGCCGGCCTCACCTGATCTGTCAGATGAGCGGCCTCCGAGACCCAAGTCGGATGAGCACCAAGGAGATGCCCCGCAAGGAGGTGGCGAACTTGGTGAACCACATCGCGCACTGCGAGTTCGAGGAGGGCTGGCAGTTCGGCAAGGAGCTGTACTCGCGCGACAACCCCCCACCAGTGGTAAGTCGTGTCCCCCTATTGTTTTGTCTTCTTTCCGACCGACTCCGGATTCTGACTCTTGTTGATTTCTTCTGAACTAGAACCCCCTCATGCAACCTGCAGCCGGCGCCACGAGGCAGCCCCGCGAATATGTCCCCGATCGGGCGGACAGCGACGTCAACGACCCCGACTTGGGGACGGCGGCGATGGAAGCCGACGCTGAAGGTGGGGGAGAAGGAACCGAAGGCGGCTTCAGGCCCTCGGCCACCTTCGCCGATTGGCCTGACGACGATGCCGAAGGGGAGGCCGCACCGCGCCACCAAGACGGCGTGAAGAGGCGTCACGCCGAGCCGAGTGCACCCGGCGGCAAATTGAAGAAGCTCATGGGGGCGGCCACCGCGACCAAACGGGAGGAGGCGGCCGCGAAGGCCAACCGCTTCCGTAGGGAAGTGAGGAAGCGGCCGCTAGTCTCTGTGTAAGTCGTTATGCTCTCTTTATTTTCCTTCGTGGAATCTTGTCCGAGTCTTCTTTTTCATACTCCCTCCACTCTTCTTCAGGGCCCCTCTTTCCCTTGAGAGAGTCGCTGTCCCCTCCGTCATGGGGTCGGCAGAGACGTTCGCCAATACTCGGCGGGCTGACCCTGCCGCCGACCTCCGGGAGGCGACGGAGCGAAACGCGCGGGAGAGGCGTGAGGAGGAGGAGGCCGAACGTCTAGAGAAGGCACAGGCCGAGAAGGCGGCCGCCTCCGCCCAGAAGAAGCTAGAGGACGCCAAAGCCGCCCTTGCGGCGAGACGGCGTGCCGAGGAGGCCACGCGTCGCCGATCAGCGATGCTCGTCCCCCCACTATCATCTGCACCGCCGCCTCCGGAGTTCACGGAGCAGACCGGAGAGGCCGGCACCGAGAACCCCGTCGTGGAGAAGGAAAGCGGTGAGGCTTCTGTGTCGGACATGCTCGTGCCGCCACCGCCGCCTCCCCCGCCGTCTGGGAGGCCGCACGGCAAGCAGCCGGTGGGTCCGTTGGAGCCGCCGATCACGGACGAGGCTGAGGCGCGGCTGCTTCTCCAAGTCGTCTCGCTGGTGCGCCGCCGTCTTGAGAGGGCGACCTTGGGAGACCGGCGCTGCCAGCTCGGCAACCCTAGACGCCGAGGTCACAAGCGCCGCGCCCACCGGGTGGTTGCGCGGAGGCGGCACCGGGCCGCTGAACCAAGCGCTCCTGGACGTTCAGGCGAAGCTGCGCGCTAAGGGCGACGCCCTTCAAACTTGCACCAGGGCGCATCTGGCAGCGCGGACGGCCGTCCGAGTACGTTTCCTTCTTCTCTTTGATTCTTGTTTTTCTCTACAACAGGGCTCAAACAACTCCTACTCATGCTAGTGGGTTTCATCTATTTACTGTGGCAATGACAGGTCATGCAAAGGATAAAGGGGTTCAGCTACCGCAGCAAGTAACAGATGAATCGTTGTTGTCCTAATGGAGTAAAAGAGAGCAGGAGCGAGAGAGTAGGATTGTATCGGAATGAACAAGGGGGTTTTGCTTGCCTGGCACTTCTGAAGATAATATAGTTCTTCATCGGTGTCACCGATCTCGTCGTCGGAGTCACGTCTATCGAGAGGGGACAAACACCGGCAAACAAGAAAGAACACAATCAATGCAATACACAATATGATGCATGCTATGACATGGCAATATGAATGTGTTTTGGGCTAATGCACCTAGCTATGATTTAAATGAGGTTGGTTTGAATACATGATTCAAATTCCAACTCCATATATGGTTATTTAAATGCCATTTAATGTGCTAAACAGCAGCTATAAGTTGTTCTAACATGCATGAAAATGGTACAGATGGATTCCTTGAATTTTTCTGATAATTTTTCATATATAAATTATTTAATTTGGAGTTACGGTTGAATTTATATGATTTTTAGAAGTTTATACAATTTTCTGGAATTTCCTGCATAATAATAAATCCAAAAAATGATTTATGGCGTCAGCACCACGTCACTGTGACATCAGCAAAGTCAACTGGGCGCCCCAGGTCAAACCTGACCCATGGGGTCCATTGGTCAGTGAGACAACTAGTTAACCACGTTAATTAGCCTTAAGTTAATTCTAACTAAACTGTTTGTGGGGCCGGGGCCCACTAGTCAGCTGCACAGTGATTTAACAGAGTTTAATTAACTTAACTAAATTGTTAGTCGGGTTAATTAAACGGTAGGGCCCACCTGTCAGTGGCCCTAGGCCTGGGTTAGCGGGGTGGTTAGGCCCTAATGACCGGCCACGCCGGCGGTTTACCGCCGGTGGCCACTGGGCACGGCGGAGACGCGCCAAAAGGCCACGGAAGCGGCGGGGAAGGGCACCGGGGCATAGCCCACGGTCGGGCGCATCCAGAGGAGGCCACGGGGGGGCGCGGGGAGGCTTAAACTCGCCGGAAGCGAGCTTGTGGCGGCGGCCGGAGTGCGGCCTTGAGCGGCGCGGGGCTGTGAGGCACTGGGAGGCCGGAGGTGGTGTTCTACGGCCTCCTGGGACCACCTAGAGCTCGTCTATGAGCTCAGACGTGATGACGCTAAGCAAAACGACTGCGGCGAAGAAGTGCGGCAGCGGCGAGCCTCGGCCATGGCGGGGAATGGGGCTAGAGCATGCAAACGCGAGGGGGAGAAGAGGGGTTCGGGGCAGGGGCTCACAGCGAGTACAATGAGCGCTAGATCGAGGTCGGGGACGGCTGGGTTGTTGCGGATCGACGAAATCGAGCGCCGGTGCTGAAGCTTGAAGACGATGGCAGGAACGGCGATGCGGGGCATCCGGCGATGCTTGTCTTGGCGGAGAGGTCGGGGACGATGTGGCGGAGCTCTCGAGCATGCTGGATGGGCGAGGGAGGGCTGGTGGCCGTGGCAACACCAAGCGGCGGCGACGGGCATGCTCGGTCATGGGGGGGGGAAGCAGAGGAGCGAGGGGGAGGGAGGTCCAGAGAGCGAGGGAGAAGTGAGAGGGGGTCGGGGAGGCGCGTGGCGTCACCGGGGCGTCGAGGAGGAGCCAGGCAGGCTGGGAGGGAGGAGGTGGAGGCTTCGGGCGCGCTGGCGTCGACACGCCTCTGCCTACTGGCAGAGGTGGAAGAAGACCAAGGCGCCGCTGGTGGGCTGGGCTGATTCTGCTGGGCCACCAGGTGAGTGGGCCTCAGGTAAGTCCAGGTGGGTTCTCTCTCTCCTGTTTTCTATTTCTTTCTGTTTTCTAGTTTTTTTGCTATTTGTTTTGATTTAGTAATAATACCAAACCATTTCATAAAATCCTGGAAACAATTACGGGTGCTTTCTGAATTATTTCAGTGACCCTTAACAATTTCCAACATTTATTTGAACATTTAAATTATTTATAGTATTTAAATGCCCAAAGTCAAATACAATAGGATTTAATTCAAAAATCCAGAATGGCCTAGAAATATGTGCATCATTGTTGGCAGGGGTTTTCATCTTTAACAAAAATAATGAACTTTTCTAAAGGGCATTCTGGGTTCATTGAAAATATTTTTATTTTAATCCTAATTGCATTTTATTTAGTGCTAGGGTTTGTCATCCCCATTTCAAGTTTAAAAGAAATTTAGACATGATGCAACAGCCAAGCTAGCCCAAGTGCATAGCAAGCCAGGGATGTGACAACTCGCCCCCACTAAACAAAAATCTCATCCCGAGATTCAAGCGTAGGGTAAGGTGATGGGGGAACACAAACTAGTACAATCTTCACGATCCAGGTTGCACTTCATAAGAACCTTGATTCGATCATCATCTTGTCTCGACGTCTTGCTCTGGGAACTCCAGCCAACATGACAACGAGAGGGGAAGGGAACTCTAGAAGGATCAATCTTCTCGAAGGTCGAACAACTCAGGATCAACTCATGGGATGAGACATTGTCACATCTCTCGAGCTGAGACACGAAGCATACATCTGAGGAAATGGAGTGAGACAGATGACGAGGGCTCACTAGGTAGACAACAATTCCACACGTAAGAAGGTGGTAAACGATTGTCAACGTAGCGAGGAGTTGAGTTGCCATGATACCACAATGAGGCACCTTAGGGATGGTGACTCGTAGATATATCCCCTTAAGTGGCAAAAAGAATTACCTTTGATTCAAAGATCATTGAAACTCTTTAAACCAACCTAAGGTAATTCTCGACCGATCGTTTGGAGGGGGTCGGTAGAATGGCATACTCGGACTTGGATGATGTGAATTACCTTGTTGAAGACAACGTAATGGATGAATTTGCTTATTATCGAAAATGGAAGAGACCCATGGTAGAATGGCACATTGGCGGTACAAGCTAGGAACAAAATGCAAATGCTGGGAATGATTCTGGTAACTGGGGAAGAACCCAACAATAAAGAGTGAATTCACTGTTTGAAAGGTCATAGCATTGCCGAGGAAACTAAGAGGAATCCCAGTTAGAGCCGATGATAACACGTAGCGCTTGTGCGTGCTCTCAAGAACTTGAGCATTTCCATATTCATCAGGGTTTTACCAATATCCGTGTCAAGGATCCTGGCAACACAACTTGCTACCACGATGAATACCGGTGGAAGATGTAGATGCAAAGGAAGATAACACTTTCTCAGATTTCACCTTAACGAGGCCAAGGGGACGAAATCTGGATGATCGACCGAGAGACATTTAGCACTCCGCTTCTAATGTTCTCCTTGATGTGCTAGCGTAATCCACCCATAGATATGGTTTGATATCTAGAACATCAAGTAAAAGGTCGGACTTCGGGATCTCAAAAATCCATAGGGGCAACTAGGGAGTAAATCCTACGAAATCCCTATGGGGAGGTGGCCAACTTCCTCAATCAAGATATTATAATAACAGGTCTTCCGGCTGGGTGTGTTGGCCACGACATCCACTTTACCGGTTTCCGAGGGACCGATATTATAGTTCTTGGGAAATGTTCCAAACCATCATATCTGCCTGAGATTCAGATCTGGTCGGTGTCAGGATATTCCAGACTCATCGAGTCTAGGAAGATAAATGAAAGTTTGCAACACAATTCGACGAGATAATGTTGCGAGATTCTCGGGAAATGAACTATGATAGCAAACTCCAAAACATGAGCTGGTTTTGCTACACACGTGTGAACACGATGTCCTAGACAAGCATGACCACGTGGTAGTCTTACAATAAAACACTACCGAGTTCAGGTTGGGAACCATCAACGAGGGTATCAAAGTCCTTACATAAGTCCGGATTAGCTCTTATGAAGGAACTCCTTCTCCTTGAACAAATCAATCAGTGGCTTGGTGTGCTAGGGATACATATAGATTGAAGGTTGCAAGTCTTCAAACCACAGAATTCTTCGCACGTGTGCATGACTGATTTGGAATGATTCCAAAGGAAGCAACATTGACTTTCTCGAATCCACGGCGGCAACTTGCATCAGATGCACATGAATTAAAGGAAGTCACTACCTTCATCCAAACATATGCTTCATGAACGAAACACGAAGAAATGCTTACACAAGTTTCCAACACTAGGTTGATGTTCAACATGATTCATGGGGGGAGACAAAATGCTACTGATGGGCTCAACAGCAACTCATCGGAATTTCCATATCACTGGACTTCCACCATCATGTGAACACGGTGATAGCATTGGTCAGACCAAAGATGTAATGGTGTATGCTCGAGGGATCAACCACGAGTAAGACAACATTACGAGCATCGTTGGTACTGATTTGATTTGACGATAGCCCACACTCAAATCAAAGGATTGATAAGACAATAGGTCCAGCAACTGATCACAGGGACCAATCGATGAAGATATCATGTTTCTTCAACACACACTACACAAGAATATCCCTTTGGAACGAACTAAGTCAGGCAAGCTTTTATCTTCCAACTCTCCAAGTTGTTGTCTAGCTTAACCAACTAGCTCAGGGATATCTAACACCGATTCTTGGAGAGAAGGTGGTTCACAAGAAACCAACTTGATCACGAGCTCAACATAACAGTCAGGGGACAACCTGGTAATACTTCCGAGAAGATATTCGGAAAATCACGAACCACCGGTATGTTACTAAGCTCGAGAACAATCTCGCTTTTGAGGGCAAGATGATATGATCAAATGAGTGAGGACTTGACAAGATCCTAACTCATCAATCGAAGGGTGCACCGAAATAAGGACTAGGTAGCACGATCAGTCTTAGAAGGATGATTCAAAAACCAACACGCTAAGAATGAAATTATTATCCTTTAACTACCAAGCAACGAGGTTGCTGGGAGTATTGATTTCACACATCATAATTCATTTGTCGGTATTCCGGTTGCATCAACACGAGGACCGAGGAATGACTAATGATGGTGAGAAGTATCACTACCAAGAGTTCATAGGATGGTGTGCAATTCCTATAACAATCCCGATATAAAAGATGGTAATACTCCAAGGTAGAACAGAGCAGAAGCAAGATTAGCAATTTGATCTGCGGAGTACGACTTCTTTGACCCAATCCTGGATATGGAAGAGGTACTGGAGTTTGTTTCTCCTAGTCATTCCGCGATAGAATGGCTTGACGGACCACAAGAGTAATAGGCATTGATAAACGAACGCACGCATACTCTTGACTATCAATTGATAGACGAAGGTCAGTAGACAACTAAAGAGGGACAACTCAAAGGAACATATAACTTTCTGAGTTGTGGATGCATAGATTAGTAGGTCGATCCAAGTTCAACATAATTCTTCCGGATAACCCATGCAGAAAGGTTGAGCTGGCAGAGTCACAACATAGCATGGAGAGATCATCGAGAGCACTCTTGTTGTCATCTTTTGGTTCAGAAGAACTCCTGCCAAGAATGGTTCATGGTAATTGGAAGAAGGATGTACCACGAACCTTGAGGACTATCGCAAAGGTTACTAATATCCTAAAGGAACTAGCAACACTATCAACATGATGTAAGTAGGGTGAATCTCGGGTTCAAGAACCCAGGAATAGAATGCCTACTAACTAAATGGCATCACAGGATGCTTTCGATAATAAAGGCCAGAATCTTCACACTGGGAACACAAAACGTTGCTAGATTACTAGTGACTCCCTAAAACACCTAGGGTCATAATAATTATTCCAACATATATGTCGAGGCAATAAAGTACCTCAACTCACTAATTTGCGTGATTAATCTCACCAAAAGGACATCGGGAATGGGAAGAACGGATTTGCAAATGCATCAGACTGTTTAGAAACCTGGGATGACTCGGATAGCATAACGGCTATAAATGCTCAAAAAGATTTGAGACATGCTACAAAAATGGTGGCATAGCCACTCAGAAGCACAATATCAAGGTTTCGAGATCAACAATTAACATACGGAAGTAATAGGAACTGAAACGAGGCTTAAGTCCAACAATCTTACAAGTCTACAGATTAGTAACACGTGATCCTGATAGAAAGAGGAGATAGCCTAGTTCCTTAACCCCGCAGGAAAGATAAGATGACTCAGATCAGAAGGCATAAGGTATAAGGAGTAAAAAGAGCCTTACGTTCCATCCCACAATCAATTCCCTTATATAACTAAAGAATTTCTAGACTCAACTTCGACCTGTTTGGCTTGGTAATCCTACAGGCAGTCAAGCTCTGATACCAAAGCTGTCAGGACCCCGATCCTGAGTCACACCGATCTAGCATGTAACACATCATATCACTTTGCGGCCTCACGCACGGTATTCCCACGGGTGCCACCTTACCTGGCCCGGGACCGTTTGCGCCTTTTGGCTCACGTATATGATAGTGCCGCTAGCAACCATATGACAAAGAACCCGGGCTGACATGGCTAGTCGTGAACCCAAAGTGGCACTAACTTACAGGGACAGGCATACATGACCCAGCAACGAACGTGTCGGTCATCAGCGAGTGAATCCAGGCTGTAGCACTAGGCTAGCAGGACTCCGGTGAACCGGGCTGTAGCAGGCTAACAGGACTCCGGTATTCATCGCATGACATTTCCCCGAAGGGACAGACACAGGAACGAAGAAGGACACATGCCGGCCAGCCTAAGTGTCCCGGAGCAGTAGCAAGCTACCATGGCTCGGTGGAAACACTAGGAGACATTTCCCGGTAAGAGAGGCTACTAAAGATAAACAACTAGATAGTCAGATCCCACACATACCAAGCATTTCAATAACATACACACAATATGCTCGATATGTGCAAACACAACATGGCATCACAACATGACTCTACGACTCAAGTATTTATTCAATAGGCTCCGAGGAGCGAGATATTACAAACATAGGTCTCATGACCCAACATTCAGAGCATACAAGTCAAAACACAAGCGGAAGCTATCACGTCTGAGTACAGACATCTATAAATGAAAAAGGCTGAAAGCCTGACTATCTACCAGATCCTGCCGAGGGCACAAGATCGTAGCTGAGGTAACAAGCTAAACATCGAAGTCCATGCGGAACTACTAGCGAGACTGAAATCTCTCTCTGCAAAAAAATAAATTAGGCAAACGTGAGTACAAATGTACCCAGCAAGACTTACATCAGAACTAACTACATATGCACCATTATCAACAAAGGGGATGGTGGGGTTTAACTGCAGCAAGCCAGCTTTGACTCGGTGGCTATCCTGAACTACGACTGCAAGTAACTCTTTGAGGTGGCGGACACGAGTCCACATATTCACCATATCAATACACCACTATGGATCCGCTTCCGTCTCCCTACGAGAACGCCATCCATAGCACTCACGCTTATCTTGCGCATTTTAGAGTATCCACTTTCACTTGTCTATGAACTGATATAAGCAACCCAGAAGTCCTTTTGCGCGGACACGGCTATTCGAATAGATGATGTTAACCCTGCAGGGGTGTACTTCTTCACACACGCTCTCACCACTTACCGCCGTTTACACGACATGTACTCGGCAACCTTCAAGCGGAAGCCCAACGTGGGTGTCGGCCACGGCCTGCCTAAACACTCAAGTCTCTAGTCCAGGTTTATCGCCTATTCGGGTTCCATCCATGAGGAGATCCGGCCGGAGTTTCGCTCACAGCCCCAAACGATGTGAACAGGGTTCCCGAGACACCAAACAGGCGCCTGGTACACCGTGCCACGTGCCTACCGCATCACAACCCACCCCTCCGGTCAGCGCTGCCCACGGCCTCCAGCATACTACAAACACCAGAAACTACTTGCAACTCCTGGACAGAGGACAAGGGTGATCAAGAAGCCGAGAGGGTCCATTGGTTTCGGGCCCAATGCATGGTAGTAGCTGAATCATGGATCACAAACACAGAACTCAGTTCCTAAGGACGGCTTCAATGAGACAACCCACCATGTACTCCTACATGGCCTCTCACCGCTACCTTTACCAAATCGTGTTCACACACTTAGCTCACACACAGTAGGACATGTTCACACACCTCTGATTCATTCCCGATGAATCAGACCTGACACAACTCTAAGCAGTAGCAGGCATGACAAACAAGCATGAATGAGTAGGCACAACAGGGCTCAAACAACTCCTACTCATGCTAGTGGGTTTCATCTATTTACTGTGGCAATGACAGGTCATGCAAAGGATAAAGGGGTTCAGCTACCGCAGCAAGTAACAGATGAATCGTTGTTGTCCTAATGGAGTAAAAGAGAGCAGGAGCGAGAGAGTAGGATTGTATCAGATTGAACAAGGGGGTTTTGCTTGCCTGGCACTTCTGAAGATAATATAGTTCTTCATCGGTGTCACCGATCTCGTCGTCGGAGTCACGTCTATCGAGAGGGGACAAACACCGGCAAACAAGAAAGAACACAATCAATGCAACACACAATATGATGCATGCTATGACATGGCAATATGAATGTGTTTTGGGCTAACGCACCTAGCTATGATTTAAATGAGGTTGGTTTGAATACATGATTCAAATTCCAACTCCATATATGGTTATTTAAATGCCATTTAATGTGCTAAACAGCAGCTATAAGTTGTTCTAACATGCATGAAAATGGTACAGATGGATTCCTTGAATTTTTCTGATAATTTTTCATATATAAATTATTTAATTTGGAGTTACGGTTGAATTTCTATGATTTTTAGAAGTTTATACAATTTTCTGGAATTTCCTGCATAATAATAAATCCAAAAAATGATTTATGGCGTCAGCACCACGTCACTGTGACGTCAGCAAAGTCAACTAGGCGCCCCAGGTCAAACCTGACCCGTGGGGTCCATTGGTCAGTGAGACAACTAGTTAACCAAGTTAATTAGCCTTAAGTTAATTCTAACTAAACTGTTTGTGGGGCCGGGGCCCACTAGTCAGCTGCACAGTGATTTAACAGAGTTTAATTAACTTAACTAAATTGTTAGTCGGGTTAATTAAACGGTAGGGCCCACCTGTCAGTGGCCCTAGGCCTGGGTTAGCGGGGTGGCTAGGCCCTAATGACCGGCCACGCCGGCGGTTTACCGCCGGTGGCCACTGGGCACGGCGGAGACGCGCCAAAAGGCCACGGAAGCGGCGGGGAAGGGCACCGGGGCATAGCCCACGGTCGGGCGCATCCAGAGGAGGCCACGGGGGGGCGCGGGGAGGCTTAAACTCGCCGGAAGCGAGCTTGTGGCGGCGGCCGGAGTGCGGCCTTGAGCGGCGCGAGGCCGGAGGTGGTGTTCTACGGCCTCCTGGGTCCACCTGGAGCTCGTCTATGAGCTCGGATGTGATGGCGCTAAGCAAAACGACTACGGCGAAGAAGTGCGGCAGCGGCGAGCCTCGGCCATGGCGGGGAATGGGGCTAGATCATGCAAACGCGAGGGGAAGAAGAGGGGTTCGGGGCAGGGGCTCATAGCGAGTCCAATGAGCGCTAGATCAAGGTCGGGAACGGCCGGGTTGCTGCGGATCGACGAAATCGAGCGCCGGTGCTGAAGCTTGAAGACGATGGCAGGGACGGCGATGCGGGGCGTCCGGCGATGCTTGTCTTGGCGGAGAGGTCGGGGACGATGTGGCGGAGCTCTCGAGCACGCTGGATGGGCGAGGGAGGGCTGGTGGCCGTGGCAACACCAAGCAGCGGCGATGG
>NC_041381.1:548275990-548295061 GCF_002162155.2 Triticum dicoccoides | reverse complement strand
CGAGGGGGAGGGAGGTCCAGAGAGCGAGGGAGAAGTGAGAGGGGGTCGGGGAGGCGCGTGGCGTCACCGGGGCGTCGAAGAGGAGCCAGGCAGGCTGGGAGGGAGGAGGTGGAGGCTTCGGGCGCGCTGGCGTCGACACGCCTCTGCCTACTGGCAGAGGTGGAAGAAGACCAAGGCGCCCCTGGTGGGCTGGGCTGATTCTGCTGGGCCACCAGGTGAGTGGGCCTCAGGTAAGTCCAGGTGGGTTCTCTCTCTCCTGTTTTCTATTTCTTTCTGTTTTCTAGTTTTTTGCTATTTGTTTTGATTTAGTAATAATACCAAACCATTTCATAAAATCCTGGAAACAATTATGGGTGCTTTCTGAATTATTTCAGTGACCCTTAACAATTTCCAACATTTATTTGAACATTTAAATTATTTATAGTATTTAAATGCCCAAAGTCAAATACAATAGGATTTAATTCAAAAATCCAGAATGGCCTAGAAATATGTGCATCATTGTTGGCAGGGGTTTTCATCTTTAACAAAAATAATGAACTTTTCTAAAGGGCATTCTGGGTTCATTGAAAATATTTTTATTTTAATCCTAATTGCATTTTATTTAGTGCTAGGGTTTGTCATCCCCATTTCAAGTTTAAAAGAAATTTAGACATGATGCAATAGCCAAGCTAGCCCAAGTGCATAGCAAGCCAGGGATGTGACACCGGGGGCGCGCTGGCGCACCCGCGGGCTGTAGTCCCCGAGATTCGGGCCGACTACTGAGCAGTCGGGCCGGATCTTCCGGTGATCTTCTTTGCTGATGACTTATCTGTCTCTTCTTTCATTCTTCAGGCGCCAACGCCGCTCTTCAGGAGCAGCTGGGCGAGGCCAATACCACCCGGCATGCCAAGGAGGAGGAGTGCGGCAAGCTTGCCGCGGAGCGCGACCTCCTGGCTGCGCAGCTGGCCGAGCAGAAGGAGCTGCTCAAGAAGGCACAGGACGAGGCCGAGAAGAAGGAGGCCGCTCTCCTGGCCGAGTTCGAGAGTGAGCGCTCCTCCTGGACTGACAGGGAGGCGATGCTGACCTCCGGCTTCCACGAGATTGAGGATATTGTTGATGGTAAGTTTCTTTCGTTTCTTTGGGCTTCTGACTATGTGTCAGGCCGACTTCTGATTTTTCTACTTGCTTCTTTTTTGTCTTGGCAGACTTCTTCCCTGGTCACTCACAGGCAGTCCCTTTGGCCATCGAGACTGCTCGTGAGCCACGTAGGGAAAACGGTGAGGAGATCGCCGCTAATGCCCCCCGAACCATCGACGAGCAGCTTCTGAGCATTGAAGCCCGTCTTCGTCCGGCTCACCGGCTGATGCGCCGGCTTCAGCGTGCCGGTGCCCAGGCGGTTGCCGCTCTGTGGCCAGACATGCCGGCTCTGCGGACCGCCAGCCGGACCGCCGACTGGCTGGCAGTCGCCGCGGGCCGTCTTGAAGCTTGGAAGGGCTCCTCGGCCCGGGCCAGAGTGTCGGGCCTTGGAGTTCGTCAAGGCGTGGTATCCAGGGCTGGACCTGGACCGTCTGGCCGCGTTCCGGTCAGAAGCCTAGGCCGAGCTGGAGGCCGTGGAGGGCGCCCTTATCGAGCGTGCGGTGGCCATCGCCGAGTACACAGACACCAATGTCTTCGTGCCGGAGCGGGCTGAAGGCGGCGAGGAAGTTCCACCAGAGTGGTTCGGGATGAACCCGGAGTATGGCGAGGACTCGGCGAAGGTGATCGACTCCAGCACCGAGGAGAAGGATGAGGCAGAGGACGGAGGCGAGGCGGAGATGCCAGAAGACGGAGCAGGCGGCCAGCCTCAGCTTGACCGCGCCTGCAGCAACGAGCCGCGTTGAGAGAAGGCGACTACCGCCGGAGGCGATCAAACCGAGACCGCCCAGCTGACTACCCCGGCGCCCGACACCGCCGTCTCCTTCGATCCTCCAATCCCAGAAGCCGCCTCCTAGGCAGCCTTTTCCGCCTCTGTTTTATCTGTCTTAGTAATCTTTTGAAAACTTTGTTAAATTCGAACAGTTCCACCCATGGGGTGTATCTTGAACTTCTATTCGAAGATTCGGCCAAGGGCCCATGTAAATATTTATCCGATTTCCGTCTTTCCTTGCTTACTGCTCTTTAGGCTTTTCCCTTTGGCGCCTTCCTTTAGTCGCTGCCTTGCCAGTCGGATAGCTGCTCTGCGGACTGTCGCTGAGTCAAGTGCTCGGCTACTTCGGGAAGGCAAGTACTTGGCCGTTTAGAGTTTCTTTAGCAAGTCGGATAGAAAGCGACAGGCCGACTACCCAAGAGCCGGCCGTCTTTGATAAAAGCTAAGACGGCGAGCCGACTACTCGTGAGTTGGCTTTCTGTTTTAGAAATGCTGGGGGCCGTCTTACGCTATGTTCGCGCTTTAGGTCCTTAGCCATTTTTCGTGTGGGTGCCCGCTCTTTCTCACTCCTGCCTGCCTCACAGTCGCTCTGCGAGCTTCGGCTTTGGCAGGAAGCGGATTGGGCACCGCGCACTACTTGTCTGACTGCAGGAGCTCCTCATAGCGCAAGGCGGCGAGTCCCCGGGCCGACTAGTCTGGCCCGGTGCCAAGCGGCTTGTGATGAAAGTAATGTACTCGAAGGCATAATTCTTATCATACAGATAACAAAAAGGGCAGTCCCCGAGCTCGTCTCGGGGGCCCCAAAGTCTTAGTACTTTAATACAAAGGGGTAGTGCGATACATATTGCATCAACTGTAAAATCTTTGAAGAAGATTTGCCTTCCATGGGCGCTCTGTCTCTTTGCCGGAGTCGTCCCTCTTGCGCGCTCGGGGCTTCTGAGCGTCGATCAGATAGTAGGCATCGTTCCCTAGCACCTTGCTGATGATGAAGGGGCCTTCCCAAGGTGCCGACAGCTTTTGCTGGCCGGCTGTTCGCTGGATCAGCCGGAGCACAAGGTCGCCTTCTTGGAAAGATCTTGGCCTGACCTTCCTATTGTGGTATCGACGCAGACTCTGCTGGTAGATGCTGGACCGGCTGAGAGCCAACAGCCGGCCCTCTTCCAGCAGATCGACGCCGTCTTGACGTGCTTCTTCTGCTTCTTCCTCGGTGTACATGGTGACTCGCGGGGAGTCGAACTCTATGTCCGTTGGGATGACAGCTTCGGCACCATAGACGAGGAAGAAGGGTGTGAAGCCGGTTGACTTGTTTGGAGTCGTGCGTAGACTCCAGAGGACGGCTGGCAGCTCCTCAAGCCAACAGCCGGCAGATCACTCCAGCGGTACGACGAGTCGAGGCTTGATGCCGGATAAGATGAGGCCGTTCGCTCGCTCCACCTGGCCGTTTAACTGCGGATGGGCAACGGACGCTAAGTCCAGTCGGATGCCCTGCATCGCGCAGAAACGGGCCAGGGCGCCTTTGGCGAAATTCGTGCCATTGTCGGTGATGATGCTGTGTGGGATGCCGTACCGAGTTGTGATGTCAGCGATGAAGGTCACTGCAGTCGGTCCATTCAACTTCTTGATGGGTTTCACCTCCACCCACTTGGTGAACTTGTCCACTGCGACAAGTAGGTGAGTCAAGCCACCTCGTGCCATCTTGAATGGTCCCACCATGTCCAGGCCCCAGACTGCAAAGGGCCAGGCGATGGGGATAGTCTTGAGTGCGGAAGCTGGCTGAAGTGGCTTAGAATGGAAAATCTAGCACCCCTTGCACTTTTGGACTAATTCTTTGGCCTCTTCCAGGGCGGTTGGCCAGAAGAAACCGTGCCGGAAGGCTTTGGCGACGAGTGCCCTGGAGGCCGCGTGGTGACCGCACTCGCCTTCATGGATGTCTCTGAGGATTGCTTGGCCTTGTTCTGCCTCGACGCAGCATTGGAAGACGCCGGTAACGCTGCGCCTGACCAGCTCTCTATTGACTATGGTGTAGGCTTCTGCTCAGCGTTGCACTTGCCGAGCCAAGATTTCATCAGTTGGCAGCTCTCTATTTACTAAGAACCTGAGGATGGGCTGGGCCCATGAAGGTGCTGCTATTTCTTCAACTGCCACTAGTGCGACTTGGACAAGGGCGGCCGGGCTGGGAGGCGACGGGTTGGAGTCCGCAGCCGCTTGCTGATTTGACATAGTCCCGAGGCCGACTGGAGCAGTCCCCGGGCCGAGCTCTGGGGTCTTCGATCTTGCCACTGCAATCTCCGGGCCGGGTTCTGAAGTCCCCGGGCCGGCTTCGACTGTGTGTCTCTTGGAGTCGGATCCGTCTTCTTCAGGCGGAGTCGGCACAAAGATTGAATCTGATTCTGGTGACGGCTTGATAGAAGGCTTGAGGAGGCGCCGAAGGGCGACACCAGATGGTATTGCTTGGCGGGTGGAGCCGATTCGTGCCAAGGCGTCTGCTTGGTCGTTGTCGTTCCTTGGCACGTGGAGGAACTCGCACCCCTCGAAGTATCCGCTGAGTTGCTGGACGAGGAAACGGTAGCTCGCCATATTTGCGTCCTTGGCGTCCCAATCGCCGGATGATTGCTGGACCACCAAGTCAGAGTCGCCATAACACAGGATCCGGCGAATGCCGAGTTCTTTGGCAAGCCAGAGCCCGTGGATGAGCGCCTTGTACTCGGCCACGTTGTTGGAGGCGGCGAAGTGGATCTGCAGCGCATATCTGAGCTTGTCGCCCTTGGGGGAAGTGAGGACGACGCCGGCTCCCAAGCCAGTGCGCATCTTGGAGCCGTCGAAGTGCATCCGCCAATGGGTGGAGTCGGGCGCTCGCGGCAGATACTGGGTCTCGGCCCAGTCGACGAGGAAGTCGGCCAGTGCTTCCGACTTCATGGCGGTGCGGGGCTCGTAGTAGATGTTGTAGGGAGCCAGATCTATGGCCCACTTGGCCACTCGGCCTGAAGCGTCACGGCTTCTGATGATCTCGGCTAGTGGAGCGGTGCAAACCACAGTGATTGGATGCTCTTGAAAGTAAGGCTTCAGCTTCTTGGCGGCAAAATGCACGCCGTAGCACATCTTCTGATAATGGGGGTAGTTCTGCTTGGAGGCCGACAGTACCTCGCTCAAGTAATATACCGGTCTCTGGACAGGTAGCGCCTTGCCTTCCTCCTTGCGCTCGACTACGATGACTGTGCTGACTACTCGGCTGGTGGCAGCAATGTATAGGAGCATGGGCTCTTTGGGAGTCAGAGCCGCCAGCACCGAAGGAGTAGTCAACATTTCTTTAATTGGAGAAAAGCCTCGTCCGCCTTGGGAGTCCACTCAAAGAAGGTCGTCTTCTTCATGAGCTGATACAAGGGGAGAGCCTTCTCGCCCAGTCGACTGATGAATCGGCTGATGGATGCCAAACAGCCGGTGAACTTCTGCACATCTAACAGTCGTCTGGGTGCTTCCATCCTCTTGATGGCCTTGATCTTCACAGGATTGCACTCTATGCCACGCTCGGAGACCAGGAAACCAAGGAGCTGGCCGGCTGGTACTCCAAAAACGCACTTCTCTGGGTTGAGCTTGATCTGGAATCGGCGCAGGTTCTCAAAGGTTTCCTTGAGGTCCTCCAGCAAGGTTCCACGCTTCGCCGTCTTCACCACTACATCATCCACATAGACGTGGGCATTTCTGTCGAGTTGCTTCAGAGGCACTTCTGCATGCAACGCTGAAAGGTGGTGCCGGCATTTCTCAAGCCGAACGTCATGGTCAGGTAGCAGAAGGCTCCGAACGGCGTGATGAAGGCGGTCTTCAGTCTGTCAGCCGGGTTCAGCTTGATCTGGTGATATCCTGAATATCCATCTAGGAAACTCAACAGCTCGCATCCGGCTGTGGAGTCTATTACCTGATCGATTCTTGGCAAAGCAAATGGGTCCTTGGGGCAAGCTTTGTTAAGGCTCGTGCAATCGATACACATCCGCCATTGCTTAATTTTCTTCAACACCAGTACTGGGTTTGCCAGCCATTTTGGAAAAAATTCTTCCATGATGAAGCCGGCCGCCAGGAGCCGGGCTATTTCTTCTCCAACAACTCTTCTTTTTTCTTCTGACAGGCGGCACAAGGGCTGCCTGACGGGCTTCATATCAGATCGGACGTGTAGTTTGTGCTCGGCGAATTCCGTCGGTACACCTGGCATGTCTTTGGGGGGACATGCGAAGATGTCTCGATTCTCACGGAGGAAATCGACGAGCTCGCCTTCCTATTTACTGTCTAGGTTTGCACCTATGACAACATGCCTTTCCGGATGCTCCGGGTCCAAAGGTATCTTCTTTGTTTCTTTGGCTGGCTTGAATGATCCATCTGCTTCCGACTCCTTGGGGTCGGGCGATAACTCGGGCTGCTTGCCGGCCATCGCCACGACCCGATCAAGGAGCCGCCTCTCAGCTGCGATCACCAGAGACTCGGCCAGCCGACTACTCTCGGTCGCGCAGGCGGACGACTTCCTATAGTCGCCGGACACGGTTAGGATTCCCTTGGAACTCGGCATCTTCATCTTGAGGTAGGCGTAGTGGGGGACCGCCTTGAACTTGGCCAAGGCGGGTCGGCCAAGCAATGCATGATATGGGCTTTCAAGGTCCACCACCTGAAACGAAACTGGCTCTCGGCGGAAATGATCCTTGTCTCCGAAGAGGACATCTATCAGGATCTTGCCGATTGGTGAGCAAGAAAGGCCAGGGACGATTCCATGCAACACAGTCCGGCTGCTCTGAAGTTGTATCCTTGTACAGGATGTTGATACTGCTGCCTCTGTCTATCAGTACTCGCGAGAAGCGAGCGGCCCTCCTATCTGTGGCGAGTGTGGCGCCTAAGACCAAGGCGTAAGAGCCTGGACTCGGCATCACCTCTGGGTGATCAGCTCTGCTCCAACTGATAGGCCTTTCGGACCAATGCATGAATTCCGGAGTACTTGGTGCGACCGCATTTACTTCTTGCTGCTGTTGGCGCTTGCTGCGCCGGTCATCTGCTACACTGGTGAACACCACATAGGCTCCATGCTCATCTGGGAACTCGTCTTGTACGGCGCCGACTGGCCTGGCCGCCGGCTGCTGAGACGGCGAAGGAGGCGGTGGCCCAGCAGGCGGAGGAGGGAGGAGGCCGTCTCCCTTGGCGATTCTGGTGAGCCAGTGGCACTTCCGAGTGGTGTGGTTGGACGGCTTCGCGCCGTTGTGGAACTTGTAGGGGCCATCGAGAGTCTGGTCTTAAGAGAAAGCCGGCAACCAGTTGGACTTGCCGCCCTTCTGCCGCTTCGCCGGAGGCTGCCCCTCAGGCTGTTGGTCTTCAACTGTTCTGACCTGCCGACTACTGGAAGTCGGCTGCGGGGCCTTGCGCTTGTGATCATTCTACTGCTGTCTCCTGCTGGTGTCTCCAGTTGGAGTTCTGGGAGCTTGAGGGGCTACTTTACCAGTCGCACTAACTTGAATCTCTGTCTGCATAGAGGAGTCGGCCGTGGCATATTTGTTTGCAATGACCAGCAACTCGTCGAGGGTCTCCGGCTCGTCGTAGAGGAGCTTGTGCTTGAGGAGGGTGCCTTCTCTGCACCCGGCAGTAAAGTACTCGATAGCCTGCACCTTGTGCACGCCCTCGTAGGAGTTCCAGAGTTCGCCCCAGCGCGTGAGGTAGTCGCGAGTAGACTCGTCAGGGCCTTGCACGCACAAGGAGAGCTGGCGCGGCTTGGGGGTCGCTTGTACGTGCTGGTGAAGTTGCGGACGAAAGCCTCGGTGAAGTCGACCCAACTGTTGATGCTGCGGGGCTTCAAACTGTTTAACCATGTCCGGGCCGTGCCCTGGAGCATGAGCGGAACATACTTTACGGCGACTCGCTTGTTGCCGTTTGTTATGTTGACAGCCATGGAGTAGTCGATTAGCTAGTCTTCGGGCTTCACGGAGCCGGTGTACTTGGGTGTGTCTCGGGGGAGCGTAAACCCTTTGGGGAAAGGCTTGTCTCGGATGCGGGGCCCAAAGCAAGGCGGGCCCAGCTCATCTTCTTCTTCTAGCGCCAGGGATCGGTGGAGTCGGTCGATCCGGTGGTGGGCGTCATTCTCTCCGACTCCCTCTCAGCGGCCAAGGCGGTCACCGAGAGTCGGATGCTCAACGGACGGCGGGGAGGCTCGCCTTTCCCTGCAAGGAGGGGGAGGCAGGTAGTCGTCCTGCCGTTCCACCGCTTTGGGGCGGCCGTCTTGGTCGCGCTCGATGGTGATGTGAGTCCGACTACGACTGACAGCCGGCTCTTTGTCTTTTCTTCCGCGGACTCCGCCAGTCGGCATCCTGGACGTCGCGCCTTGATCTCGACAGGGAGGCGGGTCGTCGTAGGGTTGCTGTGGCGCATTAGTGCGGCCGCCGGCCGCGTTCTGCGTAACAGCCGCGTCGAGGAGTTGCTGGACTCGCTCCGTCATCATGCGGCGCTCTTCGCCTTCGAAGTTGTCGAGCTCGTCTGCCGCTGCCTGGGCGGCACGGATATTCTCTGCGGGCGTGGCATATACAGGGCGATCAGCCCCGAGGAGGTTGGCGATTGCCGCACCGCGCTGTCGGACCGCGCCTAGGCGGCTAGGCCCGGTTGGAGCCAGCGAGCCGCCTACGGCACGATCCATCTCGCGCTGGTAGGCTTCTGACAAGCGCCTCATGCTTGCCAGCTTCTTCGCGCCCTCGACGAGCTGAAGGCCGAGTGCCTCCAGCGTCTCGGCATCGGCGTCTTCCGGGATCGGCGCTGCAAGGTCTCGCAGGGCCGCGTCAAGTAGGTCGTGCGCTCCTTCGCCGGAGCGCTCGCCGTGCTCGAGGACGAGGACCTCAGTGACGGTGCTTCCGCCGCTCCCCTCTCAAGGGAGCGGCTCGTCGTAGATCACCATGTTGTTGGGGAACGTGTCAAGCGACACGCCATCGGATTCGACCAGCATTGGGTCAGTGGAGCCTACGGACTCCAAGTCGACGGTAGGCTCGCCGGTGATGTGGAGATGGTCGAGGAGGCCCGCGAGGAGGCTTTCGGGGCCGCCTGTGCCCGCATCGGATGCGGGCTCAACGGAGATGCTAACCTCGCCAAGAAGGTCAGCGAGGCAGCTCGCCGCATAGGCGATCTCAGCATCGTGCAGCGCGTCGGCACAGACGCCATCCGGCGTGCCGGGCTGGCTGTGCTCCCCGGGGAGGAACAGGGTTCCCGTCCAGAGCAGATCTCCGGACGACGGTGCACCTCGCCCCATGGTGGGCGCCAAATGTCGGGGGTTGGGTGCGACACATGCCAAAGGATGGCTTATCATGGTGGGAGCAAGTAGAACGTCGCCGGTGCCTGGAAGCGGGATGAGGCGAAGACATGCACACCGGCGGAACTTACCCAGCTTCAGGGCTCTCCTAGGAGATAACACCCCTACTGCTGCTCTGCGGGGTCTCCGCATGATCACTAAGGCAAAGTGACTACAATGGTGCTCCTGGAGCTGTATCGGGGGGCAGGAGAGGGCAAGGCTAGCTCTCTCCTTCCTATGCTATCTGGTCTATCTCTAACAAGGTCCGAACCCTTTGCATGGGTGCCCCGGGGGGTTTATATAGGCCTACCCCCCGGGGGTACAATAGTAATCCGGCTAGGTGTGGGTCCCAGCCGTCTGTCTCTCAGGACACCATCCTCCCTGCCGGCTTCTGGGGCCCACCGTCTGGCGGGCCCCGCAGACAGGCTTGGTACTGTAGCGGCACTCCTAATAACGCAGGCTTGGTCATCGAGGCGTGGCGACAGTGCCGCCGTCTATCAGGCGGTCACTGTCGCCATTCCCCATCCTATCTGGTTAGTGGCTCGTGGGGCCCTGGGGAGGAGCCGACCGACTCCAGGGAGACCGACTCCCACAGGGCCGTCTTCGGGGCGCTCAGGCCGCCTTCGGCCCACCCGCTGATAGGCGGCCCCGCCGCCTTTGGGCCGTACAGGCCGGCGTCGTGGGCATAGTGCGTCGCGCACTGTGGCTGAGGTCAGGGCAGGCATGGCAATAGTGCCGCGCTTCGCCGGAGATCTTCCAGCGATACGGCTCTGTCGGTGTCAAAACCGGCGGATCTCGGGTAGGGGGTCCCGAACTGTGCGTCTAGGCGGATGGTAACAGGAGACAAGGGACACGATGTTTTACCCAGGTTCGGGCCCTCTTGATGGAGGTAAAACCCTACGTCCTGCTTGATTGATATTGATATTGTGGATGTTTACAAGAGTAGATCTACCACGAGATCAAGGAGGCTAAACCCTAGAAGCTAGCCTATGGTATGATTGTAAGGGTTGATGTTGTTGTCCTACGGACTAAAGCCATCCGGTTTATATAGACACCGGAGAGGGCTAGGGTTACATAGAGTCGGTTACAATGGTAGGAGATCTACATATCCGTATCGCCAAGCTTGCCTTCCACGCCAAGGAAAGTCCCATCCGGACACGGGACGGAGTCTTCAATCTTGTATCTTCATAGTCTTGAAGTCCGGTCGATGATGATAGTCCGGCCAATGATAGTTCGGCCGATGATGGTAGTCCGGCTATCCGGACACCCCCTAATCCAGGACTCTCTCAGTAGCCCCTGAACCAGGCTTTAATGATGATTAGTCCGGAGCGCATATTGTTCGGCATTGCAAGGCGGGTTCCTCCTCCGAATAATTCGTAGAAGATTGTGAACACCTGGATAGTGTCCGGCTCTGCAAAATAAATTCCACATTCCACCGTAGAGAGAATAATATATACACAAGTTCAATCTGCTAGCGTTTTTTGCGGCATGACGTCACACCACTACCAAGCCATTACTTGAATCGTTTTTTTTATTTCACCACCTTAGCGCATTTAGCGAAGCGGTTTCCTTGGCACGTCTTGTCGAAGCAGAGATCGTGTTCCCCCTTAATCCGGGATTCTCATCAATACGGACGTGGGTAACCCAACCGCGCCATTGGTGGTAGCGCTTGGGAGATAAGCGAGTTTTACCAGGCTGGTGGTGACGCATAGTCTTCGTCCGCCTATATATAAGGGATAAGGTTTCACCTTTTCACCTACGCCTTCTTCCTCCTTTGCTTATCCATCTCCGTGCACTCGAGCTCCAGCGCCCAAGTCCGCACATCTCGTCTCAACCTTCCCCAGCCATGTCTGGAGCGGGAGGCAAGTGGATGACCTCCTCCGTTACGGAGGAGCACATCGAAAGACTGCGCGGCGCCGGCTATCTGTCCGGCGACATCGCGCACCGGCTGCCCGACGAGGGGCAGCTCATCCCCACCCCCAGGCCCCATGAGAGGGTCGTTTTTCTTCCCCATTTCCTCCGCAGACTGGGCTTTCCACTTCACCCCTTTGTCCGGGGGCTCATGTTCTACTATGGCTTGGATTTCCATGATCTGGCGCCGAACTTCATCCTCAACATCTCGGCGTTTATGGTCGTGTGCGAGGCCTTCCTCTGCATCCAGACCCACTTCGGCTTGTGGCTCAAGACCTTCAATGTCAAGCCGAAGGTAGTGAAGGGCACTCAAGCGGAGTGCGGAGGCGCCATGTTGGGTAAGATGCCCAACGTCCTTTGGTTCGAAGGGGCCTTCGTGGAATCCGTCAAGGGATGGCAATTGGGGTGGTTCTATATCACCGAGCCACGCGACCCTACGTGGGCGGCGGCCCCCGAGTTCAGATCTGGTATTCCCACGCAGCTCACCTCCTGGAAAAAGAAGGGCTTGCAGTGGGGTAGTTCGGAGGAGGTGACGGGACTCCAAGCCTGTATCCAGAAGCTGGTGAAGAAGCTCAGGCTGGTTAACGTGGTCCAGGTCATGCTCGTCCGCCGGATTCTCCCATGCCAAGAGCGGGCATTCAATCTATGGGAGTTTGATCCGGAACAGCACCAAGCATTGAGCGGGCTCTTCGACACGACGTACGAAGGCGCCTGGAGGGTGCTTGTTTAAGGGCACCGAAGCCCCCGCATCCGCGACTGAAGATGGCGAAAATTTCGCTCGCAGCGCCAAGCTGATGAGGTAAGTGATTCTACCCCTTTACGGGACACTTGCTTTTCATAGATTGACTCTATGCGGGTTTTAATTTCCCCTTTTCCTTTGACAGGACTGGATGAAGAAGGCGGAGCAGCTCATCTGCAAGGCTCCCATGCCAGAAAACCCAGTAGACGCCCGTCTAGCGAGGCTGCTGGCTCCGGCACCTCACGTGGTGCCGGAGAAGAAGGCCAAGAAGGAGGCCATGGGTACTCGAAAGAGTTCCCATTTTCAGGTATCCGACGACTCCAAGGCGGACTCCTCCCCTGAAAACAAGGAGGAGAAAGAGGACTCTCTCCCAGAGGAGGGAGAGAGGAAGAGGAAGGCTTCCCCAACAGGGGAGGCCGAAGGGTCCAAAAGGGGAAGGACTATTCCCCCGGACAGCTCCGCCAACATCAACGTTGGCGAGGAAGAATGGCCTTCAAGGGCCAGGCCTCCGGCGAGATCGTAAGTATCTGGATTCCTGAATGATTTATAATTTCTCGTTATGTCACATAGCGTCCTTCTAATGCCGCATACTGCCTGCAGTCCGGCCGATGATGATCTCCCCGCTTCATCGAGCGGGTCGTTGGCTCCGTCGGATGTGGATTCCATCCCGACCGCCTCCACCCCTCGCGCCACCGAGGAGGCCGAGGTGGGATCCCAAGAAGGGACCCATTAGGGGGAGGCTCCGGAGGCGCCCCAAGGCGGCCTCCCGGACTTTGCGCCGGACTCCACGTCGGAACCCGCAGTGGTTCCGGAGTCCGGCCGGCGGCCCCTTCGCAAGAAGGGCAAGACCGTGACGCCAGCGGCCTCCGTCCAACCGGAGGCGCCGGACAACTTGTTGGAGGCGCTCCAAGGCGCTTCCATCAAGGAAGAACACCGCACTATCATGAGTGCGGTGATTCAGAAGGTACAACTCACCAAGAGCGGGCTGACCGAAGCCTGCAGTAGCCTTCTAACAGGCTTTGAGGTAAGAAGTTAAAATTATGTAATGTAATACCGCATAGACAGTAGCCCCTGATGCTTAGTTCGGTGTTCGGAAAGAAAAGTCGGACTGAGGATCTAAAAAGATATACGCAGGGTTGCTAAAAAGTTATGTCAATATGGGTTGCAGGCTGCGCTGCTGACCTCTGCCGCACTGACTGTGGAGGTTGGTGCATTAAAGCAAGATCTCGAGCGGTCCGAGCAAGAGCTCGGCCGTGCCAAGAAGCAGCTCGAGGACAAAGAAGGTGAGTAACACCACTTTGAATAGTTACCTTACAGAAAAGAATTTAGGTTGCAATAAAAGAATAACAAGGATAACATGGGTACTACAGGGGCCACGAACGAGGTGGCAACCCTGAAGGAGGCCATGTCCACAGCCGAACGCAGTGCGGCCGCGGAACGGACAGAGCGAGAAAAGCAGGAGGCACAGGTGGCAGCGGTTCGGCAAGAGCTCCAGGCTCTCATGGAAAAGCATGAGAGTTTGGAGCGTGACTCAAAGACTCAAGAGTCCGAGCTTGCCTCGGCTTTCGAAAGTGCCAAAGCCGCCAAGGCCAAGGCCCATAAGGCCCTTCAGGAGGTGGAAGATGTGAAGAAAATAGCGGCGGGTAAGGCATTTTTCATGCAAAGCAAGCATGTTAATGTAAACTACCTGTGACTTACCCGAATTCGGAGCTCTCCAGGGGCGTTTGCAGATTTGCCTCGTAGTGTATCCGATGCCGCCGCGTTCTACCGTGGTGAGGAGGGAAGCTCAACGGAGAAGGTCTTCTGGTCTCAGTATGCTGAGGCCGGCCATCCGGTGCCCCCTAGCGACCAGCTGAAGCAGCTGGTCGAACTCCACAAGGTAGCTGAGGAGGCCATGAAGGGCCTCATAGTCCGGCTGTGGCCTGGAGAGGCCATGCCTGGGAGCTACTTCGGCCTCGTGCGGCGGCTGGTGGATGCATGCCCCTGGGTGGAGGTCATCAAGCGCTTCGCTTGTATTGAAGGTGCTCGTCGGGCCCTTGCCCGCGCAAAGGTGCATTGGGGCAAGCTGGATGCGGAGAAGCTAATCACTGACGCGCCACCAGCGGGCAAGGAATATCGTACGCCCGAGATGTACTATAGGACTGTCCTGAAGGGTGCCCGCAAGATTGCGGATGAGTGCCCCCGAGATGTAATTATTGGGTAAACTCGCTATGTATTATCCTGTGCACTGAAAACTTTGTTCATATGCGCTAAGCAACGCTTGTTTAATTTAAAATATTACCTTCTGTGCGGCCGTTTATAAAATCTGAGAGATGGCAAGTCGTTGGCTTCGGCCCCCATGCCACTAGTGCTGGGGTGTTCGGGATAAACTTGAGCACTCTTGTTCCCATTTTTGTGTCCATCTAGGGAGGCGCTCAACACGACGAACAAGGCAACCGGACTTATAATGCTTGAACACTCTCACTTAGCCATAGAATTCTATAATTTTAAATTTCGACGAAGCCCCTAGTATTCAGAAGACCGAATTTGGGGCGCTATCCACGCCTTCGTCGGACATTATCCGGAACTTCGCTCGAAGCGGCGTAGGTCTTTAAGGACCCGAAAAAAACTCTCGAACAGCGACCAGTCTCTCGCCTTATCATGACAGTCGGTTTTAGCTTTCTCCACTGAGGCGTTAACCCGGCTCAACCGAGGCGCAATCACAGTGGTTCTCCCAGTGCTACCCTAGCCGATAGAACGGAACGTAAGGTGCCAAACATGGGAGCCGGGCAAACCCAACTATTGACCCAAAACATGATTCGGAGCCAATTCATATAATGCTATAAGTTCGGGGTGCCGCACTTGTGAAAGTGTTCGGACTTTATCACACCGTAATGCGGGGAACATAAGCCCCTGGTGTACTCGGCCGTACCAAAATATACGGATGCAACATACCGTAAATGAACATATATATATATATATATATAAAGTAATGCAATTATGGGCAAAAAGTTCTGCATTATTTATTCAAAAAGATCTGCTATGAGTGCGGCATGATACAAATAGTGCAGAAAGCAAGGGATTGGACGAATGAAAGGCGTCTCCCTCCAGGGGTAGGCCGCGGAATGGTGTATTTAACAAATTTAATGCTCGTAATGAAGACCACCTGAGTGTTCGTCGCGGCCTTTGTCCCTCCCTGGCTGTTGCATCATGAGTTCGGCAGGTTTGCCGCCGGACAGAGTCCTGTATGAAAAAAGAGAAAAATAAAAGAAAACAGCGACACACTTGGGAGCCCCTGGTGTGGTCGAACCGCACTCTGGGTTTGTTGTGGTCGTTCCCCTTCCCCTAGACCCATGGTATCTCCACGGCATAATTATGTACATGGAGAGTTTGTCTTGCAATTGTGCGAGGGCTGGGGTTGGGGCCGCATTGCTACGCGTGCTCGGAATGTGCCAGGTGGTCTTGATTGATGTTGCTCCGGGCGCGTTTGGCCGTGTCCGGCCGTTTAACGGCCGGACTCGAGAATTGCCTTAAAAGGCTGCTTTGTACTTCTGCCGCGAGAGCCGCTGTATGTTCCTCCCTTCGGAGGGAGCGTTCCGTGTTTCCATTGACCGTGATGACTCTGCGAGGGCCTGGCATCTTGAGCTTAAAGTATGCATAATGCGGCACCGCGTTGAATTTTGCGAACGCGGTTCGTCCGAGCAGAGCGTGATAGCCACTGCGGAACGGGACTATATCGAAGATTAACTCCTCGCTTCGGAAATTATCCGGGGATCCGAAGACCACTTCCAGTGTGACTGAGCCCGTACAATTGGCCTCAACACCTGGTATGACGCCTTTGAAGGTCGTCTTTGTAGGTTTAATCCTTGAAGGGTCTATGCCCATCTTGCGCACTGTATCCTGATAAAGCAGGTTCAGGCTACTGCCGCCGTCCATCAGGACTCTCGTGAGGTGAAAACCATCAACGATTGGGTCTAAAGCCAATGCGGCGAATCCGCCATGGCGGATACTGGTCGGATGGTCTCTTCGATCGAAAGTGATCGGGCAAGAGGACCATGGGTTGAATTTTGGGGCGACTGGCTCCATCGCGTATACGTCCCTTAGTGCACGCTTCCGCTCCCTCTTGGGTATATGTGTTGCGTATATCATATTTACCGTCCGAACATGAGGGGGGAATCCCTTCTGTCCTCTGTTGTTCGGCGGCCGGGTCTCTTCCTCGTCATCGCTTTGAGCCCCTTCTCATTGTTTTTGGCAATTTGCCTGCCTGCTTGAATACCCAACAATCTCTGTTGGTGTGGTTAGCTGGCCTTTCGGGGGTTCCATGTATTTGACAAGAGCGGTCGAGTATTCGGTCCAAATTGGACGGGCCCGGAGTAGTTCTTTTAAATGGCTTCTACCGTTGACCGGGTTTGGAGCCTCAGAATCCGGCGTTGACTGTTGTATCCTCATTGCTGTCGCCGTTAATGCGGCGTTTGTTTTTGTTTCGACGCGACCTGCCATTGCGGTCCTTGGTATCCGGACTGCCAGCATTTTTGCTGAGGTTGTTGCTGCGAGCTAGCCAGCTATCCTCTCCCGCACAGAAGCGGGTCATGAGTGATGTGAGGGCTCCCATGGATTTTGGCTTTTCCTGTCCTAGGTGCCGGGCCAGCCACTCATCGCGGATGTTATGTTTGAAGGCCGCGAGGGCCTCTGCATCCGGACAGTCGACGATTTGATTTTTCTTTGTTAGGAACCGTGTCCAGAATTGCCTGGCCGATTCGTCTGGCTGCTGGATTATGTGGCTTAGGTCATCTGCGTCTGGTGGTCGCACATACGTGCCCTGGAAGTTGTCGAGGAATGCGGCTTCCAGGTCTTCCCAGCATCCAATTGACTCTGCGGGCAGGCTGTTAAGCCAATGCCGAGCTGGTCCTTTAAGCTTGAGCGGGAGATATTTGATGGCGTGAAGATCGTCGCCGCGGGCCATATGTATATGAAGGAGATAATCCTCAATCCAAACCGCGGGGTCTGTTGTGCCATCGTAGGATTCGATGTTAACGGGTTTAAACCCTTCAGGGATTTGATGATCCATTACTTCGTCGGTGAAGCATAGTGGGTGTGCGGCGCCTCTGTATTGAGCGATATCGCGACGTAGCTCAAGAGAGCGTTGTTTGCTGTATTCGGCCCGGCCGGAGTAGTTGTATCCGGCGCGACGGTATTCGTCGTGGGTCTTGGGGCGCCCATGTGATCCATAGATAGATCTGGATTGTCTTGCCTTGTCCTCCAATATGTCCCACAAGTCCGGTGCGTTCCTCCGTGGCTTCGCGCTTTTTGAGCGGTGCCGGGGTACGGTTTTGGTGGAGGGCTTACATGCCTCTCTGTCACGGCCACGAGGTGATCGGTCTGCCGTATTGTGCGCTGGTGATGCCGGTTTGTATGCTTCCTCCTCTAGTCGGGGGAGCAACTTGCATTTTGGGTAGCTTTTGGAGGGGCGTTTGAGTTCATACTCTTCGGCCGCGAGGACCTCGGTCCATCTGTCGGCCAGCAGGTCTTGATCAGCTTGAAGCTGTTGCTGTTTTTTCTTTAGACTATTTGTTCTGGCCATTAGCCTGCGTCTAAAACGCTCTTGTTCGACGGGATCCTCAGGCACGACGAATTCGTCGTCGTCGAGGCTTGCCTCGTCTCCGGAGGGAGGTATGTAATTATCATCCTTGACCTCTTCGTCTGCCACCCTCTCGTGAGGGCTTGCTTCTGCCTCCTCCTGCGCTTAATCTTGCTGGAGGGGGTTGTCTTCGGCAATTTGTGGGTCGTTATTATCTCCTGTGCCGGAATCTCCATTCTTGCTGTGGCAGGATTTAGAGCGGCGCCGCTGACGTCGGCGCTTGGGCTGTTTCTTTAAGGAATTGGCCTCCGCTGCTTCTTCGCCGTCCCCATCTTTTGGGGTATCCACCATGTATATGTCGTATGATGAGGTGGTTTTCTAGTGTCCTGTAGGCGCTGGTTCTTGATAGTCTCCGGCATCATCGTCCATACCGTCGATGTCTTCGGAGTCGTAGTCAAGTACGTCGGTTCGATCGTCGACAGTGGCTACGAAGTGGGTGGTGGGTGGGCTCTGAATTTCTTCGTCGTCCGCGTCCCAACCATCCTGGCCGTAGTCCGGCCAGGGCTCTCCGGATAGCGAGAGACGCTTCAGCGAATTTAAGATGTCGCTGAAGGGTGAGTGCTGAAAGATGTCCGCAGCGGTGAATTCCATGATCGGCGCCCAATCGGATTCGACTGGCAGGGGCACAGGAGGTTCGGAGTCCGGCACCTTGGAATCATGAGCTTTATGCGGGACAAGGTCAGTGTTCGGCTCCATTGCCGTAGCAGTTGCAGCTCCCGAGGCGGTGTCCAGCCATCCATCCTCGATCTGCGCGATCGGCTCCGGACTATAGGTCAGAGCGGATTCATGCGCGGCCTCCAAGACGCTGTCCGGCGGCAGAGTTAGGTCGTGCCCATCGTGACAGTGCGGCGCACTTGGATGCGGCTCGGATCCTTCAAGGATCAAGTCCCCGTGGATATCTGCCTTGAAGTTTAGGCTTCCAAACCTGACCTGACGGCCAGGGGCGTAGCTTTCGATCTGCTCCAGATGGCCAAGTGAGTTGGCCCGCAGTGCGAAGCCGCCGAATACGAAGATCTGTCCGGGGAGAAAAGTCTCACCCAGGACTGCGTCATTGTTGATTGAAGAGGCCATCAAGCCTATCGGTGACGACACAGAGGAACTCTCAATGAAAGCACCAATGTCGGTGTCAAAACTGGCGGATCTTGGGTAGGTGGTCCCGAACTATGCGTCTAGGCGGATGGTAACAGGAGACAAGGGACACGATGTTTTACCCAGGTTCGGGCCCTCTTGATGGAGGTAAAACCCTACGTCCTGCTTGATTGATATTGATATTGTGGATGTTTACAAGAGTAGATCTACCACGAGATCAAGGAGGCTAAACCCTAGAAGCTAGCCTATGGTATGATTGTAAGGGTTGATGTTGTTGTCCTACGGACTAAAGCCATCCGGTTTATATAGACACCGGCGAGGGCTAGGGTTACATAGAGTCGGTTACAATGGTAGGAGATCTACACATCCGTATCACCAAGCTTGCCTTCCACACCAAGGAAAGTCCCATCCGGACACGGAACGCAGTCTTCAATCTTGTATCTTCATAGTCTTGGAGTCCGGTCGATGATGATAGTCCGGCCAATGATAGTTCAGCCGATGATGGTAGTCCGGCTATCCGGACACCCCCTAAT
>NC_041381.1:548262480-548275628 GCF_002162155.2 Triticum dicoccoides | reverse complement strand
CGTGACCGTACCCCACACCATACTTCGAGATGAGGGAGGAATCATGGGTCGACTCTCCATAGTCGGCCTCTCTGGAGGTCGCCAGCTTGGAGTCGGCTTATCTCAGAGTCTTCGTCTGGGACTCGGCCTCTCTGGAGGTCGCCGCCTGGGACTCGGCTTGAGGGGCGTGGCCTGCCCGATGTCTTGAAAGCTCCTGGGACTCGGGTTAGCCTACCCGTGGCCCATATCTTCGACAGGAATACATGGCAACCTCGGAGGCAGCGCATGAAGCAATATGGGTGAAGGAGTTCATCACCGACCTAGGAGTCATACCCAATGCGTCGGGGCCGATCGAACACTTCTGTGACAACACTGGAGCTACTGCCCTTGCCAAGGAGCCCAGGTTTCACAAGAAGACCAGGCACATCAAGCGTCGCTTCAACTCCATCCGTGAAAATGTTCAAGATGGAGACATAGATATTTGCAAAGTACATACGGATCTGAACGTCGCAGATCCGTTGACTAAACCTCTCTCACGAGCAAAACATGATCAACACCAGAACTCTATGGGTGTTCGATTCATCACAATCTAACTAGATTATTGACTCTAGTGCAAGTGGGAGACTGTTGGAAATATGCCCTAGAGGCAATAATAAAAGGATTATTATTATATTTCCTTGTTCATGATAATTGTCTTTATTCATGCTATAATTGTATTATCCGAAAATCGTAATACACGTGTGAATACATAGACCATAATATGTCCCTAGTGAGCCTCTAGTTGACTAGCTCGTTGATCAACAGATAGTCATGGTTTCCTGACTATGGACATTAGATGTCATTGATAACGGGATCACATCATTAGGAGAATGATGTGATGGACAAGACCCAATCCTAAGCATAGCACAAGATCGTATAGTTCGTTTTGCTAGAGCTTTTCCAATGTCAAGTATCTCTTCCTTAGACCATGAGATCGTGTAACTCCCGGATACCGTAGGAGTGCTTTGGGTGTACCAAACGTCACAACGTAACTGGGTGACTATAAAGGTGCACTACAGGTATCTCCGAAAGTGTCTGTTGGGTTGACACAGATCGAGACTGGGATTTGTCACTCTGTATAATGGAGAGGTATCACTGGGCCCACTCGGTAGTGCATCATCATAATGAGCTCAAAGTGATCAAGTGTCTGGTCACGGGATCATGCGTTACGGTTCGAGTAAAGTGACTTGCCCGTAACGAGACTGAACGATGTATTGGGATACCGACGATCGAGTCTCGGGCAAGTAACATACCGACTGACAAAGGGAAGAGTATACGGGGTTGCTTGAATCCTCGACATCGTGGTTCATCCGATGAAATCATCGAGGAGTATGTGGGAGCCAACATGGGTATCTAGATCCCGCTGTTGGTTATTGACCGGAGAGCCGTCTCAGTCATGTCTGCATGTCTCCCGAACTCGTAGGGTCTACACACTTAAGGTTCGGTGACGCTAGGGTTGTATGAATATGAGTATGCAGCAAACCGAATGTTGTTCGGAGTCCCGTATGAGATCCCGGACGTCACAAGGAGTTTCGGAATGGTCCGGAGGTAAAGAATTATATATAGGAAGTGCTGTTTCGGCCATCGGGAAAGTTTCGGGGTCACCCGGTATTGTACCGGGACCACCGGAAGGGTCCCGGGGGTCCACCGGGTGGGGCCACCTATCCCGGAGGGCCCCGTGGGCTGAAGTGGGAGGGGAACCAGCCCCTAGTGGGCTGGTGCGCCCCCCCCTTGGGCCCCCCTGCGCCTAGGGTTGGAAACCCTAGGGTGGGGGGGGGCTCCCCACTTGCCTTGGGGGGCACTCCACCCCCCTTGGCCGCCGCCCCCCTTGGGAGATTGGATCTCCCAGGGCCGGCGCCCCCCCTGGGGGCCTATATAAAGGAGGGCAGGGGGAGGGCAGCCGCACCCTGTGTCTTGGTGCCTCCCTCCCCCTGCTACACCTCGTCCTCCTCCCACAGCAGCTTGGCGAAGCCCTGCCGGAGTTCTGCTGCATCCACCACCACGCCGTCATGCTGCTGGATCATCATCAACCTCTCCTTCCCCCTTGCTGGATCAAGAAGGAGGAGACGTCATCCGCTCCGTACGTGTGTCGAACGCGGAGGTGCTGTCCGTTCGGCACTTGGTCATCGGTGATTTGAATCACGGCGAGTACGACTCCATCATCACCGTTCTCTTGAACGCTTCCGCACGCGATCTACAAGTGGTATGTAGATGCAATCTCTCTCCCATGACTCGTTGCTTAGATGAACTCATAGATGGATCTTGGTGAAACCATAGGAAAATTTTTATTTTCTGCAACGTTCCCCAACATTAACGGCCGCACAGGAGATATTTCAACACTTGAACGCACAAGTATAAAAAGTCGTTATATTATAAATATGATCTCACAAATCATACACGTCATTTGAACATGACATTTTTCGAGCACTGCGACTCTATTAAACGAGCGCCCTGCATGACTTCCTCAAAATAGTCCTTGGTGGGTAATCGGCTCTCGTCCGAACCCCGGGACGCAACATCGGTGGCATTCATCTCCGCCCTGTATGTCTTAACACGGGCAAGAGCCATCCGTGCACCCTCTATGCAGGCCGACTGCTTCACCGCCCCAAGGAATTGCTGCAATAAACCAAAATAACTCTTCGGCTTAGGCCTTTCCGGCCACAGATGAGCCACCACATCCGTCATGGCTAGTCCGGACAATCTATTCAGCTCAGCCCACTCAGCTAACTGATCGGTCAACGGCAGTGGACGCTCCGGACTATGGAATTGAGACCAAAATAGCTCTTCCATTTCATGATCCTTCTGACTTCGGAAGTGCCGAACTGCGTCCGCCGCACTCGCCGCCAAATCCATATAAGGATCCTCCGCACTCCATAACTGGCCCAACTAAGCATACTTCGGACCCGTGAATTTCCTACGCAATAGAAAAGGCTTTCTAGCCACAATGTCTCCGGCCTGACGCAGTTCCTCCTTTATAGCTCGCATTGCAGAACGAGCATCCTTGGCTTCGGCGGTGGCCTTCTTCAGGCCCTCTTGCTCCGCTTGGCGTTCTCTTTCAAGAACCTCATAGCGGTCGGTAGCATCTTTTAATTTCACGGCCATTACGGCCATTTCCTCCCTGCTTCGGCAGTGAGCAGCCTTCTCGGCTTTTAGCTCCTCCGTTGCCTTCAAGGCAGCCACATCACTTTTTCTGGCTTGGTCCTTGGCTCGAGCAAGCTCCGCCCGAAGGTCTTCCACAACAGCGGCACCATCTGCATCAAGCATACATGTTGTAAGGAGTGGGCGTCAGCTCCCTTACCAGGAGACCGCGGAAACACCACTTACCTTGCGACTCGTCAAGTCGTTTATTGACCAACGTGATGTCCGCATCCGCAACGTCGAGTTGCCACTTCAGTTCGCCAACTCTATCAGTCCGGCTGGCCACCGAACGCTCCGCCACCTGCATAGGAAAGACGACATTTCGTAACTGAGATTATGATCCTCGGCACGCTGTCGCTTTTGACAACATACCGAGTCTCAGGGGCTACTATCTATACAGGGCGCACCCTATGTGCAAAACTGTCAAAAGGTGTGTCATTTTTTTTGCGTACCTCAAACCCCGTTAGTAAACTTCCAACGGCCTCATGTAACCCGCTTTCGGCGGATGAGATCCTTTCAATCACCGCACTCATTAATGCGCGGTGATCTTCCGAGAGAGACGCCCTCTCGAGCAAACCATGCAGCTCCACCGGCCGCACTCCAGCGGGTGCCGAACTCCCAGGCCCCGCCGGGCTCGGGAAGACCCTCCGTGACGACACCTCAGGGTCGTCCGCCCCACCTGATGGGACGGCAAGTGGAGGCGTTTCGCTCTCCATCATCTCTGGACGAAGGTCCCCTGAGGATGAGCTCTGCTGGGAAAGGCTGAGATCCGAACCACAAGGTAAAAACTTCAGTTATCCTTAGAAATAAAATAGGGATGTCCTTTATTATAAAACTTCCCTTTTTTCTACTTACGGCTCGCTGGAGGGCTGGTTCCCTTGGGGAGACTGTGCGGCTTAGACTCCTCCCGGCACAGGACCTTCCGGTGCAGATTTCTTTCCCCGCTTTGAGGCCTTGACCTCCGGGTTTTCGGAAGCGGTCCTCTTCTCCCCCTGGAGGGAGGGATTCTTGATTCCCCCCTTACTGAGAGCCTCCTTAATAGAGGTGGTAGTTTCCTTGTTCCCCCCTTTGCCCTCCTCCGAAGGTGCTACCTCCAACATCTTGATTAATACGGGATCCAGCATGGTCTCAGGGAGGGGGGCCGGACACCGTATCAGTTTTGCTTGCGCTATCCACTCCTGTTCAGGGGATAGCCGGTTAAAAGGCAAATCCATGATAAATAAACTGATGATATGTCCGGATACAGGGCTACTTACTTGAGTATCCGGGCGATTGCAGCTTAGGCCAGCGTCCTCGGTCAAGTCCGGACACACTTCTTGTGATCCAAAGAACAGTTTGTACATCTCCACGGGTTTTGTGCCCATGAAGTGTTGGAGAGCTCGTGGTCCCTCCGGATTGAATTCCCACAAGCGGAGGGGGCGACGTTTGCAGGGCAGAAGATGCTGGATCAGCATAACCTGCGTCACTACGACCAGATTGATCTCCCTCTCTTGGAGATCTCGGATCCGGCCCTGCAATAGGGGTACGTCCTTGGACGGCCCCCAGTCGAACCCTTTGTTGACCCACGACGTCAGCCGTTGTGGAGGGCCCTAGCGAAAGGCAGGCAGCAGCCTCTGCCTGCTGCCCCTAGGAGCGTTGATATAGAACCACTCCTGTTGCCACAAGCCGAGCTCCTCTTGAAAAGAGCCCTCGGTCCATGGAGCATCGGCCCTCTTGCTTATAACCGCCCCGCTGCACTCTGCGTGACGCCCCTCAATCATCTTCGGCTCCACATTGAAGGTTTTGAGCCACAAGCCAAAGTGAGGGGTAGTGCGGAGGAAGGCTTCGCAGACGACAATAAACGAGGAGATGTGGAGGATTGACTCCGGAGCCAGGTCATGGAATTCCAGCCATAGTAAAACAGGAGCCCCCTCACGAAGGGATCCATCGGGAAGCCTAAACCCCGACGGAGGTGAGACACGAACACGACACTCTCACCAGGCTCGGGGGTAGGAATGGCTTGCCCTGGGGTAGGCAACCTATGTGAAATCTCATAGGTTAGGTGCCTGGCGTCTCTCAGCTTTAGCACGTCCTCTTCCGTCCACCGGCCGTGTAGGTCAGAACCGGACATCGTCGAAGATCCGAAGTGCCCGAATCTGGAGCCCTGGGTGTTGGAACTCGGGGCGAGGGGCGGATTCGATTGAGGATTGAAGAAAAGGAACGAGCCTTGGTCTCATTATAAAGAGGGAGAATACCAAGGGCCGTCCCCGTGACCGTTTGGAACTCGCCTTCGATGGAGGGGGCGTAGCAACGGGCGCGGCTGGGTTACCCACGTCCATATTGATGAGAATCCCGGAATAAGGGGAACACGATCTCTGCTTCGACAAGACGTGCCAAGGAAACCGCTTCGCTAAATGCGCTGAGGTGGTATAATAAAAACGATTCAAGTAAAGGCTTGGTTGTGGTGTGACATCACGCCACGGAATACGTCAGCAGATTGAACTTGTGTAAATATTATTCTCTCTAGGGTGGAATGTAGAATTTATTTTGCAGAGCCGGACACTATCCTGGTGTTCACAATCTTCTATAAATTATTCGGAGGAGGAACCCGCCTTGCAATGCCGAAGACAATATGCGTGTCGGACTCGTCGTCATTGAAGCCTGGTTCAGGGGCTACTGAGGGTGTCCTGGACTAGGTGGTGTCCGAATAGCCAAACTATCATCATCGGCCAGACTCCAAGACTATGAAGATACAAGATTGAAGACTTCGTCCCGTGTCCGGATGGGACTTTCCTTGGCGTGGAAGGCAAGCTTGGCGATACAGATATGTAGATATCCTACCATTCTAACCGACTCTGTGTAACCCTAGCCCTCTCCGGTGTCTATATAAACCGGATGGTTTTAGTCCGTAGGACAGAACAACAATCATACCATAGGCTAGCTTCTAGGGTTTAGCCTCCTTGATCTCGTGGTAGATCTACTCTTGTAATACCCACATCATCAATATCAATCAAGCAGGACATAGGGTTTTACCTCCATCAAGAGGGCCTGAACCTGGGTAAAACATCGTGTCCCTTGTCTCCTGTTACCATCCGCCTAGACGCATAGTTCGGGACCCCCTACCCGAGATCCGCCGGTTTTGACACCGACAGTCGACATGATCCACATGATGACCGATTCGATCGCGATGATCGGCGTCGAGTGCTCACTCCCCCCCCCCAATAGGTGGGTCTTACGCCCCTTGGCAACAAGATGACAGACGCCATCACAGTGTTGGTCGAAGAGCTCTGGTCGACCCTAGGGAACCAGGCTTTGATGCGAGATCCATTATCGTGCAAGGTCTGGTCGACCAGAACAGAGCTCACCGTGAAGGCCATGACAGAGACGCACCCACCAGCAGCAGGGTTCATGTTTCAGGACCAGAGTGTTTTAGCAGAGCTATCAGGGCCACAGTGATCCCTCCCAACTTCAGGTTGGCGACTGGGGTGAGTAAGTTCACCGGTGAGTCCAAGCCTGATACTTGGCTTGAGGACTACCGAGTGGTTGTTCAGATTGGCGGTGGCAATGATGAAGTGGCCATGAAACACCTACTGCTCATGCTGGAGGGCTCGGCCAGAGCCTGGCTGAATCAATTGGCGCCTAGCAGCATTTACACTTGGGAGGACCTTGCCCGAGTGTTTGTCAGGACATTTGAAGGAACTTGCAAGCGACCAGCAGGTCTGACCGAGCTGCAAGTTTGCGTGCAAAAGTCGAATGAGACCTTGAGAGATTACATCCAGAGGTGGATCACGTTGCATCATACAGTGGAAAATGTATCTGATCACCAAGCAGTATGTGCCTTCAAGGAAGGCGTTAAGAACAGAGAGTTGAATTTGAAGTTTGGTCGGACCGGAGACATGACCCTGAGTCGAATGATGGAGATCGCCACCAAATATGCCAATGGTGAAGAAGAGGATCGACTCCGGAGTGGCAAGTACAAGCCAAGCCAGTCGGAAAAAGGAAACTCCAGTCGGAAGCAGAAGCGGAAAGCCGAACCCGCTGCTCCTCGAGAAGCCTTGGCTGTGACTCAGGGCAAGTTTAAAGGGAAACCCAAAGGATCCTGGAACCCCAAGAAGGTGAAAGACAAGGAAGGAAACGACATGATGGATTTGCCATGCCATATCCACACGAAGAAAGATGAAGAGGGTAACTTCATTTACCAAAAACATACCACTAGCCAGTGCCGGCTCTTAATCCAGCAGTTTCAAGGAAAATAGCCCAAGGATAAGGAGAAGGAGTCGGACAAGGCTGAAGACAAAGAGGGCAATGATGAAGAATATCCCCATGTCAATTCCACTCTGATGATTTTTGCTGATGTTGAGTGCAAAAGTCGACTGAAAGTTATCAACCGTGAGATGAATATGGTTGCTCCGGCAACGCCCAGTTATCTGAAATGGTCTCAGACCGCCATCACATTCGACCAGTCCGATCATCCGACGCACATAGCCACCCCTGGGAGGCAAGCTTTGATGGTCGACCCCGTAGTCGAAGGCACTCGACTGACTAAGGTACTGATGGATGGTGGCAGTGGATTGAATATACTGTATGCGGAGACGCTAAAGGGAATGGGCATTCCAATGTCCAGACTCAGTTCTAGCAACATGAGTTTCCATGGAGTCATTCCTGGGAAGAAGGCTGAGTCACTCGGCCAAATAGCTCTCGATGTGGTTTTCGGCGATTCGAAGCATTTCCACAAAGAAAAGTTAACATTTGAAGTTGTGGATTTCCAGAGTGCTTATCACGCCATTTTAGGCAGGCCAGCCTACGCACGATTCATGGCTCGACCATGTTACGTGTACCTCAAATTGAAGATGCCTGGTCCCAAAGGGGTGATCACCATCACTGGCAATCGGAAAAAGGCAGAAGAGTGCTTTCAGAAAGGCTCAAAGATCGCCGATGCTAAGATGGCGGTAGTAGAGCTACATGAATATCAGAAAACCGCAGATCCGAGTGATTTGTTGCGAGCCAAGAAGCCTGCTACCGAATCAGCGTTTCAGTCGTCTGGTGAGACCAAGCCGATTCACATCCACCCGACCGACCCCAATGCTGCTCCGACTCATATCTCCACAACACTCGACTCCAAATAGGAAGAAGCGCTCATCCAGTTCCTCTGTGAGAACTGGGACATCTTTGCATGGAAGCCTGCTGACATGCCGGGTGTTCCCAGGGGGCTGGCTGAGCACCGCCTATGAGTCGACCCAAAAATAAAACCTGTGAAGGAACATCTTCGACGATCCGCCATCCAGAAGAGAAAGGCCATTGGCGAAGAGGTGGCTCAGCTCCTGGCAGCAGAGTTTATCCGAGAGATTTACCACTTCGAGTGGCTTGCCAATGTTGTCATGGTCCCCAAGAAGGACAAGTCACCTCGCATGTGCATTGATTTCAAACATATCAATCGGGCATGCCCGAAAGATCACTTTCCTCTCCCTCGCATCGACCAAATTGTCGACTCGACTGCAGGATGTGAGAGATTGTCTTTTTTAGACGCCTATTCTGGGTACCATCAGATCCGTCTGTATGGACCCGATGAGATCAAAACAGCTTTCACCACTCCATTCGGGTGCTTCTGCTATGTCACCATGCCATTCGGCCTCAAGAATGCCGGAGCCACATTCATGAGGATGATTCAGAAGTGTTTACTCACTCAAATCAGTCGGAACGTGGAAGCATACATGGATGATATTGTGGTCAAATCACGGAAGGGTTCCGACCTATTGACTGACCTTGCTGAAACATTTGCCAACCTCAGGAGGTATGATATCAAGCTTAATCCATCAAAATGCACATTCGGAGTTCCTGGCGGAAAGTTACTCGGTTTTCTCATTTCCAAACGAGGAATCGACGCCAACCCAGAAAAAGTTGGTACGATACTCCGGATGAAACGCCCTGTGCGTGTGCATGATGTCCAGAAGCTTACTGGATGCTTGGCCACATTAAGTTGATTCATCTCTCGCCTCGGGGAAAAGGCGTTGCCTCTTTACCGACTGATGAAGAAATCTGACAAGTTCGAGTGGACTCCGGAAGCTGATGCAGCATTTGCAGAGCTAAAAGCTCTGCTCTCCACCTAGCCAGTGCTTGCTGCTCTAATCAGCAAAGAGCCTTTGTTGCTTTAGATTGCAGCGATAGGACAAGTCGTCAGTACAGTGCTTACGGTCGAGCGGGAAGAAGAAGGGAAAGCCTTCAAAGTTCAGCGCCCTGTATACTATCTCTCCGAAGTATTGAGCCCATCGAAGCAAAGATACCCTCATTATCAGAAGCTTGTATATGGGATTTACATGACCACGAAGAAGGTTGCTCATTATTTCCCTGATCATTCCATTACAGTCGTCAGCGACGCCCCACTGTCGGAGATTCTGCATAACAGAGATGCAACTGGTCGAGTGGCAAAATGGGCAATTGAACTCCTTCCCCTTGATATCAAGTTTGAGGCAAAGAAAGCCATTATTCCCAAGCAATAGCAGATTTCATCACCGAGTGGATTGAACAACAACAGCCGACTCAAGTTCACTCGGAGCACTGGACCATGTTCTTTGACGATTCTAAAATGTTAAATGGTTTCGGTGCTGGGGTTGTATTGGTTTCCCCCCAAGGAGATAAGCTTAGATATGTGCTCCAGATTCATTTTGATTCCTCCAACAATGAAGCAGAATATGAGGCGCTCTTGTATGGGTTGCGCATGGCCATTTCACTCGGCGTCCGTCGCCTTATGGTCTATGGAGACTCAGATTTGGTGGTCAATCAGGTGATGAAGGAGTGGGACGTTAGAATCCCAGCCATGACTGGATACTGCAATGCAGTAAGGAAGCTTGAAAAGAAATTTGAGGGGTTAGAGCTCCATCATATACCCCGACTGAAGAATCAAGCGGCTGATGATTTGGCGAAGATAGGTTCCAAGAGGGAAGCCATTCCCAGTGATGTGTTCTTGGAGCATATCCATACTCCATCAGTTAAGGAAGATCCTTTTATCGAAGAAGCTCCGCAGCCAAAAAGTGCTACAGATCCGACAGAAGTAGAAGTTCCAGCGGTGGTCGACCTGATCATGGAAGCATTGGTCATCACTCCCGACTGGACAGTGCCGTACATCGCGTATATCTTGAAGAAAGAACACCTAGAGGATGAAGAAGAGGCTCGACAGATCGTCCGCCAATCTAAGGCCTTTACCGTGATAAAGGGACAATTGTACAAAGAAAGTGCGACTGGAGTAGGGCATAAGTGTATAACGCCAGAAGAAGGTCGGATAATCCTTGACGATATCCACTCGGGGACCTGTGGCCATCATGCGTCCTCTTGGACCATTGTGCTAAAGCATACCGAGCGGGATTTTACTGGCCAGAAGCGAATGAAATGGCAAAGGAAATAGTCGACAAGTGTGAAGGATGTCAATTTTACTCCAATATGTCACATAAGCCCACCTCAGCCTTGAAGACCATTCCACTCATCTGGCCTTTCTCTGTATGGGGATTGGATATGGTTGGACCACTGAGAACAGGCAGAAGCGGCTTCACCCATGTGCTGGTAGAAGTCAACAAGTTCACCAAATGGATCGAGGCTAAGCCCATCAAAAATCTTGATGCCGGCACTGCCGTCAGCTTCATCAGGGAGTTGATATTCAGATATGGAGTTCCACACAGCATCAAGCGGGACCCCTGAGCATCGCGATTCAGGGGCCTCACCAGTCACATAGCCCCTCGCCCCTTGGTTCATCCTAGCAACTTGGACGCCCTAATGCCGGTCGAGGTATGCGTGGGGCTGGGCCATGCCAACGCAGAGCACAAAGCCAAACAAGAAGGAAACCAAGCATGAAAAGAAAATCAAGGAGTCCTAACAATTATTACAAGCACCAAATTTTCTATAAATTCAAACAAAGTATTATGCCTCCACGAGGCATGATAAATGTCGCAGGGTAAAAACTAGGAGGAAGGGTCGACGCCGCCTTGGCCATCTTCGCCGCTTGTCCCAGTCATGGGGAGCTCCTTGGAAACATCACTACCGCCATCACCGCCTCTGTTGGCCCCTGCCACCGGAGGCTCGGCATCCGGAATGCAGGTGAACTTCTTTAGCAGCGTGTCCACGTGACCCTCCACGGCCGCCGCAGCAGCGGCACGAGACTCAAGAGCGTCCGGGCGGATCACCATGTTGAAGTCGAAGTCTGAGTTCTGGAGCTATAGAGGGCTGAAGATGCGCGTCGCAACTGTGGAGAAGAGCGAGCGACACTCCCCCTCCAGCATGGAGTCCACTTCTGCGGTAGCACCCTCGAGCGCCTCGCCAAGCTTGAAGTAGAGCCCTCTAAAGCCGCTCTCGGGGTCGCCAGCGACTCCTTGAACCGTCCCCTGTAGATGGAGTGTAATGCCTGACAAGACCTGAGCTCGAGAGAGAGGAAGTCGTCACGCTCCACGGACGCTTTCTTCTTGATGGCGACGAGGGTCGTCTCCCTGGCATCCAGCTGGGCGGTTGCCTCAGAGATGCGCTGGGCATGGGACGTTTGGGCTTCTGCTACCTCATCCTTCAGCCTGGCCAGACGGTCGCACTCCACGACCTGATCAATGGCCACCTGTGGCGGCATCTCACAGACAATGGGTCAAACTTCGATTCTGAGGAATTCAGAGCCTTCTGCACATCTCAGGGTACATGAGTCGACTACGCTTCGGTCGCTCACCCCCAGTCGAATGGACAGGCAGAACGAGCAAATGGCTTAATTCTCAAAGGGTTGAAACCCCGATTGATGCGCGATCTCAAACATGCAGCAGGCGCATGGGTCGATGAACTTCCGTCGGTACTTTGGGGATTAAGGACCACACCCAACCGGTCGACTGGGAGAACTCCGTTCTTCCTGGTTTACGGAGCTGAAGCAGTCTTGCCGAGTGACCTGCTTCACAACGCGCCCCGAGTCGAACTCTACACCGAAGCTGAAGCCGAGCAAGCCCGGCAGGACGCAGTCGACCTTCTAGAAGAAGAAAGAGAGATGGCCTTGATCCGATCGACCATTTATCAGCAGGACTTGCGTCGCTTCCATGCCAAAAACGTGAAGAGCCGAGCTTTCGAGGAGGGAGATTTGGTTCTCTGAGTGGATCAGCAGAAGCCACACAAGCTCGCTCCTACTTGCGAAGGACCCTTCATCGTCACCAAGGTTCTCCACAATGGAGCATACCGCCTTTACAACGTCGAGCACCAAATTGACGAGCCTCGAACGTGGAATGCGGAGCTACTCCGCCCCTTTTATACTTAAGTATTCACTCGGATGAGTTGTAATAAAAGTACTTCTGTAGTTTATTTATCAAAGACAAGAGCTTTATAATTTTCCCAGTGATTGTTGTTACTTTTGTCCGCATAAAGCAGTCCCCCAGTGGGTGGCTTAGCTGCGAATCCGTTTCGCCTAAGTCTGTAAAAAAAATTACCGAGTGGTGAGCCAGCCTCCCACTCGGGGGCTTGGATGCGAATCCGTTTCGCCTAAGTAAAACAAAATCCTACCGAGTGGTAAGCCAGCCTTCCACTCGGTGGCTTAGCTGCAGTCCAAGTACTCGCCTAAGTTAAACAAAATCCTACCGAGTGGTAAGCCAGCCTTCCACTCGGAGGCTTAGCTGCAGTCCAAGTACTCGCCTAAGTTTAAACAAAATCCTGCCAAGTGGTGAGCCAGCCTCCCACTCGGGGGCTTAGCTGCATCATAGCGCTCGCCTAAGTACAAACACAACGTGCGCTCCGCAAGGAGGACGAGGTGCAGGTCAACTGCTACCCTCTCCTTCCGAGCTACGCCACAAACACAACGTGTGACCCCTAAGGAGGACGAGGTGCAGGTCGACCGTTACCTTCTTCTTCAGAGGTACGCCACGGAAATCCTACTGAGTGGAGAGCAGACCTCCCACTCGGGGGCTTAGCTGCAACCCAGTGCTCGCCTAAGTTTTTGAAAATCCTACCGAGTGGAGAGCAGACCTCCCACTCGGGGGCTTAGCTGTAGCATAGCGCTCGCCTAAGTACAA
>NC_041381.1:548261212-548262053 GCF_002162155.2 Triticum dicoccoides | reverse complement strand
AGTTTTTGAAAATCCTACCGAGTGGAGAGCATACCTCCCACTCGGGGGCTTAGCTGCAGCCCAGTGCTCGCCTAAGTTTTTGAAAATCCTACCGAGTGGAGAGCAGACCTCCCACTCGGGGGCTTAGCTGCAGCCCCATGCTCGCCTAAGTTTTTGAAAATCCTACCGAGTGGAGAGCAGACCTCCCACTCAGGGGCTTAGCTGCAGCCCAGTGCTCGCCTAAGTTTTTGAAAATCCTACCGAGTGGAGAGCAAACTTTCCACTCGGGGGCTTAGCTGCAGCCCAGTGCCAGCCTAAGTATGACGAGGTACAAGTCGATTGCAGTCTGTGCTTCATCCCTACCTGCAAAAGTGCATCACAAACACTAGCATATATTCCGAGCGAAGGACAAGGTTCGTTCGAAGGCAGATGCAAACATATTCAACGTCAAACCCAAGTTCAGATAGCGTCCTACGAATCCAGAAGTGCTCAGGCACCAAGCCTATTAAAGTTTACCGGTTACAAAAACCACTCGGCATACCGAGGCAAATTTAAGGCATCAAGCATAGAAGTTTTTTACCCCTCCTGCGGAGGACTGGAAGGCGTAACAAACTCGTCCAGGTCGATTCCATCTGTGATCCGAGTGGCAGCAGCGATGAAGGTCTCCATGAAGGATCGGAAGTCATGCTTCTTGGTATTGGCCACCTTGAGAGACGCCAGCTTGTCCTCTCACACGTCCTTGCAGTGAACACGGACCAGAGACAGAGCAACATCGGCACCACACCTGGCAGAAGACTTCTTCCATTCTTGCACTCGACTTGGAACTTCGTTCAGTCGAGTCATCAGAGACTCAAGGTCATTC
>NC_041381.1:548230794-548261202 GCF_002162155.2 Triticum dicoccoides | reverse complement strand
AATCCTACCGAGTGGAGAGCAGACCTCCCACTCTGGGGCTTTAGCTGTAGCCCAGTGCTCGCCTAAGTTTTTGAAAATCCTACCGAGTGGAGAGCAGACCTCCCACTCAGGGGCTTAGCTGCGGCCCAGTGCTCGCCTAAGTTTTTGAAAATCCTACCGTGTGGAGAGCAGACCTCCCACTCGGGGGCTTAGCTGCAGCCCAGTGCTCGCCTAAGTATGACGAGGTACGAGTCAATTGCAATCTGTGCTTCATCCTTACCTTCAAAAGAGCATTTCAAACAACAGCATATAGACCGAGCGAAAGACAATGTTCGTTCGGAGGCAGATGCAAATGTATTCAACGTCAAGTCCAAGTTCAGATAACGTCTTACGGAACCAGAAGTACTCAGGTGCTAAGCCTGTTAAAGTTCATCGGTTACAAAAACCACTCGGCATACCGAGGCAAATTTAAAGCATCAAGCATAGAAGTTTTTTACCCCTCCTGTGGAGGGCTGGAACGTGCAACGAACTCATCCAGGTCAATTGCATCAGCGATCCAAGTAGCAGCACCGATGAAGGTCTCCATGAAGGATCGGAAGTCATGCTTGTTGGTATTGGCCACCTTGAGAGCTGCCAGCTTGTCCTCTCACGCATCCTTACAGTGAAGACGGACCAGAGATAGAGCAACGTCGGCACCGCACCTGGCAGAAGACTTCTACCATTCTTGCATTCGACTTGGAACTTCATTCAGTCGAGTCATCAGAGACTCGAGGTCGTTCTGAAGTGTTTCTCTTGGCCAGAGTATCGTGTCGATGCGCGACGTTGCAACCTTCAGCCTTGCAATATAGTCGACCACTAAAAGTGCTAGTATCGACTAGAGGGGGGGTGAATAGGCGATTTTTATGAAAGTCTTCAGAACTTGGAAGTTTCGAAGACAAACAACAGAAACAACCTAATTGATATGCAGCGGAAGATAAACTACCCTAAACAAGCCATAGTCAAGTATGTAATGATGTGAAAGCACATGACTGATAGTAGTTAGGTAGTAAGTATCAAGATGGAAGATAGTGTGAAGCCAATCAACAATAGTAGTCAAGCAATGAAGTCAAACAGATATACAGATAAGCAGTGACTTCATCAAGACAAACTTAAGTAAGGTTGGAAGGGATAGAACCAGGTGCTTGTTGAAGACACAGGATTTGTTGGACCAGTTCCAGTTGCTGTGACAACTGTACGTCTGGTTAGGGAGGCTGAGATTTAACTCAGAAGACCGTGTCTTCACCTTATTCCCCTTGAGCTAAGGACACCCAGTCCTCGCCCAATCACTCTGGTAAGTCTTCAAGGGAGACTTCCAAACCTTCACAGACTTCGTTCACCGGCAATCCACAATGACTCTTGGATGCTCAGAACACGAAGCCTAACCGGCTGGAGGATACACAGTCCTCAAGTGTAATAAGTCTTCAGGTCACACAGACAGAAAGACTTCAGTGATGCCTAACACTCTTTGGCTCTGGGTGTTTTGGGCTTTGTCCTCGCAAGGATTTCTCTCTCTCAAATGCTTCGAGGTGGGTTGCTCTCAAACGACAAAAGCCGTGCACAAACTCTGAGCAGCCACCAATTTATGGTGTAGGGGGTGGGCTATTTATAGCCACTAGGCAACCCGGCCTGATTTGTCCAAAATGACCCTGGGTCACTAAGGAACTGACACGTGTTCCAACGGTCAGATTTCAAACACAGGCGACAACTTTACTTAGGCTACAAGCAAAGCTGACTCATCCAGCTCAGGATAAGATTTGCTCTCATTGTCTTCGCTCGAAGACATAGGATTTGGGTTGAGCATCACTTCAGTCACTCTGACTTAGTTCACTTGGACCCCACTTAACAGTACGGTGGTGCTATGACTCAACAAAGAAGAAAGGAAACGACGAAACCACACAGTCTTCGCGCTCCATTGTCTTCACGTAATGTCTTCTCATGTCATAGTCTTCAATATGAATATCTTCTCTTACCACCATTGTCTTCAATGTCTTCATACATTTTTAGGGGTCATCTCCGGTAGGTAAACTGAATCAATGAGGTACACTACCTGCGTTATCCTGCAATTCTCACAAACGTATTAGTCCCTCAACCAACTTTGTCGTCAATACTCCAAAACCAACTAGGGGTGGCACTAGATGCACTTACAATCTCCCCCTTTTTGGTGATTGATGACAAACTGGTTGAAGTTTTCAACGGGGATAAAGTATGTGAAATTGTAAGGATAGGGAATTGTCTTCATAAGTAGCAAGGGCTCCCCCTGAAGATGTGCATATAAGTAATATGCTTTTGGAATGCAAATGCACATGGCAGGTTTTATTTATGGAGATCCACTTCTACTTATGAAGATAATTCATCATGCATGAACTGATATAACAAGTAGAATGACATGCATAATGAAAAATGGACGTCTGCAAAATGATCTAAGTGCGGAAGTTATCATCACACATGCGGAATTTATCATCGCATCACAGTAAAGCAAACACGTAGCAGAAGTAGCAGACGACCATCAAGTTTAGGTGTTACAACTCGAAGAACCAAATGTATCAAAATGCAAGAGTTGTAAGCACGCAGCAAAATATAGTGCAACCGCCCATATGAACCCGCTTGAAGACTATCAACTCATACGCTTCTCCCCTTTTGTCAGTAATTACCAAAAAGGTTTGAAGACATAGAGCATCTACTCATCATGAGTAGGAGAAGCAGCAGGGTCGTTGTCGTTGGTTGGCGGTGCAGATGAACTTGGTGCAGTGTCGATGCGCGCAGTAGTTGGAGGTGGTGAAGTAGCATCATCTTCATCATCGATCACTCTAGCATTAACTGTTGCCGCGGAGGAGGAATATTTAGAGTCTTCAAGAGATGGAGTTCGACGCAGGGTAGCATTCCGTGGAGGAGTGGAGTCGAACTGAAATCGTTCATTGAAGCCATTATCTTGAAGATCCGCTTCAGCACTGAGCAGGGTCAAACTCTTCCATGACCTCCGGCAAGTTTCATGAGCAACAAAGGCATTCTTGGTGGCAAGGTTGCGAATGCGATTGACATCCACCAAGAGGCTTTGCATCTGTCTCTTGAGCCAAAAGTGATGTTTATCTTGTTTCTGATGAAGGGCCACTAGAAGTTCTCGATCATTCAGAACACGAGAACGCTTCGGACGCCTTTGGGCAATGGTGCTTTCAGTGGCTTCAGTGGGTGCACGATGAGGCAGACGAGTGTTACCAGCTAGTGGATAGATTTTGGTTGCTGCTTGAACACCTTCAATAGGCTGAGTGAAGCTATGATGCTCGGCATTCTGAAGACAAAGAGGCTTCTTGGCAGGATCTGGGTATATAGCATCAACTGACATATCAACTTCTGGTTGAAATATTATATGATTGCGCGCAGAGGGCTGATAATTGACAGATGAGTGTCGCTTGATGAGGCGCATGACCCATGGAGCATAAAACTTCAGACCAAATAGGTCAGAGCCGGAAGCAGCAAGTTGCCTTATGAAGAATTCCTGAGTGTTGAAGCTGATGCCATTGAGAATATAGAAAACCAAAGTCTTCATAGCTCCTTCAAGCTTGGCCGCTGATGAGTGTCCCTTGACTGGCCATAGAGTTCGCCTGATGATATGATATATGGTTCGAGGCAGATACTCAAGGTCTTCAACAAAGAAATGTGTGGGATACTCAGCGTCAGATGGCAAAGGCTTCATCATGCTCAGCATCTGGCTCATATTGGGTTCTGGCTTATGAAAGATGCTCTCCACAGCATTGCGGTGTAGCTGACAGTTTGGCTCATAGAGTTCTCCTAGAGTGGCTAGCCCTGTAAGCTCAATGATATCCATAGCTTTGGCTTCATGATGAACATTTCCAGTCATCCACTCGAGAACCCAAGTCTTGATGTCTCTGTAGTAACTGCGAATGTGCAGAGTGGCATAGAATTGAAGCAATAGCTCTTCATTCCAATGTTCTTTGTCTGTCACAAAATGGAGCAGACCAGCGTCTCGAAAGCAATCAAGTGCTTCTTCTAAGCACGGCAGTCCAGCAATGGCTTCAGTGTCAAGGCGCATATGAGGGAAAATGCGCCCTTGATCATATAACACGCATGAGTAATAGCTTCTCTACTGATAGCTCCAGAACCTATCTGATGATATTCTTGTCTTGGTGTAGGGGTTCTTGGCTCTATCAAAGAAGGTATTGTGGCTTTTGAAGCCATTTGCATTGAAGGACCCGGGGGAGTTGGCAGTACCTGGAAACCGTGGCAACCTGGGCTTTGGCTTCTGTACTTGAGGCCTATGCTCAACATGATAGTCAAATTACGGTCCTGAGGCAGAGGGTGGAGGCACCAGAACGGGCCATCGGACTGTAGTGAGCTGACCATGACTGTATGCTTGCTCAATTGTGTGAGGCCGTGGAGGCGGAACAGGAGCAGGGGCAACATCAGAGGCAGGCTGCACGACAGGTGCTTCAGGAGCAGTTGTCATATTGGCTTCAGGTGCAGCATTCTCAGTGGCTTCAGGTGCAGCATTCTCATTGGCTTCAGGTTCAGTAGCCACATTTGCTTCAGGCACAGTGGCCTCATTGGTTTCAGGCACAGTTGCTGCAGGCTCCACATCAGCATCAGCCATGACTACGTCACTGGCTGTATTGACGTTGGTGGTGGCAGCCTCAACATTTTCAACCTCCTCTTGATGAACAGGAGGGTCGGGCACAGACACGTTCAAATCATGAACTGCTTGTTCTTCAATCACTGGGGGGTTGGTACACGCACTTCTTCTTGATTTTGTTCGGCTGATGCAGCCGGAATGTCTTCAGCAGCATGTGCTTCAGACTCGGAGACATTCATAGTGGGAGCAGGTTCAGAAAATACTTGCCGTCCAACAGGTGAACGTTGCACTTCTCCTTCTGGAACGCTCGACAGAGGGACTTCAGGCTTTTGTCCTCTGCGAAGCCTGCGAAGAGATGGCTTCACTTTAGGAGATGGAGTTGGCTGAGCCTGAACATCTTCATCCTCTTCTTGCACGTTGGGGGTAGCTTGTTGTTGTTGTAGGGGAGCACAGGGGGAGTCTTGTAGTTGTGGGTTATCAGCCCACGATGCATCCTGAGCGATTGGCGTCAATGGACGACCAATGCTGATGAGTTCGCTGTTCGTATGAACAGGCGATGATACCAAGTCATTTTCGATCTGAGGAAGAACTTCATCATCAGCTACATTGTCATCTTGACCAATGTCTTCAGCAGTGTTGGGTTCAGTTGCTGGAATATCTTCAGTCACATGAGCTTCTGTGGTAGCAGGCTCATGGACTATAATCTGTCTTTCTTGATGTTCAGACTCAGGGCGAACCATTGAGATGGGTTCAACCATGAGGGGCTCTGTGGGAGCAGCCCGATTCTTCTTGGTCTTGCGCTTCTTCTTGAGGGGAGCGGCCTCAGAGGCTTCAGTATTCTTCCTCTTTCTGGCTTCAGCCTCTGCAGCCCTTGTCTTCTTTTGTTCTGAAGCGGTTGTTGTGACCTTTGGCTTCGAGCTAGTCATGCTACTGGGGAAGACAATGCGAGGGGCTTCTTGGCTAGAGGGTGCAGGCTGGTCAGTAGGAAACTTCTTCTTTTTCTTTGCAGCCATCCTGGGGTCAATGCCAGGACGGCCAAGTGACTTTTGCTTCTCAGCCTCATTGTAGGCAAGCACACACTTATCAGCCAAAAGCTTCATACGCTCGCGAGAGCCTTGAGCTTCTTGACGCTTCTTGAGAAAGGCTTCTTTGAGCTCATGCATCATGACCTTGAAGTTTTTGACGTCTTGAACACTCAGACTGGCCACATGCTTCTTAAATTGAGCCTTCTCAAAATCAATCTTGTTCTTGAGCTCAACGATTCGCTGAGTGATAGCCAGCTCAGAAGCAATGGCGCCATTAAAGGCGACGCTGAGGCCAATGGGAAGTTGCAGGTCATCAAAGCTAACATTGGGGGTGTCGAACCATTCATCAATGAAGTTGTGAATAATTGCCACATCAAAGAGAGGCAAGTTGTTGAAGATTTCTGCTTCTTCTTTGCTCTTGATCAATTGCTCAAGGGCGTCATCAGCAAGATCTTCATCACTTGAAAGATCAATGGGATCATCACGCAGAATTGCGGCAGGAGTCAAGGCTCTTTGATCAGATTGTCGAACAAGTTGCTTCTTCTTGTCCGTTCTCTTGGAGACACGGGACAGATCTTCAGATTGCACACTGGCTTCAGGAGGTGCAGTGGCCAGTGGCTTCGCACGAGAAGTCTTTGGTACTGCAGCTGATGTTGAAGCCTTTAACTTATTTTGCTTCTGCGGCTTTGGAGGAGGAGCAGGGGCTTCATCAGTATCAGCATCATGATTAGAATGATCAACTTTGGCACCTTGGACCATGATGTAAGTGATGAGGCCGTCAAGGTTGGCGAAGGGGCCAATGACATTTGGTTCTGCATCATGAGAGCCATCAGCACGAGGAGCAGAGGGACCAGGGTTGAAGTCTAATCCCAATGATTTCTTGTTTTCCTTGGCCGAAGCTTTTGCGTGCTGAAAGTTGCGCTTGAAGAGGGCATCATCACGACACCAGAGTAATGAGGTGGGATTGGCACTCTTAGGCTGAGGTCCACGGACCATGCAAGGATAGAAGCCTTGATCAACAGCTTCAACTCTGTTCTTGGGTTGAAGGCCTCGATAGAGAATATCGCCCCAAGGACTTTTGATAGCATACTTCTCTGCATATTCCTTGGTCACGAATTTGTACTTGAACCATTGTTCAGCCCAATAGCGTCGAATCCATTGGATTCGCGTCTTCCTCTGATAATAATTCTCTTCTGGATCTGTCTTGTAGAGTTCTGCTAAGTCTTCAGGCAGATCTTTGGATGTTCCTTCTCTGCGCTGTCTGCCACCCTTCCTTGCAGATTTTTCTGAAGCCATGAATTTCAAACTGAAAGGCTTCAATACGTTCAAAGGCTTCAGAGACTTTCGCTTGCTGGTCAAGCAGGAACTGGCTTCAGGAGAATTTATATGATGCTGTAAGTATTCTGCAAACGAATGCACACTATGAGAACCAAGGGATTCTCCCACGGACATGTACCTGTGACAGCATTAGAGATGCGAGGGAAGGGGAAGAGGTCATATGCACTCTCAGAAGATTTTGAAGATAAATCAGTTTGAAGAATTTGACCTCATGATGCGAAGACATTCACTTATATATGTGAGTTGGTTCCAGATTTGTACCAATCCGTGAACAAGTACAAGTGAGGAATCAACCTAGATAGGAAATCTAAGTGAATCGACTAAGCAGTATGAGATGCAGACAGAATAGATCTAGCTTTGAATAGACGGAAACTACTTTCGGTAAATAGGACGAATCTTGAAGATCAAAAAGGTGGTAAAAATAGAGTTATAATTACCGCACGACGAACTGCTAGATGGGAAGAGTGGGAGACCGAGCAGTTCATCCCACCGTGCCCTAACTTGGCGACGGAGGACACCTACGGCGGTGGCGGAGAAAATGATGTCCGCGGCCGGCGTGAGGACGGTATCGGAGAAGTTGCGGCAGCTAAACGCTTCGTCGCCGGTGTCGTCGCGAGATAGCGGTGGCGCTAGGGTTTTGACGTAGGTGGAGAGGTGGAAGAAGAATTTCTTTACCGCAGGGGACAGGTATTTATAAGTAGGTGAGAGACCCAGCGCAACTACCCAGGTGCCCCTGGCGGTTCACATCTGTGAGGCACGTGGCAAGCATGCAACATACTCAGAGTAGTCCCACGTTCCCATGCCCGCCAGGCATGTCGGAGAGTTGTTCCGGCTTCTCCGGATTTCAACAGTAAAGATAAGCCATTTAAAACAGATTTAATGTTTGTCTCTTTGCCTTCTGCTGACTAGGACGCAGAGAAGACATTTGACAGTTTCAATAGAATGCATATGATTTGGACAGATAAATTTGAGATATGAAGCATAGAGAGGTTAGGTTCCGATCACATTCACTTAGTTCAAAAGATTCAGTCTTGAAGATATAGCTATAAGTGAACGCTATAGAGGATAGAACACTAGTGTATATATATGAGAATGCAATCAAATCATCATAGTGCAGAAAGTCATGAAGATAAATTGAAACTGAAGACAAACCAAATGCGAAGTCATTGCAATATAACACCTTGAGTGAAACACTTCAAACAAGGAAAGTTGGTGGTGGCGTTTCCCACCGTATAGGAAGTATTAGACCCAGACACGGCGCACAATTATCGTGGCGCTCCGAAGTCAAATTCCATGTTAATGTATTCACACTTAGAGTGTAAATCTTCATTGATTGAAGACATACATTACTTTGTGTGTTGCACATCTAAGTCATCAACATGCATAAGTGTTAGGATGTGTGCCTGATCACAGGACATTCGAGGATTCCAAGATATTTAGCTCACACCGTAACTTGCAAAACCTTTTCTCATCCAAGGGCTTTGTGAAGATATCTGCCAGTTGCTCTTCAGTGTTGACGTGCATGATATCTATATCTTTCTTCATAACATGATCTCTGAGGAAGTGATGACGAATTTCAATGTGCTTTGTATTCGAGTGTTGGACTGGATTGTTGGCTATTTTGATGGCACTTTCGTTGTCGCGGAAGAGTGGTACTTGTTTCAGATTGATGCCATAATCCTTGAGAGTTTGCTTCATCCATAGAAGCTGAGCACAACAAGATCCAGCAGCAATGTATTCAGATTCAGCAGTTGAGAGTGATACACAGTTCTGTTTCTTCGAAGACCAACAGACAAGTGATCGACCAAGAAAATGACATGTGCCAGATGTAGACTTGCGATCCACCTTGTCACCGGCATAATCAGCATCCGAGAATCCAACCAAATCGAATCTTGAGCCCTTGGGATACCATAATCCGAGTGTTGGGGTGTAAGCCAAATATCGAAGAATTCGCTTCACAGCTAAGTGATGCAATTCCTTTGGTGCCGCTTGGAATCGAGCACACATGCAAACACTAAGCATAATATCTGGCCTAGATGCACATAAATAAAGCAAAGAACCAATCATGGAGCGATATACCTTTTGATCGAACTCTTTACCATTGTCGTCGGGACCAATATGTTGTTTGGCTGGCATTGGCGTCGTGTAGCCTTTGCAGTCTTTCATTCCAAACTTCTTCAGATAGTCTTTGAGGTATTTCTCTTGAGATATAAAGATGCCATTTCTCTGCTGACGAATTTGAAGACCAAGGAAGAACTTCAGCTCACCCATCATGGACATTTGATATTACTCTTGCATCATGTACCCAAACTCATCACTATACTTCTGGTTGGTGCAGCCGAAGATTATGTCATCCACATATATTTGGCACACAAACAGTTCACCATCATATGTCTTCGAGAAGAGAGTGGGATCGAGGGATCCAGGTTTGAAACCTTTGCTCTTCAGGAAATCTTTGATTGTATCATACCAGGCGCGAGGAGCTTGTTTGAGGCCATACAGTGCTTTGTTTAGCTTGTACACCATATCAGGATGTTTTTGATCTTCAAAGCCAGGTGGTTATGCGACATATACTTCTTCTTCAATCTTGCCATTGAGAAATGCACTTTTCACATCCATTTGATGTAGCAAGATATTGTGATGATTTGCGTAGGCTAGCAGTATTCGAATAGCTTCAAGCCTAGCAACAGGAGCAAATGTTTCATTGAAGTCAATTCCTTCAACTTGAGTGTAACCTTGAGCCACAAGACGAGCTTTGTTTCTGACGACTTGACCGTGCTCATCTTGCTTGTTTCGATATATCCATTTTGTTCCAATAATGTTATGCTTGCGAGGGTCAGGTCGCTTGACAAGTTCCCAAACATTATTCAGCTTGAACTGTTGAAGTTTTTCTTTCATGGCTTGAATCCATTCAGGTTCCATAAAGGCTTCAACAACTTTCTTGGGTTCTGATATTGACACAAATGAAAAGTGCCCACAGAAGTTTGCTAGCTGTGTTGCTCTTGATTGAGTGAGCGGACCAGGTGCATTGATGTTGTCAATAATCTTCTCTATTTGAACTTCATTTGCAACACGAGGATGAATAGGATGAAGATTTTGCTCTGGCTGATCATTGTCATCATTGGGAGAATTGTCTTCGGTCTGAGCATTATCTTCAGGTTGATTTGGTGCAGAGATGATAAGTTCCTCTTCAGGTTGTGCTTCAGAGGGCATGATTTCACCAGTTCCCATCAGCTTGATAGACTCGTTTGAAGGAGCTTCATCTAGGGTACTTGGCAGAAACTCTCTCTGTGAACCATTGGTTTCATCAAATTTCACATCCACAGTTTCAACGATTTTGTAGAGAAAAAGGTTGAAGACTCTGTAGGAGTGTGAATCCTTTCCATAGCCAAGCATGAAGCCTTCGTGAGCCTTAGGTGCAAATTTTGACTTGTGATGGGGATCCTTGATCCAGCATCTAGTTCCAAATACTCTGAAGTAACTGAGGTTTGGCTTCTTGCCAGTGAGCAGCTCATATGATGTTTTGTTGAGAAGCTTATGGATGTACACACGGTTGATGATGTGACATGCAGTATCAATAGCTTTGGGCCAGAACTTCCTTGGTGTCTTGTATTCATCGAGCATTGTTCGAGCCATCTCAATGAGGGTTCTGTTTTTGCGCTCAACGATGCCATTTTGCTGAGGTGTGTATGGAGCAGAGAACTCATGAGTGATTCCCATTGTATCCAGATACAGATCAAGTCCAGTGTTCTTGAATTCAGTGCCATTGTCACTTCTGATGTGGTTGATCTTCACACCATAGTTGTTCATTGCTCGATTTGCAAAGCGCCTGAAGACATCTTGCACTTCAGTCTTGTACAGAATTATATGAACCCATGTGTATCTTGAGTAGTCATCAACAATGACGAAGCCATAGAGACAGGCAGTTGTTGTGAGGGTGGAGTAGTGAGTAGGTCCAAATAAGTCCATGTGTAACAGCTCGAAGGGTTGAGATGTTGTCATGATTGTCTTCGAGGGGTGCTTTGCCCTTGTCATCTTTCCAGCTTCACAAGCACCACACAGATGATCCTTCTTGAACTTGACATCTTCGATGCCAATGACATGCTTCTTGTTGACGAGCGAGGGTAAGTTCCTCATGCCAGCATGTCCTAGCCTTCGATGCCAGAGCCAGCATTCTGAAGCTTTTGTGAGAAGACATACGGCAAGTTGTGGACCTGCTGAGAAATCTACCATGTATAGATCATCTTTTCGATACCCTTCAAAGACTAGAGATTTGTCAGATTCCATTAGTACAAGGCAACGATATTTGCCAAATATCACAATCATGTTCAAGTCACAAAGCATTGAGACAGACATTAAGTTGAAACCAAGGGATTCAACAAGCATCACTTTATCCATGTGCTGATCCTTTGAGATTGCAACTCTACCTAGACCCAATACTTTACTTTTATCAGTGTCAGCAAATGTGATTTGACTCTTGTCGGATGGACGTAAGGTTGAGTCCATGAGAAGACTTCGATCACCAGTCATATGATTTGTGCATCCACTGTCCATAATCCATTCTGAAGCTTTTGGTGATGTACCCTACAGTGCAGTTAGGAGGATAGGCTTCACAAGTATGTTGTGAAGCATAAGCATTTGACACATATAGGGACAGTCACATTTTATATCAAGGTTAGGACATAGTTTGACAGATAGGAAATTCAAATGTGAAGCATATAGAATGATATTTTAACGTGCGTCCAAGTGAGTTTAGGTCCCCAGCAATAATATCGGACGCCATTGATTGCTGGCTGGAGACCACATTCTGCAAAAAGAGTTAATTTTTCTTCACCACCCACATTTTCAGGGGTGGCTTAGAAGCAATGAGCCTAAGTGCTGCATCTGAGAATTTCGGCTTTGAAGCCCTAGAAAATAGCCTTGCAGGAGGTGAATGATACTCATGTGAATAGGCAGAAAAGTTCTTAGTTCTATGAACATAGCGGTTTGAAGACACACGCTCGTATTCATGAGTCTGAGTATGATTTCCCTGCAAAACATTGGCGTTAGGGTGACTCAAGTGAGTCCTGTGTTCGTAAGTAGCAGTTGGACCATATGATGCCTTTGGTCTGGGGTTTGTCTTCTTCACTGGTGGTGTCATGATGACATTCACAGGAAGATTCTCAAGGCAGCTTTTGGGAACCCAGATCTTCTTCATAGGAGGTCCATTCCTGTAGTTAGTACCAATATACCTGGCAAACACTTCACCATTCTGATTTTTGAACAGCTTATAGTTTGCATCAAAGGATTCATCAATGATAATAGGATTAGCACAGGTAAATCCAGATAAGGTGGATGGATCCATTGAAGGTTCCTTTGCAGCAACCCATGTGGTTTTGGGATACTGCTCAGGCTTCCAGTAGGAACCATCAGCATTCATTTTCCTCTCGAACCCAACACCCTCTTTCCTAGGGTTTCGGTTCAGAATATGCTTTTTGAGGACATTGCAGAGTGTCTGATGTCCCTTCAAACTTTTGTACATCCCTGTTTCAAGCAATGTCTTCAACCTAGCATTTTCATCAGCAATACTAGTGGTATCCTCCGCAGAGGGGTTAGTAACCACTTCAGTAGGTGAAGACAATGAAACAGTAGCAGTAGTGGAACATTCAGCAACAGATGTGGCGTTATCACGCTCAATGCATTTTAAACATGGTGGTTCAAATACATCCTGAGCGGAACTGATCTGTTGAGCAAGTAATGAATCTCGCTCCTTCTGAAGATCTTCATAATCCACTCTTATCTTTTCGAGGTCTAGCTTTCTTTGAAGACATTCAGAAGAAAGCTTCTCATGATCAGACAAGAGAGCATTATGTTGATCTTGAAGGGCGTCAAACTTAGCATGAAGTCCCTGAAGACTATCAGCCAAAGCTTTTGACTGATCCATTTCTTCACCCAACATATCATCGCTCTTACTAAGCATGTCTTGAACTTTTTCCAAGATTCTTTGTTGTTTAGTGGCAAGGGAAGCAAGCTTGACATAGCTGGGGCCAAATTCATCACCTGATTCATCATCGCTAGATTCTGAGAGATAGCATTCAGTTACCTTATCACCCCTTGCCATGTGGCACGATGAGGACGATGACTCAGGTGCAAAGGTCATCTCCTTAAGAGATTCCTTGTAGTCCTCAAACCAAGGATCTTGACGAGTACGATGACCTTCATATACCGCAGAAAGCCGGTCCCAGATTAGCTTCGCGTGGTTGAGGTGCATAACATTCTTGAACTGATTTCTGGACAGATGAGAGCAAATGACATCCTTTGCTGTAAGATTCAGTAGAGTTTACTTGCGAATGTCATCAGCCTCTGCCATCTTGCATAGTTCAGTGAGTCCAATCTCAGTGACGGTCCACAGGTTGCTATCCATGGACATGAGTCGCTTCTTCATCATCACCTTCCATCGGGGATACTCATGACCGTCAAAGGTGGGACAAGATATGTTCCTCAATCCTGAAGTCGACATAGCTGAAACTCCAGGTGGTTAAACCGAATCACACAGAACAAGGGAGTACCTTGCTCTGATACCAATTGAAAGTGCTAGTATCGACTAGAGGGGGGTGAATAGGCGATTTTTATGAAAGTCTTCAGAACTTGGAAGTTTCGAAGACAAACAACAGAAACAACCTAATTGATATGCAGCGGAAGATAAACTACCCTAAACAAGCCATAGTTAAGTATGTAATGATGTGAAAGCACAGGACTGATAGCAGTTAGGTAGTAAGGATCAAGATGGAAGATAGTGTGAAGCCAATCAACAATAGTAGTCAAGCAATGAAGTCAAACAGATATACAGATAAGCAGTGACTTCATGAAGACAAACTTAAGTAAGGTTGGAAGGGATAGAACCAGGTGCTTGTTGAAGACACATGATTTTTTGGACCAGTTCCAGTTGCTGTGACAACTGTACGTCTGGTTAGGGAGGCTGAGATTTAACTCGGAAGACCGTGTCTTCACCTTATTCCCCTTGAACTAAGGACACCCAGTCCTCGCCCAATCACTCTGGTAAGTCTTCAAGGGAGACTTCCAAACCTTCACAGACTTCGTTCACCGGCAATCCACAATGACTCTTGGATGCTCAAAACGCGACGCCTAACTGGCTGGAGGATACACAGTCCTCAAGTGTAATAAGTCTTCAGGTCACACAGACAGAAAGACTTCAGTGATGCCTAACACTCTTTGGCTCTGGGTGTTTTGGGCTTTGTCCTCGCAAGGATTTCTCTCTCTCAAATGCTTCGAGGTGGGTTGCTCTCAAACGACAAAAGCCGTGCACAAACTCTGAGCAGCCACCAATTTATGGTGTAGGGGGTGGGCTATTTATAGCCACTAGGCAACCCGACCTGATTTGTCCAAAATGACCCTGGGTCACTAAGGAACTGACACGTGTTCCAACGGTCAGATTTCAAACACACGCGACAACTTTACTTGGGCTACAAGCAAAGCTGACTCATCCAGCTCTGGATAAGATTTGCTCTCATTGTCTTCGCTCGAAGACATAGGATTTGGGTTGAGCATCACTTCAGTCACTCTGACTTAGTTCACTTGGACCCCACTTAACAGTACGATGGTTCCTATGACTCAACAAAGAAGAAAGGAAACGACGAAACCACACAGTCTTCGCGCTCCATTGTCTTCACGTAATGTCTTCTCATGTCATAGTCTTCAATATGAATATCTTCTCTTACCACCATTGTCTTCAATGTCTTCATACATTTTTAGGGGTCTTCTCCGGTAGGTAAACCGAATCAATGAGGGACACTACCTGCGTTATCCTGCAATTCTCACAAACGCATTAGTCCCTCAACCAACTTTGTCGTCAATACTCCAAAACCAACTAGGGGTGGCACTAGATGCACTTACAACCACAGCGGCAACACGAGAGTCGAGTCGGAGCACGTTCATGGCGGCTTCATCCTTCACAGGAGAGTTGATGGGATCCAAGTCAGTCTCCACTCGACTAGTCTCCTCTTCAAAGTTTTGGCAGAATTCTGCGGATACGATCCAAGGATAAGCCAACATTTCTACAATAAGTCAGTGTTACCAGTCGGATATAAGGGGTTACCTTCGAGCATGAGGAACAACTTCTTGGCGAGCCCCCTCCCCCCAGATAAATCTCCAAGTCGTTCTTCTTTCCAGCCAGCTCACTAGCCTTATCACTCAAGGCCAACTTGTCACTCTTTAGTCGACTGGCATACTTGTTGGCCGTGTCGAGAGCAGCTTTCAGATTGGTATTCTCCTCTTCAAGTTTGCTGATGGAAGCCAACTTTTCCTCTGCGAGTTTGATCTTTTCCGAAGCTGCTTTCTGCGCCTCAGCGAGTTCAAGATCCTTCTTCTTCAGAGAATCCCTCGGTTTGTCTGCAAAATAACAGTGAGATCAAGCTCAGGAGCGATCAAGGAACAAAGGCAGTCGTCGAGGTTCTCACTAACATACCTTTTGCCTCCTCCTTCGCCTTCGTGAAGTTCTCCTGGACAAGCTTCAGATCAAGTTCAAGCTGGATATGCTTGTTCTCCAATTCAGTATAACGAGCTGCAAGCTCGCAAGATTTCTGCGAAGGATCAATCGACAAACATCAAAAATAGGTCACTTCCGAGTGACTAAGAGAAAAAGCGTAGTATTTCTAAGACTACAGCCGAATCTAAACATTCAACTGTAGTCTCGGGGACTACACCCAGTGGGTGCACTCAGCGTGCCCCCACTGGTTCTATCAGCTAGAGTCGACAAGTCAACCAAAAAAAGCAGAAAGGCTAACCACCAACAGTTAGTCACAGTTCCAAAAAAAAGTGTTCTTCAGACCGTAGTCGACTGCCAGCAGTCGACCACAGTCTCGGGGACTACACCCAGTGGGTGCACTCAGCGTGCCCCCACCGGTTTATGATTCCAATCGACCAGATCGAGTAAAACAAGCAACGAGAAAAAGTTCAAGGCATTAAGACTATGGTCGACTGCCAGCAGTCCACCATAGCCTTGGGGACTACACCCAGTGGGTGCACTCAGCGTGCCCCCACCAATCCAGATATTCAACCGACACACCCAGTGGGTGTACGACAGATACTAAGATTTTTAGAAAGAAAAGTTTTCAGGTATCATATCCTAACATAACAGGCGGTGATCGACCAACCTGAACATTGCTCTGAAGGGCTGAACTGGCGTCATAAGGCGCTTGACTGGCGTCTCGGATCGCCTTCACTTGCTCCATCATAACCCCCGCCTGGCGTATGGCTTCTTTAGCAGCGCTTGCTTGGTCTTCTGGGACGTGGTGGGTAGAGAAAAGTGAAGGCTGATCAGCACTCGACGATGAAGGGTGAGCACTCGTCAGCGGCACCGCAAAGGATACGGTAGGCCGAGTGACATTGTCCCCCTCCACAACCAACGTCTCAGGTGCTGATACGACCTGAGTTGTCTTGTCAGCAGACGCTCTCCTATTCCTCCTCTGCCTCAGTGGTTCCTCGTCATCATCATCAAGAAGATCAATGACGATATTAGGTGGAGCTGCAGAAAAGATTCGAAGTTAAAAATGAAGATCCTGTCGACTGAAAACGAAACTACAAAGGTCATACCAGGGTTGGAAGTGACAGCATTCTCCATCTCTTGATCTTCAGGTTTGGTCGAGGTCTCAGAAGTCGCAGCACTGCAGTTCCAGAAATCAGTCGGTCAGCGAACAAATCGACCAAGAGTAAATTCATGAGAAACAAGAAGACACAAGTTACGTCATTACCCAGAAATAGTGGGAATCACCATCTTCATCTTCGGCAAGGCCTTCGTCGGCTTTGACGGTGCCACTCGAGATTGCTTCGGCGCTTTCTCAGTCGGCGCCGGAGAGGTTGTTCGAGGACGCTTGGTCGACTACACAACAGGCGCGGTCCCCTTGCCGCGCTCGACTGCAGAATCATGGGCAAGCTTGGATCTTCTTTCAGAATGGGGAGGCGCTACTTCCTCCTCCTCTTCCTCATCAGAATCACCATCTTCATCACCCTCATCGCCATCCGATTCCCACTCCTCTTGACTTTCACCTCCACTTCCTTCCTCCTCCTCGGTCTGTGCTTGCGCCCCGTTGGGCATCGAATACAAATCAGTGGTAGCCTGAAAGACGACAAACAAGACAAAAGTCAATCGACTGATCTGCAGCAAAACAGAATGGACGAGGCATGATTACAGTCGGAGACAAGTGGTCATACCTCGTCTGCTTCCTAAGACTGGTCGAGTGGCGGGATACTCCTGGCCCCACGAGGGTTATCTTTGTTCCCTGTGATGGCAGTCATCCACCTCTCTAGTGTGGCGTCGTCGACCTCCTCTAGGTGGTCCCGAGTGGTGTCTTCGGTACCAGAATACAACCACATCGGGTGACCTCGATATAGAAGTGGCTGAATGCGCCGTCGAAGGAAAACCTCCAGGAGATCCATGCCAGTGACCCCGTCGCGAATGAGCTGGACTACGCGCTTCATCAACATTTTTACCTGAGCCTTCTCCTCCGGAAGCACTTTCAGAGAAGACGGTTTGTTCGCTCGACTCATGGAGAAGGGAGGGAGCCCAGTCGACTGCCCTGGCGTCGACTGGTCTTGGCAGTAGAACCAAGTCGACTGCCACCCTCTAACTGACTCGGGAAGGGTCATAGCTGGAAAAGCGCTCTTACTCCTCATCTGGACCCCAAGACCCCCACACATCTGGATTACTTGGGTCCTCTCATCATTCGGATTAACCTTTTTCACCGTCTGAGAGCGACAGGTGAATATGTGTTTGAAAAGGCCCCAGTGCGGCCGACAACCCAAAAAGTTTTCGCACAAAGACACGAAAGCGGCGAGATAAGCAATGGAATTGGGTGTGAAGTGGTGGAGTTGTGCCCCGAAGAAGTTCAGAAACCCGCGAAAGAAAAGATGCGGTGGCAGAGAAAACCCACGGTCGACATGGGTGGCTAAAAGGACACACTAACCCTCCTGAGGCTGAGGCTGCCACTCCGTCCCCGGAAGCCTAGCCACCCCGTGCTCGATCAACCCTTCGTTGGCCAGATCATCGAGATCCTTCTGGGTGATGGTCGAGCGGATCCAATCCCCCTGGATCCAACCTTGCAGCAGGCGGGACCGCGACGAGGATCCAGCCCGACTGGTCGCTCTCCCCTTCGCCTTCGCCGTTGCCTTCTTCGCCCACTCCAAAGCCGCCGTCTTCTCCTTCACCATTGTTGCCGGCGAAGCAGGCACAGAGCAACAACACGGAGCAGGTGGCGAGCGAAGCCGATGAATCTGAAGACGGAGGAGGGGAAAATGGGGGCGCGGTGTTCAAAAAGCCTCGTCCGGTGCCTTATATGGAGTCGCTCCCGAGTGGCTGACTGGTAGGCCCGGGCAATCCTGTCAAATCCCGAAATAGTCGCGCGAGCGATACATGGCGAAAAAGGCGGCACGGAAATTGAGGTGTCTCTGCCTTATCCCGTCTGAGTACCGCGGTCTTCTCCGCTTCGCGCGCTTCCCAAAATTCAGATCCCACTAAATCTGCTAACAGCAGAGCAACTTGTCAGACGGAAGATCCCCTGCGATCCGTCGCTCGGAAATCTCCAAGTTCATAAAGTTCACTCGACAGATATAAAGAATGGATCAAGGCGACTGAAAGAGAAGTTGACACCATCACTAAAAAGCCATTGATCCAAAGTAAGACACATTCACAGCACCAGAAAACAGGTCGGAAAGATTATCAACTCCTTCCTCACTCAAACCTCGATCCATTCGGGGGCTAATGAACCTAGGGTCATGTACCTAGGGTAGGGTCATGAACCTGTCCAAGGTACCCTCCCCAAGGACATCTTTAGTAGAAACCGTCTTCCAGTCGACCTAGAGGGATTCCACTCGACGGACTTGAAGACACTCAACCATGAAGACTCACTCGACCACCAGGAGTTCGAGTGCCACTCTGTATCCAAACGGTCTGTAATTAAGTAGTCTTTATGGTCATGATGACACTTTATGTAAGGCGTTACCAGTAACGCCAAGCCTTAATGTACTTTAAACCCTCCGCTACGTGGGCTGGCTGGGGTCTTGGCATCCTCTATATAAGCCACCCCCCTCCACTGGCAGAAGGGTTCGCACCCCTGTAACTCATACGCATATAATCTAGTCGACCGCCTCCGGGCTCCGAGACGTAGGGCTGTTACTTCCCCCGAGAAGGGCCTGAACTCGTAAATCACTTGCGTATACAACTACTCCATAGCTAGGATCTTGCCTCTCCATACCTACCCCCTATTCTACTGTCAGTCTTAGTACCACGACAGTGCCAACCAATGCAATCCATGAGAACCATAGAAGAGATTGTTCGAGCTCTTGAAGTTCCAGCAACCGGTAGACTTCAACCTGCTATCCATCCAAGATGGCAGCCACCGGTTGTGGGGTGGGTGAAAATAAATACAGATGGAGCTACGGACTCGGAGCATGGCAAAGGTGGTGCAGGTTTTGTCGTACGAGACCACCAGGGGGCGTTCGTGAGTGCGGGGTGTTCACGATACGATGGAGTTTCAGACCCCCTCACGATCGAGCTTCTCGCATGCAGAGATGCGCTTGCAGCAGCGCAGAATTCAGGGCTGCAGTACGTGGAGGTGGAGACGGATTGCCAACAAATTCAAAATCTTTGGGAAGCTCCACAGAAGTCAAGTTGTTTCAATCTCATCAGAGAGATGAGGGATATGTGTAATTTCTTTCAGGGATTCAAGCTTCGGTATGCTTGCCGTCGGACTAATTCGGCGGCCCACCGTGTAGCGAGGCATGCTTTAAATCTTTCTGTATCTATGCTTGTGTATGATGTAATCCCTGGGTGGCTGACTGAAACTTTGCAGTTAGACATGCTAGCGCCTGATGAATAAAGAGCCGGAAGGGCGTTTTAGCTCAAAAAATTAGTTGATGTGCAATTTTTTCTTTATCCGTGGATGTGCAGTTTTTAATGATGACACCTCACCTCAAACTACCACTATCAAGTGAGTTGTGCAACTTTGTCTGCTACCCCAGCCAACTGCCTAGTAGTCGATGTGCGACTCTTCTCCTCGAGTTGGAAGTGCAATTTTCACTGTTTGCTACCTCGGTCAACTACCAAGCAATGGATGTGCAACTTCGAAAACTGTCCCGGACAACTACCTAACAGTTGATGTGCATGTGTAACTTTTTCTCGTACCCGTGGATGTGTAGTTTTCATTGCTAGCACCCCTTTCCACCCACCCCAACTAGTGAGATGTGCATCTTGAGGGTCTCACCTGTAGACAACTTTTCTCCACCCTCATGGTCTTTGTGCATTTTTTTCACCATTCAACAAATCCATGTCAGTGAGGTGTGCAACTTTATCTGTTGCCCTGGCCAACTGCCTAGCAGATTCTATGCAACTACTTCTATAGCCCCTGCCAACTAAAACTACATATACAAAAGTATGGAGGGTAAGGAGTTGCCCGTCGACTAATAAAAAGTTAGCTGAAACAACAAAGTAAGTTGGACATATAACTGGTAGGGGTAGGTGGGGGCATGGTATGACAATAACGAAAAATTATATCATCCACCAACAGGGAAGAGGAGGGTTGCACATCGACTAGTAGGTTGGCCGGATAGTAGACTAGTCTTCCTATCAATAAACATCAATGTTTGTGTAACTAGACTACGTTGCCGCGTCAACTGAGCATATGTGTAACTAGTCCTGCCAACTAAATATCAATGTGTGTACAACTAGACTACATTGTCGCGCCAACTGAGCATATGTGTGTAACTAGTCATGCCAACTAAACATCAATGTATGTGTAACTAGACTACATTGCCGCGCCAACTAAGCATATGTGTGTAACTAGTCATGCCAACTAAACATCAATGTATGTGCAACTAGACTACATTGTCGCGACAACTAAGCATATGTATGTGCCAATAGTCCTGCCAAGTAAACATCAGTATGTGTGCAACTAGACTACATTGCCGCGCCAACTGAGCATATGTGTGTGCCAATAGTCCTGCCAACTAAACATCAATATATGTGCAACTAGACTAAATTGCCGCGCCAACTGAGCATATGTGTGCAACTAGTCCTGCCAACTGAATATCAATGTGTGTGCAACTAGACTACATTGCTGCGTCAATTGCGCATATGTGTGTGTAACTAGTGTTCTGCGAACTAAACATCTGTGTGTGTCCAACTAGACTAAATTACAAACACCTTCCGAGACTTCATCGTCGTCCCACCCACCGCCTCTGTATCGCTTGCTCCGACGCGACGACCACCTTGGCCTCCATCCACAAGCAACGAGAGGAGCACGACCACGACCGCTACTCAGCAGATCCTCCACCAACATCTTCACCTACAAGATCGAATCCACTTCTTCCGACGACGACGGCGGCCAGCGGCACGAGGACACCTTCCTTGAGAACGGCGGCCGAGCGCGTAGCCGCGGCGCCGGTAGGAGGAGCGCGGCGGCCCTTTCCGGCTGCGGCGGCTGGGAAACACTTGCTTCAACTTCAAGAAAGAGGAGGGAGGAGACTACAACTATTATGGCCGTGCGCACCCATGCATGTGCGACTATGCCGGTGAGAATGTGCAATTCGGTGGCCACACATGTACAACTATGCCAACGGGAGCGCGACACATCATCTAGCCAACATAGCATCAGCATGTGTGCAATTTTCCAGTGATCGTATCCAACTGAAATAACTATGTGTGCAACTACAACTACTACATATGCCAAACAAATGATATGTGACTTCATGAGTTACACCGTAGCGGACGATGAGCCTCTTAATCAGTTGCTCTGACCAACTATTTAGCTCTTGATGTACAACTCGGTTGTGGATGTGCAACTGAGATCAGACAAGGATGCCAAGCTTAATCAGATGCACGCTATGTGCGATTATGAATGCCTTCTACCAGACCACTCTCGAGATATGATCGGTGTACTACTAGCCAAGCTTGCAATCCGAATCATCATCATTCTCTTTGAGTAGAACTAAGACTTTCCATTTGCATCTGAACTGTACTCTAATACCCCAACCTTGTTTGAATTTCTGAACGAGCTACTGCGCTGCTCTATTTTATTCTTGTTCAGAAGATGCAAAATTATGAGACATTCCTTTGAATTTTGGCTTGAGACATTTTGACCTGGTCGACCGGGAAGAAGGAGGTCGAAAAGGTGGGCGATGGGCCCCATCGCGGTGGTCGAATCATCCCAGCCCGCATCGTACGAGCGGTCGCTGCCCCCCGGCCCCGGCATCTCCCACAATTTCGCCGGAGAGCCCCTCGTTCACGTGCTCTCTTCTGCACACAAAAACCATGCACTTCATCCATCAGAATCTACGTAGCTCGCTGCAGCAGATCGATTGAGAAGATGGTGCAGGTCTGGGCCAGTGACATTCCGGCCTGTTGCTGGAGCCGGCTAGGCTGGGCGTCCTCCCGGTGGAGGAGCGACCGGAAGACCCTCACGAGAAGTGCACACATAGCGTCCCTGGGGTAGCAGAGGCGGGGGAGCGGATGGCAGAAGCCGGCGGCATGGCCGTGACCGTCGTCCTACACCTGCAAGAAAGATGGTTGAGTGGAAACTGGTGGGGAGAGAAGAGAAGGAGACGGCGGCCAGGGCGAGCGGTACCTTCGGGAAGGAGAAGAGGAGTGTGCGGAAGAGCTTGGAGGGCGAGGTGGAGGATGGGGAGGAGGCGAACACGAGGTCGACGACGGCAGCGACGGCCTCGGGTGGGACGGCGCGGAAGTAGCTATCGAGGGCGGCGAGCGCTATGGCTCGACGGGACGGATGGGCGGTGAAAGAATAGATAAGAACGGATGGGGCGTCGAGCGGCGTGGACTCGGAAACCGCCCCGACCAGGTAGCACCTGCCGCACACGCGGGGCCATAGGAGCGAGATCGTGCGGCCACGAGCTGGCCGCTCGACTCCTCTAAATAGTGCATATGCACTTTCTAAGATTCAGGTTTTTTTAGGATAGCACTCGGTGGTGCTAGCCTGATAGTGCTACTATAAGAGCATCTCCAACGGTCGCACAAAAATTCCGCGTCCAATAAACATTATAGCGCGCCACTATAGCACTTTTGAAGCGCCGGGACCAACTTTGCTTTAGCAGGTGCCAAAAACGCGCGCCCAAAAAACAGACAGTGCAAATTGTGAAGCGCGCGCAATCCGGCGCCCCAAATATGCTGCGCGCTATAGAGTTTTTCAGCGCGCGCGCAAAAACTTTTAGCGCTACAGCTTCTGCTGGAGCTGTCCGGCGCCAAAAAAAATAAACTTTTAACGCGCGGAGCTCTTTTTGGGCGCCTGTTGGAGATGCTCTAAGTTTTTTCACTTCTCACCCCGCAGAAAAAGAAGTTTTTCCACTCCTGCTTCGGCACAAATCCCTAAACACGTCAACAAAAAAGATTTCTTCATACTCCTTCGTAATAAAGGATAGGATGCTTTAAAAAAATACATCGCAACAACTGTACTAACAGTGGGACAACGACACGACGTATCTAGTTCTTCAAATCAACGCTAAAAACGCACATAACGGCTTTCTTGTTTGTTTGTTTTTGGCAGTTTTCTTCTATTTTTATTACTCTTTCCCTTCCTTTTTTAATTTTTTAAAAAATTCACAAATTTTAATCTAAAATCAAGACTTTTTCTTAAATCATGAACCTTTCAAAGTCGTGAACATTTTCATAAATTTATGAAAAAAAAATCAAATCCATGAACTTTTTTTTGAATGCGTGATTTTTTAAATGCATGACTGGTTTTCAAATACATGAGATTTTTCAAATTTTATGACCTTTTATCAAAACCCGTCAACCCTTTACAGATTCATGACCTTTTTTCAAATTCTACAAACTTTTTTCAAATCCATGAACTTTATTTCCAAAATCGTAGAACTTTTTTGAGTGAATGTGTTTCAGAAATCTGCTAACTTCTTCAAATCCCCAAGCATTTTTTTCAAAATTGATGAACTTTTTCAAATCCTCGAATGTTTGCGTCATCCCATCAGCTGCCCGATGGGAGCCATGATACCGCCTAGTTGGGCCAAGGCCTAAGCATTTTTTTCTTTTCTATTTTCCATTTTTCTTTTGTTTTTTGTTAAATTAGTTTTATCCCTTTTGCATTTATTAATGTTTTTGCAACCTGTTCAAAATTTGAAATATTGTTTAGAATATCCAAAAACGATCTTGTTTTAAAATATTGTTTAAAATTTTAAATAATATTCTAGAATTAAAAAATGTTCCTATTTTTCGAATTGTTTGTTCACAAATTTAAGAAATGTTTGTGTTTCAAGAAGAGTTGATAAAGTTTTATTTTAAAAAATGTGGTTTGCAATTTGTCTTCAAATTTTTCATCTATTGTTAGGAATTTTTTTAACAATTTTGAAAAAAGTGTTCAAGTTTGTAAAAAATATACAAATTTTGAAATTCCAAAATTGTTTCCAAATTTCAATAAATGGTTAGGACATAAGAAAATATGCATGTTGATTAATAATAACTGAAATTGCAACTAACAGAAGCGTTCAAATTTGAAAGAAAAAAACTACATGCAAACGGATGCATCCGTCTTGCCTAGTCTGGCACACTCCTCTCAACTTGTGGTTTTTTGGACTATGGATAAATGGCCCCAACTTTTACAAAAACGCGATCATCAGTTGAGAGGAGTGTGCTGGACTATGGATAAATGACCACAACTTTTAATAAATGTTTGACAGAAAAGAGAATTTAAAATCATAACTTAAAACATTTTCCTAAATTTTTTATTTTGCTATTTCAAACATTATTTCAATTTTTTTACGGATTTCAAAATAAATAATAAACTTCAAAAAAGAGAATAAAAAAAAAGAAAAAACACTTAGGCCTTGGCCAAACTAGGCGATGGTAACGCTCCCGCCGGGCACATGTTGGGAATTTCTAAAGTTTTTTACATTTTTAAATATTGTTCATGTTATAAAAAATGTTTGGAAATTTCATTCAAAGATCATGTTATTTTTTTGTTAAATTTTGAAATGCTCATTTTTCAAAAGAATTGTAATTCCAGAAAATGTTCAGGAATATAATTTTTTGCATATTTCAGAATATAGAAGTTCAAAAATATTCTTGTTATCAATTTTATTTCAAAAAATTTAAAAATTGGAATTTCAAAAAAGTTCCTGATTTCAACAATTCTTCACAAATCGAAAAAAGTTTGCTTTTTCCAAATATTGGTAGGGGTGTCTGAAAATGTTCTCATGTTTTCAAAAATGTCCGAGTTTAAAAGAAATGTGTTTCCAAAAAAATCTATGTTTTTCTAAAAATGTTTTGTATTTTCAAATTTTGTGTATAGTTTTAAAAAGAGTTTCTGTATTACAATTTGGTTACATTTTTTAAAAAAATGTTCAGAATCCTAAAAGTGCTTCACTTTTGTGGAAAAATATTTTGAAATTTCGAAAATTGTACAAAAATTAAAAAGTTTGGAGTTTCACAAATTATTTTCTTTCTCACCAAAAAATATTGGGCATTTCCAAACTGTTCACAATTTTTTCAAGAAATGTTTTGGCTTTTTCCTAGGAATATTTTTATATATGGATGTCGTTGTGTGTTCTTTGCTGTATGAAATCACAAGTAGTTCATGGGTCGAGTGGCAAGCTGCGTTTGCCAATAGTGCGAGGTCGCGAGTTTGAGTCCTTGTTATCTCATTTTTCGTAGTATTTTCTCTACATAACATAAGATTGATGGATGTGACTTAGTGGGTCGGACCAGGGGCGCGAGAACTGACACAGAGAGCCTCTTACGGTCTATACATACAAAAGTGGGTAGGATCTGCCAAAGGTCCATATTACCCTTTTTTATATGTTTAGTGAGTGGGGTTGTACGGAAGTGGGACTCAAGTTTTTTTGATAGTACTGCTAGCTATATAAAGATATATTTTGTGGTTTGGGAAATTAAGGACTAGCTAATAGACCTCTCAAACTTTTGATTCTTTACAATTATAACATCACATTCCTCAAAATCTACACCTTAACTAATTTTTGCCTCAAGAAGGACACAACCCGCTCACCCCTAATGGCCCCGAGACACGCAGCCTCACCTCATCTCCAAAATCCGATCGCATCCCCCCACCCTTTCCCACACCTTCTTCGTTGACGCCACCAGAATCAGCTTGTTTTTGTCATCGCCGTTGCAAAGCTTCAAGCCATCGCTGGGTATGACCGAAGCTATGCCTGTGTCGGGGAGGGTGAATGTCCTACCCGTAGACTATGTGACTATCCATATTGGGTAAAAACTTCTATTGCCCCATGTTCTAATCACGTACACACCATTGTTGTCACGCCCAATATGCGACCATATCCAAAAGGAACTCGAAGGTCCCACCAAGGATAGACCCGCATATTGGAACGCTTTTGCAAGGTGGATATCATTACATCAACATTACATAATAGATGGGGATACATACATAAGGCATACAATGCCACACGAATACAACATCATCATATGTACGATCAACATCCGACTACGGATGAAACATAAACAGAAACTCAAACGACATCCACCCTGCTAGCCCAGGCTGCCGACCTGGAACCTATCCCCTGATTGAAGAAGCAGAAGAAGAACTCAACGCAAGCAAGCATCGTTCTCGCGTCTTGAACATCGCATAAACCTGTACCTGCAACTGTTGTTGTAGTAATCTGTGAGCCACGAGGACTCAGCAATCCCATTACCATGGGTATCAAGACTAGCAAAGCTTAAAGGGAAACGAAGGGGTAAAGTGGTGAGGTTGCAGCAGCGACTAAGCAGATATGGTGGCTAACCAATGCAAATAAGAGCGAGAAGAGAGCAAGCGGAACGGTAGTCAACTAGTAATGATCAAGAGGTGATCCTGAACACCTACTTACATCAAACATAACCCAGAAACCGTGTTCACTTCCCGGACTCCGCCGAGAAGAGACCATCACGGCTACACACGCGGTTGATGCGTTTTAATTCGGATCTGGTGTCAAGTTATCTACAACCGGACATTAACAAATTCCCATCTGCCTATAACCGCAGGCACGGCTTTCGAAAGATTATACCCTGCAGGGGTGTCCCAACTTAGCCCATGATAAGCTCTCGCGATCAACGAAGGATAAACCTTCTCCCAGGAAGACCCGATCAGACTCGGAATCCCGGTTTACAAGACATTTCGACAATGGTAAAACAAGACCAGCAAAGCCGCCCGATGCGCCAACAATCCCGATAGGAGCTGCACATATCTCGTTCTCAGGGCAACACCGGATAGGTCAGCCTACGAGTAAAACCAACCCTCGAGTTGCCCCGAGGTGGCCCCGCAGTCTGCCCGGTTCGGACCAACACTTAGACAAGCACTTGGCCGGGGGGGGGGGGCTAAAATAAAGATGACCCTCGGGTTGGCCGACCCAAGGGAAAGGGATAGGTGGTGGTAAGGCAAATGGTAAAACCAAGGTTGGGCCTTGCTGGAGGAGTTTTATTCAAAGCAAACTATCAAGGGGGTCCCATAAATCACCCGACCGCGTAAGGAACGCAAAATCCAGGAACATAACACCGGTATGACGGAAACTAGGGCGGCAAGAGTGGAACAAAACACCAGGCAAAAGGCCGAGCCTTCCACCCTTTTTTACCAAATATATAGATGCATTAATAATATAAGAGATATTGTGATATCCGAACCAAAATCCTGTCCACCATGGAGAAATCTTCAACTTCACCTGCAACTAGCAACGCTATAAGAGGGGCTGAGCAAAGCGGTAACATAGCCAAACAGTGGTTTGCATAGGAAAGGTGTCAAAGGTTAGAGGTTCATGGCAATATAGGATGGCTTGAGGAGCAAAAGATAGGTAACGCAGCAAAGCGATAGAACGAAGCAACTAGCATAGCAATGATAGTAGTGAGATCCAGGGTAGCGGTCATCTTGCCTGAAATCCCGCAAGGAAGAAGAACGAGTCCATGAAGAAGACGGACGGATGAAGCCGAACCAAGCGTAGATGAACGAATCCTCACGATTGCAACGAAACAGGAACTAACAAGAAGAAACACACAACATGGTAAACACACCACACATGAACAAGGCATGATGCACAACAAAGTATGATGCATGACAAAGCTACATGAAGCTACTCATGGCAAGAGATGATGCAAACAAGAGCAACACATCAAGGCAAGTTTAAATGAGGCCGGGAACAACATATAACAACTCTGGTAAGTCCTCTGCAAATTTCGAAGTTGGTCCAGATCTTAATAAACCTTATGTTCAAGTTGTTAAACAGCAAGTTAAGATGCACCAAGATGATCTACACGAAATTCTAGTCAAGTTACATATAAAGTTCATTTAGTTCGGAGCTACGGCCTAGAAGATATGAGCAAAACAAGTTAAACATGGCATTAATGCAAAATGCATACAAACATCAAGAAAACACCTCAAAACAAGGATGCAACATGATAATATGAAACTACATGCAAAAACAAGCAAGTTTCATATAGAGCACACTCAAAACGGAGCAATGGTTCAACACACACACACTATACAATTCATAGCAACCATCTGTCCAAAACAGCAAGTAGGCATATTGCAAGCACCAAAACAACATGCTATAGGACCTCAACATAAAAACAAAAGAGATGGTCATGATGAACAGGTAAAGCATAACAAAACATGAACACTGAGCTATCTCCAGAAATCACTAGAACATGCTCAAACACACATGGTAAGATTGCAAATAATAACAGTTTCCGACTTATCAGGAAATAACATCAGGTTGCAATGTTCAGAGCTATCAAACAACATGTTAAATGAAATTATCATGGCAAACAAAGGCATGGCATGAATCTACTAATTGCATAGAACAAAAGACCCTTACTGACCATGAGCCAAAAAGGATCAGAAAATATGATGGCACCCATGTAAACATGGCAAGTTATATGACAGATTCATACATGGCAGGAACAATAATAAGTAGACATGTTGGTGAGATTGAACCACTAACCACAGAGCAATACATGGCATGGCAAGGCAACCAACAGTAATAAGGCATGTTTATGAAGCTAAGCATGGCAAGATCGAGGTCATAGGGTGCATGGATAACTAACAAAACACATGGTAAAACTGAACTTAATGTTAACAGGCTGACAGCAACATTATTTAGCAACTTTGGAGCATGATTACAACAATCTGCAACAAGATATAAATGCAACCAGGGGCATGGATGGATATAGCATGACATGTAGAACAAAACACTCCTAGTGAACATCTCCAGATTACGCATAGAATGACTTGTAGCAGCAGGTTTACATAGCATCACCAAATAACAGATTCAGCCTAGCAAAACAGCAACAGAAAGTACCCTACTTAACAAGCTCGATTCACTCACCACAAGTCATTTCATGACAAGATAAGCATAGCATCAGCAAGAAGATATGTTTATGTAACCAACCAGGGCAAGAACAAGTCCATAGCATGCAAGGATCAACTATAGCAACCTTGGCTAAATTGAATAACAAGTAAACAATCTGCCAGGAAACATTTTGAAGCAAAAGTAGAGCACGAAAATTACATGCTAGACTACTCAATAATTGCAACCAAGGTCATGAATGGATAGAAAATAACCATATGTTCAAAACATCCTGACTGAAGTATCTCAAAATAAGCATGGATCTCTCTGTAGCATCAAGTTTACATGGCATAAAAATAACAGCAGAACAGGGACTAAAATCAGCAATATCACGAAGCCTAGTTTGCATGCTTGTGCTAGTCACCACATTGATCACAAAAATACATGGTAAGCATCTCTGTAAAGAAGACATGGCATAGATCAAAACACGTGTAGACATCAACCTCATAGGATGCACACATCAATCATGGCAAAAATGACAAATGAGCATGTTATAACAGTTTCAGCAGATTAACATCAACATGCACTCTGCGAACAACATTTCGGACATCAAGATGAGCTCAAATGAAAATGATGCAATGGAATGAAATGAAGTACTCGTCGAGGCGAACAATTTGACATAATATATGCACGAAACGGAGCTACGAATGCAGAGATACGGCAGGTCGAACATGGCATGATTATGTAAAAAAACACTCGGGACTCGGTGGATTTTCAGAGAGGGAAAGTCAACCTCAGATTGCATCTAGATCGGGCCCGATCTCGAGGTTCGCCGGAGATGGAGTTTGCGGTGGCCGGAGGAGGCGCCGGCGGGGTCGGGGACAGCGGGGCCGGGCGGATCCGGCCGTGTCTGGCCCGGATCCGGCCGGAGGCGAGGCCGGCGGCGGAGGAGGCCACGGCGGGGCGGCGCGGGCGGCGTGGAGGTCTGGCGAGACGGGGCCGGCCGGGAGGAGCGGCGCCGGCAGGCACCACGGGCGCGACGGAGTGAGGCGCTGGCGGCAGGGCGGCGCGGGCTCCTGCGGCCGGGAGGCGCGGCGCCCACGGCGGAGCAGCGCGGTCCCGTGGCGAGGGGGCGACCGG
>NC_041381.1:548226396-548230317 GCF_002162155.2 Triticum dicoccoides | reverse complement strand
GGGGTCCGGCGCAGGACTCTGGCGCGCGGGCCGGAACGCGGCCGAGCGGGCGGACGGCGGCGGCGGCGGGATGGGCCCTGCGGGCCCGATCCGGGCCCGGCAGGCCCGGCGCGGCGGGGACCGCGAGGAGGCCACGTGGCGCTCTGGGATTCGCTGCGGCGGGCGGCGAGGACATGTCCGGCGCGACACGGACATGTCCGGCGGCGGAGAGGAGCGGGGCTAGGGTTTGGACCCGGGATTTCGGGGGAGAGGGCATATTTATAGATAGGGGGAGCTAGGAGAGTCCAAATGAGGAGTAGTTTTCGGCCACGCGATCGTGATCGAACGACCGAGAGCATGGAGGGGAGTTAGATGGGCTTTGAGCCACTTTGGAAGAGGTGTTGGGCTGCAATAAAAGAGGGCTTTGCGGTTACCCGGTTAACCGTTGGAGTATCAAACGACCTCCAAATGGCATGGAACTTGACAGGCGGTCTACCGGTGCTATACCAAGGACGCTTGGCAAGACTCGGTCCATTCCGAGAACGTTTAACACCCGCTTACAATGAGAGACGAAAGGGGAACGCTGGAGGGCATAGGAGTGCCGGATTGCAAAATGGACAACGGGGAATACGCTCGGATGCATGAGATGAACACGTATGCAATGCAATGCACCTAATGACATGATAAAATGCAACACACAAGCAAATGACATGGCAACGACGGCGAATAACTGGAAGACACCTGGCGCATTGGAACCGGGGCATTACAACACTCCTCCACTAACAAGAGATCTCGTCCCGAGATCTTAGGACCAAGACGGAAGAGAAAAGGGATGAGGTGAAGCAAGAAGTCAAGAGAAGAAGCAAAGAATCGAGAGCACTCGAGAAGAAGAGAGGGACGACGAGAATGACGAGAATCGAAAGCTCATGGAATCAGATAGACTATGAAACGACTCGTTCTAACCGGAGTGGTTAGAATGAGAAAAGAAACGAATAAGGCTAAAAGGATTTAGGAAGCACTCCGGCTGAAACATGGAAGAATATAACACGAGCTTGAGAGGATGGAATGGTACTTGATGAACTCTTGAAGAATGAATTAAATCATGACGAACCACCATGAAGAACTCTGGTAAAATAAAGGATGATGAGATAGAGTTCAAGGATGGAAAGAATAAGATTAAGGCCTTTCGATGATTTAGATGGAGGTTCCGACGAGATGGCGGAGGAAATTTGAACTCCGGAAGAGAAAAGATGAAAAACACATGGAACTAGAATTTATTCAACAAGAACAAACTCCGAAGGAAGGGATTACTCATTTGGATGAAATAAGAATAAGGTTTATTGTATGCTTATCCTTCATCAAATTAAACTGATGACAAACAATGGATTTTTGCATACTACTTATTCCTCTTGAAAAGGATTGAGAAGTGACATATCGCAAACTTGAGAAGGTCTTCATGAACCACATGTAGGATAGAAAGAATGAATGAATAAAAACGATAATCAAGGAAAAAGAATCTTGAACGAACCACCGTAAGAATTTGGAAATGACTGATAAGAGAGAATGAATCACCAGAAAGAATTAGAAGAACCAATATGCTCGAGGGGATTTAGATGCAAAAGAATAAAGAGATCATGAGCTGATTAAAGAAAACTTGAACGAAGCACCGGGATAAATAGATAACGGTAGCTGAAATGTGAGAACGAAGAATTCTTATGGAACGATGGCCTCCGATTAAAAGAAACTGGAAACAACTTCTGACATACTCCGGATGGTTAAGAAAGAATATCTGACAAACTGAAATAATTCGAGAGGATAAGATGAAGCTAGAACCACGAAACTTCGGGAGAACGGGCAAGATTTAGAGGAAAACTCTTCTTCGATCTTCAAAGTTGAGAATGACGATGAGAAACACCACCGCAATTACTGAGATACTCCAGAAGGATGAAAATCGAAGAGGTTGAGCCAACAATGAAATGATTTGGAATCGATCTTGGAAAAGCATCTGACTGATGAAATTTGTACTTACGTCAGACTTGAAAAGAAATAGGAATGGCTTCGGAATAATTAGAGGAGTCAGGTAAGATCCTGGAAAAAGACCTGTGGGTTAGGGCCCACTAAAAGAGAAACACCGTTGGAAAGAATTGTTGAACAGATAGATGATGCACCAGAACAATTGAAATATTTGAATGAGGTGACGACCTCAAATTAATTCAAACACAGACAAATCTCCAGAGATGTCTTGAATACTCCGGAAGGATAAACCGGCGATAGGAAAACGAGCAAGGAGAACACTTGATCCAAGGAAAAGAATATGATCAACCCGAAAAACTTAAATTGAGTCCACCGGAAAAAGAAAAGGGATGAAGAATGACGAACGAGACAAGAATTCACTAGTTGAAATAATTGAGGGAAGACTGAAGAGGTTCCACACGAATGAGATAGATGGTCGAGAGAGAGTCAGACTCCGGGAAGAAAAGGGTGGGAGGGCGGGAAAACAAAGGCACCTTGGAGGGGGAAATCGACAAATATCTTGAAGAGAAAACACCGGGTGAAATCACTGAGGAGAGAAAGCAAAAACTTCGCACGAGTAGGATGGATACTCGATTACGGACTCCGATCCAAATAAGAAAAGGGGACGGCGGGTGGGAAAAGAAAACAACTGAGGATTGAACTCAAGGATGAAGATGCTCGAGTCGACTTGACGAGAAATGCACCGGATGAAAGAGCTGAGAACCAACGATCGGAAAACCAACTGCGTGATCCTAAAGAAAAATTTGAAAGGGAAGAGAAGTAGTTCAAAACACCTACGTCAAGATTCCTTACCAGAGCGACGAAGAGGCTGAGGAGCAAAAAGAATTCCTACTCTCCGATATAACTAGACTCCGAAAATAGTTTTCTTCTAGGCTCAACAACGGCCAAACTACACGATCAATCAAGGGGCTCCTAGGGTCGGTCGAGGCTCTGATACCAACTTGTCACGCCCAATATGCTACCCTATCCAAAAGGAACTCGAAGGTCCCACCAAGGATAGACCCGCATATTGGAACGCTTTTGCAAGGTGGATATCATTACATCAACATTACATAATAGATGGGGATACATACATAAGGCATACAATGCCACACGAGTACAACATCATCATACATACGATCAACATCCGACTACGGATGAAACATAAACAGAAACTCAAATGACATCCACCCTGCTAGCCCAGGCTGCCGACCTGGAACCTATCCCCTGATCGAAGAAGCAGAAGAAGAACTCAACGCAAGCAAGCATCGCGCTCGCGTCATGAACATCGCATAAACCTGTACCTGCAACTTTTGTTGTAGTAATCTGTGAGCCACGAGGACTCAGCAATCCCATTACCATGGGTATCAAGACTAGCAAAGCTTAAAGGGAAAGTAAGGGGTAAAGTGGTGAGGTTGCAGCAGCGACTAAGCAGATATGGTGGCTAACCAATGCAAATAAGAGCGAGAAGAGAGCAAGCGGAACGGTCGTCAACTAGTAATGATCAAGAGGTGATCCTGAACACCTACTTACGTCAAACATAACCCAGAAACCGTGTTCACTTCCCGGACTCCGCCGAGAAGAGACCATCACGGCTACACACGCGGTTGATGCGTTTTAATTCGGATCTGGTGTCAAGTTATCTACAACTGGACATTAACAAATTTCCATCTGCCTATAACCGCAGGCACGACTTTCGAAAGATTATACCCTGCAGGGGTGTCCCAACTTAGCCCATGATAAGCTCTCGTGATCAACGAAGGATAAACCTTCTCCCAGGAAGACCCGATCAGACTCGGAATCCCGGTTTACAAGACATTTTGACAATGGTAAAACAAGACCAGCAAAGCCGCCCGATGCGCCGACAATCCCGATAGGAGCTGCACATATCTCGTTCTCAGGGCAACACCGGATAGGTTAGCCTATGAG
>NC_041381.1:548223010-548225933 GCF_002162155.2 Triticum dicoccoides | reverse complement strand
CCCAAGGGAAAGGGATAGGTGGTGGTAAGGCAAATGGTAAAACCAAGGTTGGGCCTTCCTGGAGGAGTTTTATTCAAAGCGAACTGTCAAGGGGGTCCCATAAATCACCCGACCGCGTAAGGAACGCAAAATCCGGGAACATAACACTGGTATGACGGAAACTAGGGCGGCAAGAGTGGAACAAAACACCAGGCAAAAGGCTGAGCCTTCCACCCTTTACCAAATATATAGATGCATTAATAATATAAGAGATATTGTGATATCCCAACCAAAATCTTGTCCACCATGGAGAAATCTTCAACTTCACTTGCAACTAGCAACGCTATAAGAGGGGTTGAGCAAAGCAGTAACATAGCCAAACAGTGGTTTGCATAGGAAAGGTGTCAAAGGTTAGAGGTTCATGGCAATATAGGATGGCTTGAGGAGCAAAAGATAGGTAACGCAGCAAAGCGATAGAACGAAGCAACTAGCATAGCAATGATAGTAGTGAGATCCAGGGTAGCGGTCATCTTGCCTGAAATCCCGCAAGGAAGAAGAACAAGTCCATGAATAAGACGAACGGATGAAGCCGAACCAAGCGTAGACGAACGAATCCTCACGATCGCAACGAAACAGGAACTAACAAGAAGAAGCACACAACATGGTAAACACACCACACATGAACAAGGCATGATGCACAACAAAGTATGATGCATGACAAAGCTACATGAAGCTACTCATGGCAAGAGATGATGCAAACAAGAGCAACACATCAAGGCAAGTTTAAATGAGGCCGGGAACAACATATAACAATTCTGGTAAGTCCCCATATGTAAATTTCGAAGTTGGTCCAGATCTGAATAAACCTTATGTTCAAGTTGTTAAACAGCAAGTTAAGATGCACCAAGATAATCTACACGAGATTCTAGTCAAGTTACATATAAAGTTCATTTAGTTCAGAGCTACGGCCTAGAAGATATGAGCAAAACAAGTTAAACATGGCATTAATGCAAAATGCATACAAACATCAAGAAAACACCTCAAAACAAGGATGCAACATGATAATATGAAACTACATGCAAAAACAAGCAAGTTTCATATAGAGCACACTCAAAACGGAGCAACGGTTCAACACACACACTATACAATTCATAGCAACCATCTGTCCCAAACAGCAAGTAGGCATATTGCAAGCACCAAAACAACATGCTACAGGACCTCAACATAAAAACAAAAGACATGGTCATGATGTACAGGTAAAGCATAACAAAACATGAACACTGAGCTATCTCCAGAAATCACTAGAACATGCTCAAACACACATGGTAAGATTGCAAATAATAACAGTTTCAGACTTATCAGGAAATAACATCAGGTTGCAATGTTCAGAGCTATCAAACAACATGTTACAGGAACTTATCATGGCAAACAAAGGCATGACATGAATCTACTAATTGCATAGAACAAAAGTCCCTTACTGACCATGAGCCAAAATGGATCAGAAAATATGATGGCACCCATGTAAACATGGCAAGTTATATGACAGATTCATACATGGCAGGAACAACAATAAGTAGACATGTTGGTGAGCTTGAACCACTCACCACAGAGCAATACATGGCATGGCAAGGCAACTAACAGTAATAAGGCATGTTTATGAAGCTAAGCATGGCAAGATCGAGGTCATAGGGTGCATGGATAACTAACAAAACACATGGTAAAACTGAACTTAATGTTAATAGGCTGACAGAAACATTATTTAGCAACTTTGGAGCATGATTCCAACAATCTACAGTAAGCCATAAATGTAATCAGGGGCATGGATGGATAGAGCATGACATGTAGAACAAAACACTCTTAGTGAACATCTCCAGATTACGCACAGAATGACTTGTAGCAGCAGGTTTACATAGCATCACCAAATAACAGATTCTGCCTAGCAAAACAGCAACAGCAAGTACCCTACTTAACAAGCTCGATTCACTCACCACAAGTCATTGCATGACAAGATAAGCATAGCATCAGCAAGAAGACATGTTTATGTAACCAACCAGGGCAAGAACAAGTCCATAGAATGCAAGGATAAACTATAGCAACCTTGGCTAAATTGAATAACAAGTAAACAATCTGCCAGGAAACATTTTGAAGCAAAAGTAGAGCACGAAGATGACATGCTAGACTACTCCATAATTGCAACCAAAGGCATGAATGGATAGAAAATAACCATATGTTCAAAACATCCTTACTGAAGTATCTCAAAATAAGCATGGATCTCTCTGTAGCATCAAGTTTACATGGCATTAAAATAACAGCAGAACAGGGACTAAAATCAGCGATGTCACGAAGCCTAGTTTGCATGCTTGTTCTAGTAACCACATTGATCACAAAAATACATGGTAAGCACCTCTGTAAAGAAGACATGGCATAGATCAAAACACATGTAGACATCAACCTCATAGGATGCACACATCAATCATGGCAAAAATGACAAATGAGCATGTTATAATAGTTTCAGCAGATTAACATCAACATGCACTCTTCGAACAACATTTTGGGCATCAAGATGAGCTCAAATGAAAATGATGCAATGGAATGAAATGAAGTACTCGTCGAGGCGAAAAATTTGACATAATATACGCATGAAACGGAGCTAGGAATGCAGAGATACGGCAGGTCGAACATGGCATGATTATGTAAAAAAACACTCGGGACTAGGTGGATTTTCAGAGAGGGAAAGTCAACCTCAGATTGCATCTAGATCGGGCCCGAGCTCGAGGTTCGCCGGAGATGGAGTTTGCGGTGGCCGGAGGAGGCGCCGGCGGGGTCGGGGACAGCGGGGCCGGGCGGATCCGGTCGTGTCCGACCCGGATCCGGCCGGAGGCGAGGCCGGCGGTGGAGGAGGCCACGGCGGGGCGGCGCGGGCAGCGTGGAGGTTCGGCGAGAC
>NC_041381.1:548129209-548222649 GCF_002162155.2 Triticum dicoccoides | reverse complement strand
GAGCGGGCGGACGGCGGCGGCGGCGGGATGGGCCCCGCGGGCCCGATCCGGGCCCGGCGGCCCTGGCGTGGCGGGGACGGCGAGGAGGCCACGTGGCGCTCTGGGATTCACTGCAGCGGGCGGCGCAGACATGTCCGGCGCGACGCGGACATGTCCGGCGGCGGAGAGGAGCGGGGCTAGGGTTTGGACCCGGGATTTCGGGGGAGAGGGCATATTTATAGATAGAGGGAGCTAGGAGAGTCCAAATGAGGAGCGGTTTTCGGCCACGCGATCGTGATCGAACGACCAAGAGCATGGAGGGGAGTTAGATGGGTTTCGGCCACTTTGGAAGAGGTGTTGGGCTGCAACAAAAGAGGGCTTTGCGGTTACCCGGTTAACCGTTGGAGTATCAAACGACCTCCAAATGGCACGAAACATGACAGGCGGTCTACCAGTGCTATACCAAGGCCGCTTGGCAAGACTCGGTCCATTCCGAGAACGTTTAACACCCGCTCACAACGAGAGACGAAAGGGGAACGCCGGAGGGCATAGGAGTGCCGGATTGCAAAACGGACAACGGGGAATATGCTCGGATGCATGAGATGAAGACGTATGCAATGCAATGCACCTAATGACATGATAAAATGAAACACGCAAGAAAATGACATGGCAACGACGGCGAATAACTGGAAGACACCTGGTGCATCGAAACCGGGGCCTTACAATTGTGAACATCAATGGGTAGTCCATTCAGTTTAACGAGACCATGTATGTAGCCAATACATACAAGATGAAATAACTAGCAAAGGAAATGAAGTTTTACCATCAAAAAACATATCATTCCTCAATAGCTAGCCAAAGACTATTGGGTTTAGTCTCACATTGTTTGTGGGATAAGACAGAAAGGATGGGGGTGTCACGTCCTAATAGGCTAGTCTTTTCGAGGGAGAGGGCCCAAGGCCTCTCATAAGTTGGTGTTGCTCTTTGGTTGGGCCTGGTGACGCAGATGGGTCAAAAACTCTAGTTTTAGCGGATCCAAAATTGTGTGACAATTGGTATCAAAGCATAGGTGCTCGGAATAAATCTCAGTGGACTCATGGCTGGTTAGTGGGCTGGAAACATTGGTGTTAGCTGGCCCATGGTGATTGATGTGTGAGGGGGAGATTATTGGCTTTAGTCCCACATCAGTTGTGAGAGAAGATAGAACACGACTTATAAGGGTGGGGCGTCTCCCCCTAACATACTAGTATTTTCTGGGATAGGGCCCCAGGCCTCTCATAAGTCGGTATTCCTCTTCGGTTGGGCCTGGTGACACAGATGGGTCGAAAACGCTGGTGTTATATAGTCTTCTACAGACTTGATCTTATACAAATTAATAGCCTGTTTTTTTAATTCATTGAATCTTATATGGTCTTGATCTTATACTAATCAATAGCCTGATTTTTTTTCAATTCTTTACATCTTACACAGTCTTGATCTTATACAAACTACAACTATAAGGGCATATTTATCCCTTAAGTGTTTTGGTGATTGATGACAATGCATTTGCGGACTAATCGTGTGCCTTGAGTTTGTCAGACACTTCATCACTAGGCACGAGATGATTCGGTGCCCCTCGAGACTATTGAAGACGGTGTTGTTCTACGTTTCTTTTTGGTGGATTTGAGTCGTAGGAGAGCCGTACTATTAACAGGGGGTCCTCGTCGGAAAGGTTCGGGAGGAAGCATCACGTACATGTTTTCTTCATTGTCTCCTCCTTTCCCTTGCACCTTGGAGCATTCCCCGTCTATCCTCTATGTGAATGTCTGGACTACTGTTGCTGAGCTTGCGGTAGTACTACTCCCTGGAACGGTAGTACCGCAGGCACACGCGGTAGTACCGTGCCCACGCGCGGTAGTACCCCTCCCTCGGAGTCGTACTGCCGTCGCTGCTAGGCCAAGTACCGCTGCATCGCGGTAGTAGGCGCGGATGTAATTTTTTAAATCCGCGCCCACACGGTAGTACCGCACGTCTAGGGCGGTAGTACCGCTTGTGCCAATGGTAGTACCGCTCCCTCCGAGCTGTTGTACCGTGGTTCCCTGGCCTAGTGCCGTGGCTTCACGGTAGTAGGGGCAGATGTAATTTTTTACATCCGCACCCACACGATAGTACCGCACCCTGTGGGCGGTAGTACCGTGACGGATGTTTGCATCGTCTCTTTGACAGCGGAAGTAGGCACAGATGTATTTTTATTCATCCGTGCCGATTCCAGACTTAGTCTTACCTGCCTCGTGGTAGTACCGCGGGTGGGTGCGGTAGTACCGCGCTCGCGCTAGTTCCGCCTATGGTTTAGTCTGTGCAGCTACCGCGGTAGTACCGTGGTCTTCCACGGTAGTACCACGTGGCCTTGCAGTAGTACCGCACCCCTGGAGCGGTAGTACCTGTTGGAAATATGCCCTAGAGGCAATAATAAAAGGATTATTATTATATTTCCTTGTTCATGATAATTGTATTTATTCATGCTATAATTGTATTAACCGGAAATCGTAATACACGTGTGAATACATAGACCAAAATATGTCCCTAGTAAGCCTCTAGTTGAATAGCTCATTGATCAACAGATAGTCATGGTTTCCTGACTATGGACATTAGATGTCGTTGATAACGGGATCACATCATTAGGAGAATGATGTGATGGACAAGACCCAATCCTAAGCATAGCACAAGATCGTGTAGTTCATTTTGCTAGAGCTTTTCCAATGTCAAGTATCTTTTCCTAAGACCATGAGATCGTGTAATTCCCGGATACCGTAGGAGTGCTTTGGGTGTACCAAACGTCACAACGTAACTGGGTGACTATAAAGGTGCACTACAGGTATCTCAGAAAGTGTCTGTTGGGTTGACACGGATCGAGACTGGGATTTGTCACTCCGTATGACGGAGAGGTATCTCTGGGCCCACTCGGTAATGCATCATCATAATGAGCTCAAAGTGACCAAGTGTTTGGTCACGAGATCATGCATTACGGTACGAGTAAAGTGACTTGCCGGTAACGAGACTGAACGAGGTATTGGGATACCGACGATCGAATCTCGGGCAAGTAACGTACCGTTTGACAAAGGGAATTGTATACGGAGAAGATTGAATCCTTGACATCGTGGTTCATCTGATGAGATCATCAAGGAGCATGTGGGAGCCAACATGGGTATCCAGATCCCGCTGTTGGTTATTGATTGGAGAGCCGTCTCGGTCATGTCTGCGTGTCTCCCGAACCCGTAGGGTCTACACACTTAAGGTTCGGTGACGCTAGGATTTTTAGGAAGACTTGTATGTGATTACCGAATGTTGTTCGGAGTCCCGGATGAGATCCAGGACGTCACGAGGAGTTCCAGAATGGTCCGGAGGTGAAGATTTATATATGGCAAGTTGTCATACGGTCACCGGAAAGTTTCGGGGGCATATCGGTATTGTACCGGGGCCGCCGGAGGGGTTCCGGGGGTCCACCGGGAGGGGCCACCTCTCTCGGAGGGCCTCATGGGCCGTAGGGGGCAGGGAACCAGCCCCTGGAGGGTTGGGAGCCCCCCCTGGGCCCATGCGCCTAGGGTTGGGAGGGAAACCCTAAAGGGGGCGCCCCCCTTGCTTGGGGGGCAAGCCCCCTCCCTTGGCCACCGCCCCCACTCTAGATCTCATCTAGAGGGGGCCGGCCCCCTTCCCCCTTCCCCTATAAATGGAGGGGCTAGGGGAGGGCTACACACCTGATCCAAGGCGCAGCCCCTCCCCTCCCCAACACCTTTACTCCTTCGTTAAGTGCTTGGCGAAGCCCTGTCGGAGTACTGCCTCTCCACCACCACCACGCCGTCGTGCTGCTGCTGGAGCCTTCTTCCTCAACCTCTCCTTCCCCCTTGCTGGATCAAGAAGGAGGAGACGCCATCCACTCCATACGTGTGTTGAACGCGGAGGTGTTGTCCGTTCGGCACTTGGTCATCGGTGATTTGGATCACGGCGAGTACGACTCCATCATCCCCTTTCACTTGAAAGTTTCCGCTCGCGATCTACAAAGGTATGTAGATGCACTCCTATCACTCGTTGCTTAGATGAACTCATAGATGGATCTTGGTGAAACCGTAGGAAATTTTTTATTTTCTGCAACGTTCCCCAACAGTGGCATCATGAGCTAGGTCTATGCGTAGTTCTCTATTGCACGAGTAGAACACAAATTTGTTGTGGGCATAGATCTTGTCTACTTGCTTGCCACTACTAGTCTTTTCGTGCTTCAGCGGTATTGTGGGATGAAGCGGCCCGGACCGACCTCACACGTACACTTATGTGAGACAGGTTCCACCGACTGACATGCACTAGTTGCATAAGGTGGCTAGCAGGTGTCTGTCTCTCCTACTTTAGTTGGAGCGAATTCGATGAAAAGGGTCCTTGTCGGTGTCAAAACCGGCGGATCTCGGGTAGGGGGTCCCGAACTGTGCGTCTAGGCGGATGGTAACAGGAGACAAGGGACACGATGTTTTACCCAGGTTCGGGCCCTCTTGATGGAGGTAAAACCCTATGTCTTGCTTGATTGATATTGATATTGTGGATGTTACAAGAGTGGATCTACCACGAGAACAAGGAGGCTAAACCCTAGAAGCTAGCCTATGGTATGATTGTAATGGTTGTTGTTCTGTCCTATGGACTAAAGCCATCCGGTTTATATAGACACCGGAGAGGGCTAGGGTTACATAGAGTCGGTTACAATGGTAGGAAATCTACATATCCGTATCGCTAAGCTTGCCTTCCACACCAAGGAAAGTCCCCTCCGGACACGGGACAAAGTCTTCAATCTTGTATCTTCATAGTCTTGGAGTCCGGCCGATGATGATAGTCCAGCCGATGATAGTTCGGCCGATGATGGTAGTCCGGCTATCCGGACACCCCCTAATCCGAGACTCCCTCAGTAGCCCCTGAACTAGGCTTCAATGACGATGAGTCCGGCGCGCATATTGTTCGGCATTGCAAGGCGGGTTCCTCCTCCGAATAATTCGTAGAAGATTGTGAACACCAGGATAGTGTCCGGCTCTGCAAAATAAATTCCACATTCCACCGTAGAGAGAATAATATATACACAAGTTCAATCTGCTGACGTTTTTTGCGGCATGACGTCACACCACTACCAAGCTATTACTTGAATCGTTTTTTACTTTACCACCTCAGCGCATTTAGCGAAGCGGTTTCCTTGGCACGTCTTGTCGAAGCAGAGATCGTGTTCCCCCTTATTCCAGGATTCTCATCAATACGGACGTGGGTAACCCAACCGCGCCCGTCGCCACGCCCCCTCTATCGAAGGCGAGTCCCGAACGGTCACGGAGACGGCTCTCGGTATTCCCCCTCCTTATAACGGGACCGAGGCTCGTTTCTTTTCTTCAATACTCCATCGAATCCTCTCCCTGCTCCAAGTTCCAGCACCTAGAGCCCCAGATTCGAGCGCTTCGGACCTTCAACAATGTTCGGTTCCGACCTCCAGGGCCGGTGGATGCCCTCCTCCGCCACGGAGGAGGATGTGCTAAAGCTGCGGGAGGCCAAGTACCTGACTTACGAGATTTCGCACAGGTTAATAGCCGAAGGGCAGGCCATCCCCACCCCCGAGCCCGGCGAGTATGTCGTTTTTGTATCCCACCTCCGTCGGGGTTTAGGCTTCCCGATGGATCCTTTTGTGAGAGGGCTCATGTTTTACTATGGGTTGGAATTCCATGACTTGGCTCCGGAGTCCATCCTCCATATTTCCGCATTTATTGTCGTCTGCGAAGCCTTCCTCCGCGTCACCCCTCACTTCGGCCTATGGCTGAAGACCTTCAATGTGGCGCCGAAGATGATTGGGGGGGCGTCAAGCAGAGTGCGGCGGGGCGGCTGTAAGTAAGAGGGCCGACGCCCCGTGGCCCGCGGGCTCCTTCCAAGAGGAGCTCGGCCTGTGGCAGCAAGAGTGGTTCTATATCACCGTTCCGAGGGGCAGCAGACAGAAGCCGCCGCCCTTATTCCGCTAGGGACCTCCGCGTCGGTTGATGTCGTGGGTCAACCAAGGGCTCAACTGGGGGCCGTCAAAGGACGTGCCCTTACTGTAGGGCCGGATTCGAGATCTCCAAGCAAGGGAGATTGATATGGTGGTGGTGACGCAGGTCATGCTGATCAGGCGTCTCCTGCCCTGCAAACGCCGCCCTCTCCGGCTGTGGGAGTTTAATCCGGAAGGCCCACGGATTCTTCAACACTTCATGGGTATGACACCCCTAGAGATGTACAAATTATTCTTCGGATCGCAAGAGGCACGTCCGGAATTGACCGAGGATGCTGGCCTAAGCTGCAATCGCCCGGATACTCAAGTAAGTAGTTCCAAGTCCGGACATACCATTTGTTTGCCCTTCGATGATTCGCCTTATGACCAATTTCCTTCTAAACAGGAGTGGATAGCGGAAGCAAAATTGATATGGTGTCCGGCCCCCCTCCCAGAGACCGCGCCGAATTCCGTGCTGGTCCGGATGTTGGAGGTTGCGCCTCCAGAGGAAGGCGAAGGGGAAAGTGGAAAAGCAACTGCCTCGCCTAAGGAGGCTCTTGAAAGAGGGGGGATCGAGAATCCCTCCCTCCAAGGGGAGAAGAGGATTGCCTCCGAGGACCTGGGGGCCAAAGCCCCTAAACGGGGGAAGAAATCCTCGCCAGAGGGTCCTGCGTCCGGGGAGGTCCCGGCCGCACAGTCTCCCTTAAAGAATCAGCCCTCCAACGAGTCCTAAGTAGAAAGAAAGGATTTTTATAATAAGGGACATCCCTATTTGTGCTTCTAAGGATAACTAAAGTTTTTACCTTGTAGTTCGGATCTCCGTCCTTCGCAAATGAGCTCGTCTTCGGGGGACCTTCATCCGGAGATGATGGAGAGAGAGACGCCTCCGTCCGAGGCGCCGTCGGATAGGGCGGACGAGGCTGAAGTGTCGTCCGAGGCAAAGCCGGATAGTTCGGCGCCAACTGGTGTACGGCTGTAGGATCTGCTTGAGAAGGCGTCTATCTCAGAAGATCACCACGCATTGATGAGTATGGTGATTGAAAGGATTTCGTCCGCCGAAGACGGATTGCATAATGCCGTCAGGAGTTTGCTGGCGGGGTTTGAGGTACGTAAAAATGACACACCTTTTGACAGTTTTGCATATAGAATGCGCCCTGTATAGATAGTAGCCCCTAAGACTCGGTAGGTTGTCGAAAGCGATAGCGTGCCGAGGATCAAAATCGCAGGTTTAAATTTTTGCCGTGCCTATGTAGGTGGCGGGTCATCCGGGGGCCAGCCGGACTGATGGAGTTGCTTAACTAAAGCGGCAACTCGCCGTTGCGGATGCGGACATCACGCTAGTCAACCGGCGACTTGATGAGTCGCAAGGTAAGTGTTTCTTTGCGGTCACTTGGTAAGGGGGGCCGAAGCCAGTTCCTTACAACATGTGTGTGAAATGCAGATAGTGTCGTTGCTGTGGAGAGCCTTCGGGACGAACTTGCTCAAGCCAAGGAGCAAGCCAGAAGGAGTAATGCGGCGGCCTCGAGGGCGGCCGAGGAGTTAGCAGCCGAAAGAGCCGCACACAGCCGAAGCAGGGAAGAGATGGCCGAAATGGCCGTGAAGTTAAAATATGCTACTGACCGCAATGAGGCTCTTGGGAAGGAGCGCCTAGCGGGGCAAGAAGACCTGGGGAAGGCCACCGCCGAAGCCAAGGATGCCCGCTCTGCAATGCGGGCTATAAAGGAAGAGCTGCGCCAGGCCGGGGATATTGTAGCTGGCAAGCCTTTTCTGCTGCACCGAAGATTTACGGATCCAAAGTATGCTCAACTGGGCCAACTGTGGGGTCCGGAGGACCCTTATATGGACTTAGCAGCGAGTGCGGCAGATGCCGTTGTGCATTTTCGAAGCCAGAAGGATCACAAGACGGAAGAGTTGTTTTGGTCTCAATTCCATAGTCCGGAGCGTTCACTTCCGCTAACCGACCGTTTGGCCGAGTGGGCTGAGCTGAATAGGTTGTCCGGGCTTGCCATGACAGATATCGTGACCCATGTCTGGCCGGATAGGCCCAAGCCGAAGAGTTACTTTGGCTTATTGCAGCAGTTTCTTGGGGCGGTGCCGCATATCAAGGCGATGAAGCGGTCGACATGCATAGAGGGTGCGCGGATGGCACTCGCCCGTGTGAGGACACATTGGACAGAGATGGATGCCACCGCTGTTGCGACCCCGGGTTCGGACAATAGCCGGTTACCCGCCGAGCACTATTTTCGCGAAGTGCTGCGTGGTGCTCGTGTAATAGAGTCGTAGTGCTCAAAAAATGTTACGTTCAAATGAACATTTTATGTTGTACGACAATATTTATGATGTAAGCGCCTTTTATACTTGTGCGTTCAAGTAATGGAATATCTCCTATGCGGCCGTTTATGTATACGTGTGTATAACCTGAAAGATGGCAGTCGTCGGCTTCAGCCCCCACGCGCAAGGTGCGGGGGTGTTCGCAAAAATAGCGCGTTTTCACACTTAATCCGACGTCTCGGTCCTGTAAAGGAGGTGGTAGCGTAGCAAACGAGGCAACCGGACTATAATGCTTTATCACTTTCACTTAGCCATGGGAGTTCGTGGGTGGGGCTACGACATAGCCCCTGGGGGCACCGCGCTCTCCGAATTTGGGGCGCGTATGTGCCTGACCGGGAAATGACCCTTCGTCAAAGCGGAGGAATTCTAAACATTCCCTTGGTCGATCGAGTGGTTGACCAGTCTCTCGCTGTATCATGACAGTCAGTTTTCGGCTTTCTCTACTGAGGTGCTCGCCCAGCCGAACTGGGGCACAATCGCAGTAGTTCTCCTGGTGCCGCGTTAGCCAATGATACGGAACGTAAGGCAGCAAAACACAGGAGCCAGGCAAACCCAACATTTGACCAAAGACATGATTCGGAGCTGATGCATATAAGGCCTAACTCGAGACGCCGAACACTCCCGAAGGTGTTCGGTCTTTACAATAGCGGGCAGAACAATGCCCTAAGCCCCTTGTGTCCAGGTACGGGCAAGTTCTTCTGACGCGGCCGATGCCAAAATGCCAGTCTCCACTCTGGTTATAATGAGAAACCAGGGGATTATAGCAACAAGAGATAGTAAGAAAGGTTTACGTAGGGTCTTAGTCTGAAAAGAGTCCTTGCAACGGGTCCCTACTGCACGTCTGCGCCTGTGTCTCCGTTGTGCCGTATCCTAGACGGGTGTGCACGTTGTTCATCTATAAAAAGAGAGGAACTTAGTTTGAAAAGAAATTGTGCGAGAAAGTGCATAAAAAATTGAAATATAGATTAACAAAGTTGAGCCTATGCTAGCTCATTATGGCTTATATGCACAAACCCTTGTGAAGGGGTGTGCGGCTAGGTAGCCCCTAGCTTATTTATTCCGGACTCGTCCAGCCGTGTCCGGGGTCTTAGACGACCTTTTAATGAAATGATGCCACGTGGACCGGGCATTTTAAGCGTAAGAGACGCGTAGTGTGGTATTGCGTTGAAGCGGACGAAAGCTTCACGCCCCAGTAGTGCTTGATAGCTACTTTTAAGTGGGGCGACATGAAAGGTTAGCTTTTCTCGTCGGAAGTTGTCAGGTGACCCGAATGCAACTTCTAGTAATAATGAACCTGTGCACCTGTCGTAAGGGCCTGGCGCCACTCCTTTGAAGGAAGTGCGGCTATGTCGAATTGTAGTAGGGTCTATCCCCAACTTGCGGATTGTGTCCGGATATAGCAGGTTTAAGTCACTGCCGCCGTCCATCAGAACTTTCGTGAATTGCAGTCCATCTATTATGGGATCCAATATCAGAGCAGTCCATCTTGCGTTCCGGGTACTTCTGGAATAATCCAGGTGGTCGAAAGTGATTGGTTTTGACATCCAATCTCGGTGTTCCGCTGGGGCGGATCATGCGACACTTGTCTTAGCGGGTGCCATATTGTATTTCTGTACTACCACATGAAGTGAGTTTACTGTCTTGACTTCTTGTGGGAAAGTCTTCTGTCTACCGGTGCTCTGCTGGTGGGGTTCGTCATCGTCCTCGCTTGGCGCATCGAGCCCCTTGTGTTCGGCGTTGAGTCTGCCGGACTGTTTAAAAACCCAACAATTTCGGTTGGTATGGTTTGCAGGCCTTCCGGAGGTACTGTGGATTTGACATATCCGATCCAAAATTTTGTTTAAGCTGGATAGCTCGTCGCTGTTGTCCTTAAGAGGCAGTGTTTTATTGTTTGGCCGCGAGCTTTTGAATCCGGCGTTGACCGCCGTGCTCTTTGGGCTTTTTTCTTTATTCCGGCGCTGATCTTTCCCGCGCCGTGATTTTCCGTTTCCATCTCTGATCTCGGACGTACTCGGGTCGCTGGTGCTGCATCTTGCTAGCCAGCTGTCTTCCCCTGCGCAAAAGCGCGTCATGAGGCTTGTTAGCGCGGCCATTGTTCTTGGCTTCTCTTGGCCGAGGTGTCTGGAGAGCCATTCGTCTCGGACGTTGTGTTTAAAAGCTGCTAAGGCTTCTGCGTCCGGACAGTCGACTATTTGGTTCTTTTTGGTAAGGAACCTGTTCCAGAATTTGCGCGCTGACTCTCCGGGCTGTTGAGTTATATGACTTAGATCGTCTGCATCCGGAGGGCGGACATAAGTCCCTTGAAAATTAGCTCTAAACGCATCCCCAAGCTCTCCCCAACTTCCAACAGTGTTTTCTGGGAGGCTTTTGAGCCAATGCCGAGCTGGCCCTTTAAGCTTGAGGGGTAGATATTTTATGGCGTGGAGATCATCTCCTCTAGCCATGTGTATGTGTAGTATGTAATCTTCTATCCAGTCTCCGGGGTCTGTTGTTCCGTCGTATGCCTCTATGTTTATGGGTTTGAACCCTGCTGGAAATTCATGATCCAGCACCTCATCGGTGAAACATAGTGGGTGTGCGGCGCCCCTGTATTTGGGTGTGCCGCTGTCTTCGAACACTTGTCATGTTGTGTTACTTCCTGGGGCCCTCTTTTTTGGCCCGTAGATGGACCTAGTTGGGCCATCTATTTTCCCAGGATCATAAGTCGGCTTGTGTGTGGCGCGGTTTGTCGCTTTTGGCCTATCATCTGGCCGTCTATCTGGCCAGGCGGCCTCTTTATTTTTTGATTGTGAGGGCTCTATGGCTTCCTCGTCAAATTCTGGCAGCAGCTTGCGCTTCGGGTAGCTCTTTGTTTGATGGCCATTGCCATACTTGTCTGCGGTCTTGAGTACTTTGCTCCACTTCATTCTGAGTATGTCTTCCGCTTTTTTGAGCTTCCGTTTTTCCTTTTTCAAGCTTCTTGCGGTGGCGACAAGTCTTTTGTGAAGGTTCTTATGCTCCGGTGGTGTGTCCGGTGTGAGGTTGTCCGGACTGTTGGTTGCTCCGGGAAGGGGTTGATTATCCGGTTCGTCCTATTCGGATGGTTGCTTGGTTGCATGTTCGTCGTCCACTGGTTTGCCCTGCTCTGTTGCTGGGTCATTAGGGATGCTGCTTTGGTCGAGCTGGGACTTTGGGCGGCGTCTATGTCGCCGTTTTGGTTGTTTATCGGCGGGATTATCTTTTGCCGCGTCCCGTTGTTCCTCGTTATCGCTTCCTTTTGGGGTGTCCACCATATATATGTCATGTGACGAGGTGGCCTTCCAGTGCCCTGTAGGCGCTGGTTCTTGATCGTCTCCGGCATCGTCGTCCATACCGTCGATGTCTTCGGAGTCGTAGTTTAGCACGTCGGTTAGATCATCGATAGTGGCTATGAGGTGGGTGGTGGGTGGGATTTGAATTTCTTCGTCGTCCACATCCCAACCGTCCTGGCCGTAGTCCGGCCAGGGCTCTCCAGATAGCGAGAGGTGCTTCAGCGAATTTAAGATGTCGCCGAAGGGTGGGTGCTGAAAGATGTCTGCAGCGGTGAACTCCATGATCGGCGCCCAATCGGATTCGATCGGCAGGGGCGCAGGAGGTTTGGAGTCCGGCAGGGAGTCCGGCACCTCGGAGCCATGAGCTTTATAAGGGACGAGGTCAGTGCTCGGCTCCATCACCGTGGAAGTTGCAGTTTCCGAGGCGGTGTCCAGCCACCCGTCCTCGATCTGCGCGATCGGCTCTGGACTATGGGTCGGAGCGGATTCGTGTGCGGCCTCCAAGGTACTGTCCGACGGTAGAGTTAGGTCGTTCCCATCGTGACAGTGCTGCACGCTTGGCTGTGGCTCGGATCCATCGAAGATCAAGTCCCCGCGGATATCGGCCGTGAAGTTTAGGCTTCCAAACCTGACCTGACGGCTAGGGGCGTAGCTTTCGATCTGCTCCATATGGCCAAACGAATTGGCCCGCAGTGCGAAGCCGCCGAATACAAAAATCTGTCCGGGAAGAAAGGTCTCGCCCGGGACTGCGTCGTTGTTGATTGAAGAGGCCATCAAGCCTATCGGTGACGACACAGAGGAACTCTCAATGAAAGCACCAATGTCGGTGTCACAACCGGCGGATCTCGGGTAGGGGGTCCCGAACTGTGCGTCTAGGCGGATGGTAACATGAGACAAGGGACACGATGTTTTACCCAGGTTCGGGCCCTCTTGATGGAGGTAAAACCCTACGTCCTGCTTGATTGATATTGATATTGTGGATGTTACAAGAGTGGATCTACCACGAGATCAAGGAGGCTAAACCCTAGAAGATAGCCTATGGTATGATTGCAATGGTTGTTGTTCTGTCCTACGGACTAAAGCCATCCGGTTTATATAGACACCGGAGAGGGCTAGGGTTACATAGAGTCGGTTACAATGGTAGGAAATCTACATATCCGTACCGCCAAGCTTGCCTTCCATGCCAAGGAAAGTCCTCTCCGGACACGGGACAAAGTCTTCAATCTTGTATCTTCATAGTCTTGGAGTCCAGCCGATGATGATAGTCCGGCCGATGATAGTTCGGCCGATGATGGTAGTCCGGCTATCCGGACACCCCCTAATCCGGGACTCCCTCAGGGCGTCTCCTACCTCTAGTTGACCACCTCTTCCACCTCTAAGCTCCATTGTTGCTCCAAGCTCCATTTTCGCCCGATCTCTCTCCCTAGCCAATCAAACTTGTTGATTTGCTCGGGATTGGGTGACAAGGCCCCGATCTACACTTCCACCAAGAGAGATTTGATTCCCCCCACTTATCCCTAGAGGATCTTGTTACTCTTGGGTGTTTGAGCACCCTAGACGGTTGAGGTCACCTCAAAGCCATACTCCATTGTGGTGAAGATTCGTGGTGTTGTTGGGAGCCTCCAATTGTTGTGGAGATTGCCCCAACCTTGTTTGTAAAGGTTCGGTCGCCGCCTTCAAGGGCACCAATAGTGGAATCATGGCATCTCGCATTGTGTGAGGGCGTGAGGAGAATACGGTGGCCCTAGTGGCTTCTTGGGGAGCATTGCGCCTCCACACCGCTCCAACGGAGACGTACTTCCCCTCAAAAGGAAGGAACTTTGGTAACACATCCTCGTCTCCACCGGCTCCACTCTTGGTTATCTCGCGCCTTTACTTTTGCAAGCTTATTTGTGTTGTTTCCCTTACTTGCTCGTGTACTTGTTGTTGTCGCATCATATAGGTTGTTCACCTAGTTGCATATCTGGACAACCTACTTTGATGCAAAGTTTAATTTGTTAAAGAAAAGCTAAAAATTGTTAGTTGCCTATTCACCCCCCTAGTCAACCATATCGATCCTTTCAATTGGTATTAGAGCCTCATCTCTTTTTAAGGACTTTGCCGTCCGAAGAGTATGGTTGACACCAACGACGGTGCGGAGGAGCACTCCGGTGTGAATCCAATCTCGTCTTCGGCCGATGGGGGAACCTCGGTCTCCCGTGAGGAATTCAATGTGGCTTTAGACACATTGAAAACCTCCATGGTGACCGAGGTTGAAAGCATGTTTACTAAATTCCTAGAAGGACTTAAACTATCCGCCTCGCCGATGAAAGTGGGTGATCCCACTAACAAGGTGATGGATTCTAACTCCGACAAGGGGGAAGCTAATAGTGAAAAGGGTCCTTCTACTAGTGGTAGAAATGGCACCGGCATCTATGCCCATGTGGAACCTCCTACTTATGGTGGACCTATTCCCTCCACTCATTTAAATCATGCCGGTCCTCCTCCTAAGTATTGAAAAATGAGGATTTTGATTCTTGGGTTTATTGATTCAAGCGTCATTTAAAACATGTGAATACTGATCTTTGGAGAATCATTGAAGAAGGTTTATATCCTCATGACCCAAGCAACTTCACCCCTCGAGAAGCCGTGGATAATCAATTCAATGAGAGTGCTCTCTTCATCATCCAAGATGCAATCCTTCCCGAAGATCTCCCTCATCTTCGACCTCATGCCGTGGCTAAAGGCACATGGCAATGTGTTGTGTCTCTCTATCGAGGAACTGCTAGCATTCAACGCTCCAACTATGAAGTGGTGCAAGATGAAGCCGATGAGTTTGCAATGAAAGAAGATGAAAAACCTCGTGAGCTCTTTCGAAGAGTGACCACACTCGCGGTCTCACTCCGAGATCATGGGAGCAAGGACATGGATGACAATTGGATCAAGCGCAAGTTCCTCAAGGCCATGATGCCCTACAACAAGTCCATGTCCTCCGTCATTCGTCAAATACCAGACTTCCACTCCATGACCTCGAGCGAAGTGTTGGATGAGTTCGTTGCAATGAGCATCTGGGACAAGACCACCGATAATGCGGTGCTTCGTTCTCAAAGGGCAAAGAAGCCCAACCTTGCCTTGAAGGCCAAGGTTAGTGTGGAAGAAGAGGAAGATGAGGAGAGCAACCCCGAAGACACGAAATATGATTATCATGAGCACATGGCTCTTGCCTCAAGACAATTTTGGAGCAATAAGAATACAAGACCCAACTTCAACAAGAATAACTCAAGTGGCCTCAAGGGCAAGCAACGAGTGAGAACTTGTTTCAACTGTGGCAATGTGAGCCATTTCATTGCAGATTGTCCTTACGAGAAGCGGGAAGACAATGGTGGCAAGTTCATCTAAAAGGACAAAGCCAAGTCCTTCCCCAACAAGAACAACTTCACCAAGAAGACTCCTACTCGCGGGTTGGTGGTTCAAGAAGAATACCGTGAGGATGACGATGATGATGAAGATAGTGAAGCAATGGCTACGGCATCCGTTGCCATTGCCACAATTCCGCGGGTGTCTCTCTTCGACTCACCCAACGAGAACATCACCGCCAAGTGCCTCATGGCTAAAGCCCCTAACAAGGTAACCCCAACATCAAAACCACCATTATTCCTAATCCTTCTTTGACTGTTGGCCTTGATGATGGTAAGGGGTCTAATGAGGAGGTAAATGAATTTGAGTCCTTCATGAGTATGCTCAAGGGCAAATCCAAGAAGCACTTCATTGCTCTTTTGGAACAACTTGGTGAAGCCAATGACATGATCGAGGCTCACGAAGAAACCATCTCTAAGATGGAAGGTCATAGTCATGACTATGCCGATGAGATATCGGATCTCTCTAATGCTCTTGGCTCTTGAGGAGTCACACAAGGATGACCATGCCAAATTAAAGAAAGATCTCGATCATGCTCTTGTTGTGTCTCGTGTGCTAACTTCCAAGAAGGCTAAACTTGGGGTTGATCATGCTAGACTCAAGGAGGATTTTGATGTACTTGACAAGGCCCATAAGGTCTTGAAAAGTGCTCATGCAAACCTCAAGGAGTCTCATGCTCAACTCCAAGTTAAGCTAACCAAGGAAAAGGCCACATTTCCTCACATGGTCTTAATTGATAACGCAAATGCTACTAACCCGTGTTGTGAGCATGTGCATCTTGTGGAGGAGAATGCCAAGTTGAAGGAACAACTCAAGAAAGGTCTTGTGTCATGCATACAAGGTGAGAAGAACCTAAATGACCTTTTGAGCAATCAAAAGGAAGTTGTGGGCAAGGAGGGAGTTGGGTTCTCACCCAAGACCAAGACCAAGAATAAGAACGAGAAGAAAGATAACAAGACCAAACAACCTCCCCTGCTTAAGCAAACTTTTGTGAAGGAGGGAGAGGGTGCTCCTAAGGAGAAGAAGAACAATGTGAAGAGTGGTGATGCCAAAAAGGGCAAAGCCATCTGTCCCAACAAAGCCGACGACTTTAACCCCTCTTATGTGTTGTGCCGTGCTAGTGATGGGCATGTTTATGCTAAATTTGTTGGTTCTTCTTATGAGTACATTGAATGGTCTATTTGGGTTCCCAAGGCCCTTGTTACTAACATCAAAGGACCCATTACTAAATGGGTACCTAAAACCAAGCATTGATCTCTTGTAGGTGTTTGCTTCTGGTGGGGGATCATGGTTGCTCGATAGTGGAGCAACAAATCATATGACCGGGAGCAAGGATTTGGTGGTGGACGTGCAAAAGATCCCATCTATGCCCACAAATGTCGAGTGGGGTGATGCCTCACATTCTAAGGTATTGGGTCTTGGCAAGGTTGTCATTTCTCATGATCTAACGATCGAGAAAGTCATGCTTGTTGAGTCCCTTGCGTTCAATTTACTTTCTGTTCATCAACTTGCACTCATGGGCTTTGCTACCTTCTTTGATATTGATACCGTGGCCCTCTTGTGGAGCAAGACTCTTAAAGTAGCCTTTGTTGGGAATGTCGAGAATGGTCTCTATGTGATTAACTTTTTGGAGCCACCCACTAAGACCGCGACATGCCTAATGGCTAAAGTTGATGTGGGATGGCTTTGGCATCACAGTTTAGCCCACGTCAATATGAGATCTTTGCAAAGTATTCTCAAGGGGGACCATGTCTGTGGACTAAGAAATGTTAGTTTTGCCAAAGATCGTGCTTGCAGTGCTTGTATCGAAGGAAAGCTACATGAGACGGCTCACCCTCCCACGACTATCATCTACTCGAAGAGACCCTTGGAGGTCCTTCACATGGACCTCTTTGGGCCTCCATCCTTTGATAGTCTTGGGGGTAGAAAGTATTGCTTGGTGATTGTGGATGATTATTCAAGATACACTTGGGTATACTTCTTCAAGACGAAGAGTGAGACTCAACAAACCGTCATCGACTTTGCAAATGAAGCTCAATGTCAACATAATGCAAAGATCTTGACAATAAGAAGTGACAATGGCACTGAGTTCAAGAACTACACCTTGGATGAGTTTCTTAGTGATGGTGTTGCGGAGAGGAAGAACCGAACGTTGATGGATGCGGCAATGACCATGATGGCGGAGTTCAAGTTCCCATACAACTTTTTGGCCGAAGCCATCAACACTGCATGTCATGCATCCAATCGGCTCTATCTCCACAAAGGCTTGAACAAGACCCCTTATGAGATACTCACCGGCAACAAGCCCAATCTCAAGTACTTCCGGGTGTTCGGGTGTAAGTGTTTCATTCTCAAGAAAGGTGTTCGTTTGTCTAAATTTGAGGCTAGAGCATATGAGGTCATATTTGTTGGTTATGCTACAAACTCTCATGCTTACCGTGTTCTCAACAAGTCCACCGGACTCATTGAGAAGATGTGTAACATGGAGTATGACGAAAATAACGGCTCCCAAGTGGAGCAAAGTGGTACTTGTGATGTAGGTGATGAAATTCCTCCCCAAGCCATAAGAAGAATGGGTATTGGTCATATTCTACCCATTGAGGAACCCCTTGTGGCCGAAGGAGAAGGACAATGCTCCACTCAAGTGGAGCCATCACCTACTCAAGACGCACACGCTTCCAAAGAACAAAGTGAAGGCCCTCAACCTCGTGAACAAGACCAAGGGCAAGATCAATCTCAAGAAGGTGTTGAACCTCCAAATGATGCCCAAGGTCAAGTTCTTCCCCTCGAGCAAGTTCAAGATCATGAAGAAGCTCAAGATCAAGAACAAGCTCAAGACGGCGCTCAAGATTATCAAGTTAACCCTCCTTCCACATCCGAGGAGGAATTAGAGCGTCGTGCCGTGAAGATTGCTTCCAAACTCACCACCAAAGGCCATCTCATGGAGAATGTGGTTGGAAGCTTAAGAAAGGGGGTAAGCACTCGTAGACAATTAGCAAACTATTGTGAACATCACGCGTTTGTCTCTTGTGTTGAACCCCAAAAGGTCTATGAGGCACTCGAAGACTCGGATTGGCTCAATGCCATGCATGAAGAACTCAACAACTTCGAGTACAACAAGGTGTGGAGATTGGTGCCAAGGCCATCGGGGAACCACAACATCATTAGAACCAAGTGGATTTTCAAGAACAAGCAAGATGCTCATGTGAACATCATTCGCAACAAGGCAAGATTGGTAGCACAAGGCTACTCCCAAGTCGAGGGTATCGACTACGGTGAAACCTTTGCTCCCGTTGCTCGTCTTGAATCCATTCGTTTTTTGATTGCTTATGCTTCCCATCACAACTTTAAGTTGCAACAAATGGATGTGAAAAGTGCTTTTCTTAATAGTCCTATTAATGAGTTGGTCTATGTCAAGCAACCCCCCGGGTTCGAGGACCCCTACTTCCCGGATCATGTGTATCAACTCGATAAGGCACTCTATGGCCTTAAACAAGCCCCATGTGCATGGTATGACCACCTTACCGAGTTGTTACAAGACCGTGGATTTGAAGTGGGGCAAATCGATCCCACTCTTTTTACTAAGAAGGTCAAAGGGGAGTTGTTTGTATGCCAACTATATGTTGATGATATTATCTTGGGTTCCCCTAACAAAGCTTTCAATGAAGAATTTGCCGCTCTCATGACCTCCAAGTTCAAGATGTCTTCGATGGGAGAGTTGAAGTTCTTCCTTGGTTTTGATATCAAACAAAGAAGAGAACGAACCTTCATCAACCAAGCCAAATATACTCAAGACATGCTGAAAAGATTCAAGCTAAGTGATGTCAAGCCGACTTCTACTCTAATGCCTACCAAGTGCCAACTTGACATTGATCCCAATGGTAAAGCGGTGGATCAGAAGGTATATCGCTCCATGATTGGCTCCTTGCTTTACCTTTGTGCATCTAGACCAGATATCATATTGAGTGTGGGAATGTGTGCACGGTTTCAAGCCGCACCGAAGGAAAGTCACTATGTGGCGGTCAAACGAATCTTTCGATATTTGGCTCATACCCCAAACTTTGGCTTATGGTACCCAAGAGGGGCAAACTTCAAGCTTGAAGGATTTATGGATTCCGATTGGGCGGGAGACAAAGTGGATAGGAAGTCCACCTCCGGAGGGTGCCAATTTCTTGGTTGCTCTTTGGTGAGTTGGTCTTCCAAGAAGCAAAGTTGTGTGTCTCTCTCGTCCACCGAAGCGGAATATGTGGCGGCCGGTAGTAGTTGTGCACAACTCTTATGGATGAGGCAAACTTTAAAGGAATACGGTGTCATTTGTGACAGAGTGCCTCTTTGGTGTGATAATGAAAGTGCCATCAAGATTTCTCTCAACCCGGTGCAACACTTCAAGACGAAGCATATTGAGATTCGGTATCACTTCATCCGGGATCACATTAGGCGAGGGGAGATCGAGCTCAAGTATGTCAACACTCATGATAACCTTGCAGATATCTTCACAAAGCCCTTGGATGAAGCAAGATTTCACGAGTTAAGGCATGAGCTAAATATCATTGATTCGAGCAATGTGACTTGAACCCTTGCACCCCCACCACACTCAACTTGTTGTCTAGTTTAGGTGTAGGCATAGACATAGGGGGAGTGTTGTTCTCTCAATGAACTTTCCCTCCCCCCATTATGCATAAATAGATCAACTCTTTCACATTAGCCATTTTTTTGATGGTATTTGTGCTTCAAAGACGAGTTTTGGTCATGGGCCCAAGGATAATTCTTCGCGGTGCCATACCATCTAACTCAAACATAGGTGGCTCCGGCCACCGCCCTCTCCTTTTGAGAGGTTTTTTTGCATGGTGGTTTCTTGTTGTCTTTCTGCCTTTGGTTTGTGCGTGTTCTTGTGGCATCCTTTGTGTGAAAAGTTTCCTTGCAAAGATCTTCTTCTCGTGTTGAAACCTGCTGTGTCTTGAGCTCACGGTACTACCGCGGCCAGCTACGGTACTACCTTGGCCAGGCACGGTACTACCGCGTGTGGGGAGCACGGTACTACCGCCCCCACGCGGCAGTAATTTTTTACTGCCGCCTGGGTGAGCGGTACTACCACTACCGTGCGGTACTTCCACCCGAGCGGTACTACCGCGATGATATGCGGTACTACCGCGCCGACATGGGCGCGTGGGGATAAGGACGAGCAGGGGGAGTTCTAACTCCCCCATACCCATTCACAGTTCCCCCCACGTCATCTCTCTCTCTCATGCTCAATAACGGAGCCGGCGTTCGTCGCCGGATCTCCTGCTACAGCTGCCCTCCCGTGATTCCGTCCGGTGGGATCATTCCCCACCACGTGCTCTTTCAATGGGCCAAGGTTTTTCCCCAACCTATTCTCGTTCTGTTGAGTTCTTTGCCTCTAGGTTTTTGGGGGAGACTTGTGTGTTCTAGAGATTCTTAGGCTAGTTCTATGCAAGAGTAGGATGAAGGAGAGTAGATTTGCGTAGGAATTATACTTGTATTTTTGTCCTGTGCTAGATTTGATCACCGTAGCGCCGCCATGGTTTCGTGTTTCTTTTCAGATTCAAACTGACATTTGGATCTGACGCGACGCGGTACTACTGCCCGTCTGGCGCGGTACTACCGCTAGTCTGGTACTACCGCCCGTCTGGCACGGTACTACCGCGCTCAGTGCGGCACTAAAACTTTACTACCGCTCCAAGCACGGTACTATTGTGACCTCGCACAGTACTACCGCGACCTGGAGCGGTACTAATATTTTAGTACCGCAGGCTCTGGCAGTACTACCGTGGCTCACATCTATCTCATGGCAACTTTCACGTCTACTTTCTATGTGTTTCTTGTGCTTTGCCATGGTCTTTGCATTGATCCTCTTTGAGTTTTGTTGGTGTTTTGCGTTTGTGTCTCAGGTGGTGGATCTCGCCGCTCCAATCCCAGTTGTGACACGGGCTCCAAGCGTCTGCGCAATCCAAGTGAAGCTCCTGAGGGCTCCTCTGCCCCCAAGCGCCATGTCAAGACATCAGCTAGCAAGCACAAGGAACCCGCTAAGGGCATGGACGAGATATCCCAATCTGAGTACGTCCGTCTCAGGCAACTCCACCCGTATGTGAACCCTCGTTCTTCTGTCAAAGGTTGTGAGCTGTTTTGGAACAAGCAACAGACTCTCATCTATCTGGATGTCATCAAAAACAAGAAGAATACCTACATGGATGTGAAATGGATTGAAATGCATCACATGAGGAAGGACAAGTTCCGTGAGTACTTTGGAGAGGCTCTGGACTTGGTGGAGCAGTTTGGCATTGAGCATGTGATATCCTTTCACCTTGTCTATGACCCTGAGCTTATCTGTCAGTTCTTTGCCTCAGTATACTTTCACTCTGATGAGGAGCGGAGGATGACCTGGATGACCAATGGCCGTCAGCTGACTGCTACCTAGAAGGAGTTCATGGATTTGCTCCAGGTTCATGATGACGGGCTCAACACTCCCGTGGGTGTTCGCCCCCATGCAAATTCTGAGTCTGCCAACAAGGACAAGCTTGCGCCATACTATGTTGAGAAGGCGCTCGCCAATGGCAAGATGGGGTTGGTGCTCAACTCTTTTCTGGATATCATGTATCGCATCTTTCGCAACTCCTTGTTCCCTCGCATTGTTGATAAGGACAAGGTTCATGCCTATATGGTGGATATGATGCTCATTTGCGAGGAGGCTCGTTTGTCTCAGACTCAGCCACTTGATGTCTCACACATCATGTGGTGTGAGCTTCGGTTTGCGGTGTTCAACCGCAAGGTGCCTATCTATGGGCCCTATCTGTTTCTGCTGATCTCGAAGACTTGGGAGAAGATGTTCCCTGGTGAGGAGTTCCTTGCTCCAGACTGGATTCACCATGATCCCATCTGTCTGCATGTCAAGCCCAACTGGGCCAACACTACTACTCGTGTTGAGGCGTCTGCTGCTAAGGGCTGCTGTTGATGAGGAGGATGCTGGCACCGAGGATGTTGCTGAGGGCCGTGCTGCTAGGCCTTCTAAGAGTTCCTCTATGCCTTCGTGGGCCAAGAAGCTAAAGGACAAGATGAAGACTCTTTTCTGCATGCAAGCCAAGGGGCAGTACATGACTCACGTGGCATCTAAGGAGAGTCGCCACCGGGACAAGAAGATCTTGCAACTGTCTGGCGAGGACGAGTCTGGTGGTTCTGAGGATCGCACCACTCCAGAGGCCGAGTGGATGGAGAAGCAAGGCTACAAGTGGACTGATTCTGAGGAGGACGTCGAGGAGACCATCCCTGCCGCCGAGTAGTCTGACGAGGAGCCTTGGGATGAGTTCCCTGCTTGAGCCACATGTCGGTGTCAAAACCGGCGGATCTCGGGTAGGGGGTCCCGAACTGTGCATCTAGGCGGATGGTAACAGGAGACAAGGGACACGATGTTTTACCCAGGTTCGGGCCCTCTTGATGGAGGTAAAACCCTACGCCCTGCTTGATTGATATTGATATTGTGGATGTTACAAGAGTGGATCTACCACGAGATCAAGGAGGGTAAACCCTAGAAGCTAGCCTATGGTATGATTGTAATGGTTGTTGTTGTTGTGTCCTACGGACTAAAGCCATCCGGTTTATATAGACACCGGAGAGGGCTAGGGTTACATAGAGTCAGTTACAATGGTAGGAAATCTACATATCCGTATTGCCAAGCTTGCCATCCACGCCAAGGAAAGTCCCCTCCGGACACGGGAGGAAGTCTTCACTCTTGTATCTTCATAGTCTTGGAGTCCGGCCGATGATAGTTCGGTCGATGATGGTGATCCGGCTATCCGGACACCCCCTAGTCCAGGACTCCCTCAGTAGCCCCTGAACCAGGCTTCAATGACGATGAGTCCGGCGCGCATATTGTTCGGCATTGCAACGCGGGTTCCTCCTCCGAATAATTCATAGAAGATTGTGAACACCAGGATAGTTTCCGGCTCTGCAAAATAAATTCCACATTCCACCGTAGAGAGAATAATATATACACAAGTTCAATCTGCTGACGTTTTTTGCGGCATGACGTCACACCACTACCAAGCCATCATTTGAATCGTTTTTACTTTACCACCTCAGCGCATTTAGCGAAGCGGTTTCCTTGGCACGTCTTGTCGAAGCAGAGATCGTGTTCCCCTTATTCCGGGATTCTCATCAATACGGACGTGGGTAACCCAACCGCGCCATTGATGGTGACGCTTGGGAGATAAGCGAGTTTTACCAGGCAGGTGGGGGACACATAGACTTCGCCCGCCCATATATAAGGGGATTAGGATCCACCCTTTCACCTCGCCTTCTTCCTCCTTTGCTTATCCATCTCCGTGTTGGGGAACGTAGCAGAAATTCAAAATTTTTCCTACGTAACACCAAGATCTATCTATGGAGAGACCAGCAACGAGTAGAAAGGAGAGAGGATCTACATACCCTTGTAGATCGCTAAGCGGAAGCGTTCAAGTGAACGGGGTTGATGGAGTCGTACTCGTCGTGATTCAGATCATCGATGATCAAGTGCCGAACGGACGGCACCTCCGCGTTCAACACACGTACAGCCCGGTGACGTCTCCCACGCCTTGATCCAGCAAGGAGAGAGGGAGAGGTTGAGGAAGACTCCATCCAACAGCAGCACAACGGCGTGGTGGTGATGGAGGAGCGTGGCAATCCTGCAGGGCTTCGCCAAGCACCTACGGGAGAGGAGGAGGTGTCACGGGAGGGAGGGAGGCGCCAAGGGCTCAGGTGTGGATGCCCTCCCTCCCCTCCACTATATTTAGGGGCAGGGGAGAGGGGGGAGGCGCAGCCTTGCCCCCTACTCCAAGAAAGGGGTGCGGCTAAGGAGGGGGGAGGAGTCCATCCTCCCCAAGGCACCTCGGAGGTGCCTTCCCCCTTTAGGACTCTCCCCTTTTTCCTTTATCTTGGCGCATGGGCCTCTAGGGGCTGGTGCCCTTGGCCCATGTAGGCCAAGGCGCACCCCCCTCAGCCCATGTGGCCCCCCGGGGCAGGTGGCCCCACCCGGTGGGCCCCCGGGACCCTTCCGGTGGTCCCGGTACAATACCGATGACCCCGAAACTTGTCCCGATGGCCGAAACAGGACGTCCTATATATAAATCTTTACCTCCGGACCATTCCGGAACTCCTCGTGACATCCGGGATCTCATCCGGGACTCCGAACAACATTCGGTAACCACATACAAGCTTCCTTTATAACCCTAGCGTCATCGAACCTTAAGTGTGTAGACCCTACGGGTTCGGGAGACATGTAGACATGACCGAGACGTTCTCCGTTCAATAACCAACAGCGGGATCTGGATACCCATGATGGCTCCCACATGTTCCACGATGATCTCATCGGATGAACCACGATGTCAAGGACTTAATCAATCCCGTATTCAATTCCCTTTGTCTATCGGTATGTTACTTGCCCGAGATTCGATCGTCGGTATCCAATACCTTGTTCAATCTCGTTACCGGCAAGTCACTTTACTCGTTCCGTAATACATCATCCCGTGATCAACTCCTTGGTCACATTGCGCATGTGATGATGTCCTACCGAGTGGGCCCAGAGATACCTCTCCGTTTACACGGAGTGACAAATCCCAGTCTCGATCCGCATAAAACAATAGATACTTTCGGAGATACCTGTAGTGTACCTTTATAGTCACCCAGTTACGTTGTGACGTTTGATACACCCAAGGCACTCCTACGGTATCCAGGAGTTACACGATCTCATGGTCAAAGGAAGAGATACTTGACATTGGCAAAGCTCTAGCAAACGAACTACAGGATCTTTGTGCTAAGCTTAGGATTGGGTCTTGTCCATCACATCATTCTCCTAATGATGTGATCCCGTTATCAACGACATCCAATGTCCATAGCCAGGAAACCATGACTATCTGTTGATCACAACGAGCTAGTCAACTAGAGGCTCACTAGGGACATATTGTGGTCTATGTATTCACACGTGTATTACGATTTCCGGATAATACAGTTATAGCATGAATAAAAGACAATTATCATGAACAAGGAAATATAATAATAATACTTTTATTATTGCCTCTAGGGCATAATTCCAACAGTCTCCCACTTGCACTAGAGTCAATAATCTAGTTCACATCGCCATGTGATTAACACTCACAGGTCACATCGCCATGTGACTAATACCCAAGAGTTTCCTAGAGTCAGTAGTCTAGTTCACATCACTATGTGATTAACACTCAATGAGTTTTATGTTTGATCATGTTGCTTGTGAGAGAGGTTTTAGTCAACAGGTCTGAACCTTTCAGATCCGTGTGTGCTTTACAAATCTCTATGTCATCTCCTAGATGCAGCTACCACGCTCTATTTGGAGCTATTCCAAACAACTGTTCTACTTGGAGCTATTCTAAATTATTACTCCATTATATGTATCCGATCTCTCTACTCAGAGCTATCCGGATAGGTGTCAAGCTTGCATCGTCGTAACCTTTACGACGAACTCTTTTACTACCTCCATAATCGAGAAAATTCCTTAGTCCACTAGTTACTAAGGATAACTTTGACCGTTGTCCTGTGAGCCATTCATGGATCACTCTTGTACCCCTTGACTGACTCATGGCAAGGCACACTTTCGGTGCGGTACACAGCATAGCATACTGTAGAGCCTACGTCTAAAGCATAGGGGACGACCTTCGTCCTTTCTCTCTTTTCTGCCGTGGTCGAGCTTTAAGTCTTAACTTCGTACCTTACAACTCAGGCAAGAACTCCTTCTTTGACTGGTCCATCTTGAACACCTTCAAGATCATGTCAAGGTATGTGCTCATTTGAAAGTATTATTAAGCATTTTGATCTATCCTTATAGATCTTGATGCTCAATGTTCAAGTAGCTTAATCCAGGTTTTCTATTGAAAAACGCCTTTCAAATAACCCTATATGCTTTCTAGAAATTCTACATCATCTCTGATCATCAATATGTCAACAACATATACTCATCAGAAATTCTATAGTGCTCCCACTCACTTCTTTGGAAATACAAGTTTCTCATAAACTTTGTATAAATCCAAAATCTTTGATCATCTCATCAAAGCGTACATTCCAACTCCGAGATGCTTACTCCAGTCCTTAGAAGGATCGCTGGAGCCAGCATACCTTTTAGCATCCTTATGATCGACAAAAACTTTCTGATTGTATTACATACAACCTTTCCTTACGAAAACTAGTAAGGAAACTTGTTTTGATATCCATCTGCCAGATTTCATAAATGCGGCTAGTGCTAACATGAATCCGACGGACTTAAGCATCGCTACGAGTGAGAAAATCTCATCGTAGTCAACTCCTTGAACTTGTCGGAAAACACTTCACCACAAGTCGAGCTTCATAGATGGTGACATTACCATCCACGTCCGTCTTCTTCTTAAAAGATCCATTTATCTCAATGGATTGCCGATCATCGGGCAAGTCCATCAAAGTCCATGCTTTGTTGTGATATATGGATACTATCTCGGATTTCATGGCTTCTAACCATTTGTCGGAATTCGGGCCCACCATCGCTTCTCCATAGCTCGTAGGTTCATTGTTGTCTAGCAACATGACCTTCAAGACAGGATCACCTTACCACTCCGAAGTAGTACGTGTCCTTGTCGTCCTACGAGGTTTGGTAGTGACTTGATTCGAAGTTTCATGATCAATATCATAAGCTTCCACTTCAATTGGTGTAGGTGCCACAGGAACAACTTCCTGTGCCCTGCCACACACTAGTTGAAGAGACGGTTCAATAACCTCATCAAGTCTCCACCATCCTCCCACTCAATTCTTTCGAGAGAAACTTTTCCTCGAGAAAGGACCCGATTCTAGAAACAATCCATATTGCTTTCGGATCTGAATTAGGAGGTATACCCAACTGTTTTGGGTTTCCTATGAAGATGCATTTTATCCGCTTTGGGTTCGAGCTTATCAACCTGAAACTTTTCCATATAAGCGTCGCAGCCCCAAACTTTTAAGAAACGACAACTTAGGTTTCTCTAAACCATAATTCATACGGTGTCATCTCAACGGAATTACGTGGTGCCCTATTTAAAGTGAATGTGGTTGTCTCTAATGCCTAACCCATGAACGATAGTGGTAATTCGATAAGAGACATCATGGTACGCACCATATCCAATAGGGTGCAACTATGATGTTCGGACACACCATCACACTATGGTGTTCCAGGCGGTATTAATTGTGAAACATTTTCCACAATGTCTTAATTGTGTGCCAAAACTCGTAACTCAGATATTCATCTCTATGATCGTATCATGGACATTTTATCCTCTTGTCACAATGATCTTCTACTTCACTCTGAAATTATTTGAACCATTCAATAATTCAGACTTGTGTTTCATCAAGTAAATATTCTCAACATCTACTCGAATCATCTGTGAAGTAAGAACATAACGATATTCACTGCATGCCTCAGCACTCATTGGACTGCACACATCAAAATGTGTTGCTTCCAATAAGTTGCTATCTTGTTCCATTTTACTGAAACCGAGGCTTTTCAGTCATCTTGCCTAAGTGGTATGATTTGCATATCTCAAGTGATTCAAAATCAAGTGAGTTCAAACGGTCCATTTGCATGGAGTTTCTTCATGCATATATACCAATATACATGGTTCACATGTCTCAAACTTTTCAAAAATGAGTGAGCCCAAAGATCCATCAACATGGAGCTTCTTCATGCGTTTTATACCATTATGACTTACATGGCAGTGCCACAAGTAAGTGGTACTATCATTACTATCTTATATCTTTTGGCATGAAAATGTGTATCCCTACGATCAAAATTCAATAAACCATTCCTTTAGGTGCAAGAGCACTTATTCAGGTTTAATACTAATCTTGATGGTAGAGGGAGCGTGCGATGTTAGATCACATCAAATTTGGAAACACTTCCAACACGTATCGTCAGCTCACCTTTAGCTAGTCTCCGTTTTATTCCGTAGCTTTTATTTCGAGTTACTAACACTTAGCAACCGAACCGGTATCTAATACCCTGGTGCTACTAGGAGTACTAGTAAAGTACACATTAACATAATGTATATCCAATATACTTTTATCGACCTTGCCAGCCTTCTCATCTACCAAGTATCTAGGGTAATTCTGCTCTAGTGACTGTTCCCCTTATTACAGAAGCACTTAGTCTCGGGTTTGGGTTCAACCTTGGGTTTCTTCACTGGAGCAGCAGCTGATTTGCCGTTTCATGAAGTATCCCTTCTTGCCCTTGCCCTTCTTGAAACTAGTGGTTTCACCAACCATCAACAATTGATGCTCCTTCTTGATTTCTACTTTCGCGGTGTCAAACATCGCGAATACCTCAAGGATCATCATATCTATCCCTGATATAGTTCATCACGAAGCTCTAGCAGCTTGGTGGCAATGACTTTGGGGAAACATCACTATCTCATCTGGAAGATTAACTCCCATTTGATTCAAGTGATTGTTGCACTCAGACAATCTGAGCACAAGCTCAACGATTGAGCTTTTCTCCCTTAGTTTGCAGGCTAAGAAAATTGTCGGAGGTCTTATACCTCTTGACGTGGGCACGAGCCTGAAATCCCAATTTCAGCCCTCGAAACATCTCATATGTTCCGTGACGTTTCGAAAACGTCTTTAGTGCCTCAACTCTAAACCGTTTAACTGAACTATCACGTAGTTATCAAAACGTGTATGTCCGATGTTCGCAACATCCACAAACAACGTTTGGGGTTCAGCACACTAAGCGGTGCATTAAGGACATAAGCTTTCTACTGATCGCATAATCGCTACTGTCAACTTTCAACTATATTTTCTCTAGGAACATATCTAAAACAGTAGAACTATAGCGCGAGCTACGACATAATTTGCAAAAGGTCTTTTGACTATGTTCAAGATAATTAAGTTCATCTTATGAACTCCCACTTAGATAGACATCCCTTTAGTCATCTAAGTGATCACATGATCCGAGTCAACTAGGCCGTGTCCGATCATCACGTGAGACGGACTAGTCATCATCGGTGAACATCTTCATGTTGATCGTATCTACTATACGACTCATGCTCGACCTTTCGGTCTCCGTGTTCCGAGGCCATGTCTGCACATGCTAGGCTCGTCAAGTTAACCCTAAGTGTTTTCGCTGTGTAAAACTGTCTTACACCCGTTGTATGTGAACGTAAGAATCCATCACACCCGATCATCACGTGGTGCTTAGAAGCGACGAACTGTAGCAACGGTGCACAGTTAGGGGAGAACACTTCTTGAAATTTTGTAAGGGATCATCTTATTTACTACCGTCGTCCTAAGTAAACAAGATGCATAAACATGATAAACATCACATGCAATCAAATAGTGACATGATATGGCCAATATCATTTTGCTCCTTTTGATCTTCATCTTCGGGGCTCCATGATCATCATCGTCACCGGCATGACACCATGATCTCCATCATCATGATCTCCATCATCGTGTCTTCATGAAGTTGTCACGCCAACGACTACTTCTACTTCTATGGCTAACGCGTTTAGCAATAAAGTAAAGTAAGTTACATGGCGTTCTTCAATGACACGCAGGTCATACAAAAAAAATAAAGACAACTCCTATGGCTCCTGTCGGTTGTCATACTCATCGACATGCAAGTCGTGAATCCTATTACAAGAACATGATCAATCTCATACATCACATATCATTCATCACATTCTTCTGGCCATATCACATCACAAAGCATACCCTGCAAAAACAAGTTAGACGTCCTCTAATTGTTGTTTGCATGTTTTACGTGGCTGCTATGGGTTTCTAGCAAGAACGTTTCTTACCTACGCAAAACCACAACGTGATATGCCAATTGCTATTTACCCTTCATAAGGACCCTTTTCATCGAATCCGTTCCGACTAAAGTGGGAGAGACTGGCACCCGCTAGCCACCTTATGCACCAAGTGCATGTCAATCGGTGGAACCTGTCTCACGTAAGAGTACGTGTAAGGTCGGTCCGGGCCGCTTCATCCCACGATGCCGTCGAAACAAGATTGGACTAGTAACGGTAAGCATATTGAACAACATCAACGCCCACAACTACTTTGTGTTCTACTCGTGCAAAGAATCTACGCAATAAACCTGGCTCTGATACCACTGTTGGGGAACGTAGCAGAAATTCAAAAATTTTCCTACGTAACACCAAGATCTATCTATGGAGAGACCAGCAACGAGTAGAAAGGAGAGAGGATCTACATACCCTTGTAGATCGCTAAGCGGAAGCGTTCAAGTGAACGGGGTTGATGGAGTCGTACTCGTCGTGATTCAGATCATCGATGATCAAGTGCCGAACGGACGGCACCTCCGCGTTCAACACACGTACAGCCCGGTGACGTCTCCCACGCCTTGATCCAGCAAGGAGAGAGGGAGAGGTTGAGGAAGACTCCATCCAACAGCAGCACAATGGCGTGGTGGTGATGGAGGAGCGTGGCAATCCTGCAGGGCTTCGCCAAGCACCTACGGGAGAGGAGGAGGTGTCACGGGAGGGAGGGAGGCGCCAAGGGCTCAGGTGTGGATGCCCTCCCTCCCCTCCACTATATATAGGGGCAGGGGAGAGGGGGGAGGCGCAGCCTTGCCCCCTACTCCAAGAAAGGGGTGCGGCTAAGGAGGGGGGAGGAGTCCATCCTCCCCAAGGCACCTCGGAGGTGCCTTCCCCCTTTAGGACTCTCCCCTTTTTCCTTTATCTTGGCGCATGGGCCTCTAGGGGCTGGTGCCCTTGGCCCATGTAGGCCAAGGCGCACCCCCCTCAGCCCATGTGGCCCCCCGGGGCAGGTGGCCCCACCCGGTGGGCCCCCGGGACCCTTCCGGTGGTCCCGGTACAATACCGATGACCCCGAAACTTGTCCCGATGGCCGAAACAGGACTTCCTATATATAAATCTTTACCTCCGGACCATTCCGGAACTCCTCGTGACATCCGGGATCTCATCCGGGACTCCGAACAACATTCGGTAACCACATACAAACTTCCTTTATAACCCTAGCGTCATCGAACCTTAAGTGTGTAGACCCTACGGGTTCGGGAGACATGTAGACATGACCGAGACGTTCTCCGGTCAATAACCAACAGCGGGATCTGGATACCCATGATGGCTCCCACATGTTCCACGATGATCTCATCGGATGAACCACGATGTCAAGGACTTAATCAATCCCGTATTCAATTCCCTTTGTCTATCGGTATGTTACTTGCCCGAGATTCGATCGTCGGTATCCAATACCTTGTTCAATCTCGTTACCGGCAAGTCACTTTACTCGTTCCGTAATACATCATCCCGTGATCAACTCCTTGGTCACATTGCGCATGTGATGATGTCCTACCGAGTGGGCCCAGAGATACCTCTCCGTTTACACGGAGTGACAAATCCCAGTCTCGATCCGCATAAAACAATAGATACTTTCGGAGATACCTGTAGTGTACCTTTATAGTCACCCAGTTACGTTGTGATGTTTGATACACCCAAGGCACTCCTACGGTATCCAGGAGTTACACGATCTCATGGTCAAAGGAAGAGATACTTGACATTGTCAAAGCTCTAGCAAACGAACTACACGATCTTTGTGCTAAGCTTAGGATTGGGTCTTGTCCATCACATCATTCTCCTAATGATGTGATCCCGTTATCAACGACATCCAATGTCCATAGCCAGGAAACCATGACTATCTGTTGATCACAACGAGCTAGTCAACTAGAGGCTCACTAGGGACATATTGTGGTCTATGTATTCACACGTGTATTACGATTTCCGGATAATACAGTTATAGCATGAATAAAAGACAATTATCATGAACAAGGAAATATAATAATAATACTTTTATTATTGCCTCTAGGGCATATTTCCAACACTCCGCGCACTCGAGCTCCAGCGCCCAAGTTCGCGCATCTCGTCTCAACCTTCTCCGACCATGTCCGGAGCGGGAGGTGAATGGTTGGCCTCCACCGTTAAGGAGGAGCACATCGCCAAACTGCGCGACGCTGGATACCTCTCCGACGACATCGCGCACCGGCTGCCCGACGAGGGGCAGCTCATCCCCACCCCTAGGCCCCATGAGAGGGTCGTTTTCCTTCCCTACTTCCTCCGCGAACTGGGCTTTCCACTTCACCCCTTTGTCCGGGGGCTCATGTTCTATTACGGCCTGGATTTCCATGATCTGGCGCCGAACTTCATCCTCAACATCTCGGCGTTCATCGTCGTGTGCGAGGCCTTCCTCTGCATCCAGCCCCACTTCGGCTTGTGGCTCAAGACCTTCAATGTCAAGCCGAAGGTAGTGAAGGGCACTCAAGCGGAGTGCGGAGGCGCCATGTTGGGCAAGATGCCCAACGTCCTTTGGTTCGAAGGGGCCTTCGTGGAATCCGTCAAGGGGTGGCAATCGGGGTGGTTCTATATCACCGAGCCGCGCGACCCTACGTGGGCGGCGGCCCCCGAGTTCAGATCTGGTATCCCTACACAGCTCACCTCCTGGAAAGAGAAGGGCTTGCTGTGGGGTAGTTCGGAAGAACTGACAGGACTCCAAGCCTGTATCCAGAAGCTGGTGAATAAGAAGCTCAGGCTGGTTAACGTGGTCCAAGTCATGCTCGTCCGCCGGATTCTCCCATGCCAAGAGCGGGCATTCAATCTGTGGGAGTTTGATCCAGAACAGCACCAGGCGTTGAGCGGGCTCTTCAACACGATGTACGAAGGCGCCTGGAGGGTGCTGTTTAAGGGCGTCGAAGCCCCCACATCCGCGACTGAAGATCGCGGATTTCGCTCGCAGCGCCAAGCTGACGAGGTAAGTGATTCTACCCCTTTACAGGAAACTTGTTTATTCATAGTTTGACTCTATGCGAGTTTCAATTTCCCCTTTTTCTTTGACAGGACTGGATGAGGAAGGCGGAGCAGATCATCTGCCCGGCTCCTATGCCAGAAAACCCAGTAGACGCCCGTATAGCGGGGCTGCTGGTTCTGGCACCGCACGTGGTGCCAGAGAAGAAGGCCAAGAAGGAGGCCATGGGTACTCGAAAGAGTTCCCGTTTTCAGGTGTCCGACGACTCCGAGGCGGACTCCTCCCTGGAAAACGAGGAGGAGAAAGAGGACTCTCTCCCAGAGGAGGGAGAGAGGAAGAGGAAGGCTTCCCCAACAGGGGAGGCCGAAGGGTCCAAGAGGGGAAGGACTATTCCTCCGGACAGCACCACCAACATCAACGTTGGCGACGAAGAATGGCCTTCAAGGGCCAGGCCTCCGGCGAGATCGTAAGTATCCGGATTCCTGAATGATTTATAATTTCTCTTTTTGTGTCACATAGTGTCATTCTAATGCCGCATGCTGCCTGTAGTCCGGCCAATGATGATCTCCCCACTTCATCGAGCGGGTCGTTGGCTCCGTCGGATGTAGACTCCATCCCGACCGCCTCCACCCCTCGCGACACCGAGGACGCCGAGGTGGGATCCCAATAAGGGACCCATCAGGGGGAGGCTCCGGAGGCGCCACAAGGCGGCCTCCCGGACTTTGCGCCAGACTCCACATCGGAACCCGCAGTGGTTCCGGAGTCCGGCCGGCGGCCCCTTCGCAAGAAGGGCAAGACCGTGACACCGGCGGCTTCCGTCCAACCGGAGGCGCCGAACAATTTGTTGGAGGCGCTCCAGAGCGCTTCCATCGAGGAAGAACACCGCACTATTATGAGTGCGGTACTTCAGAAGGTACAGCTCGCCAAGAGCGGGCTGACCGAAGCCTGCAGTAGCCTTCTATCAGGCTTTGAGGTAAGAAGTTAAAAATATGCAATGTAATACCGCATAGACAGTAGCCCCTGATGCTCGGTTCGGTGTTCAGAAAGAAAAGCCGGACTGAGGATCTGAAAAAAAGATATAAGCAGGGTTGCTAAAAAATTATGTCAATATGGGTTGCAGGCTGCGCTGCTGACCTCTGCCGCACTGACTGTGGAGGTCGGTGCTTTGAAGCAGGAGCTCGAGCGGTCCGAGCAAGAGCTCGGCCGTGCCAAGAAGCAGCTCCAGGACAAAGAATGTGAGTAACACCACTTTGAACTTGTACCTTACAGAAAAGGATTTAGGTTGCGACAAAAAATAACAAGGATAACATGGGTACTGCAGGGGCCACGAGCGAGGTGGCCACCCTGAAGGAGGCCGTGTCCGCGGCCGAACGCAATGCGGCCGCGGAACAGGCAGAGCGAGAAAAGCAGGAGGCGCGGGTGGCGGCGGTTCGGCAAGAGCTCCAGGCTCTCATGGAAAAGCATGAGAGTTTGGAGCGTGACTCAAAGACTCGAGAGTCCGAGCTTGCCTCGGCTCTCGAAAGTGCCAAAGCCGCCAAGGCCGAGGCCCATAAGTCCCTTCAGGAAATTGAGTCGGTGAAGAAGATAGCGGCGGGTAAGGCATTTTTCATGCAAAGCAAGCATGTGAATGTAAATTACGTGTTACCTACCCGAATTCGGAGCTCTCCAGGGGCGTTTGCAGATCTGCCTCGTAGTGTGTCTGATGCCGCCGCATTCTACCGAGCCGAGGAGGGGAGCTCAACGAAGAAGGTCTTCTGGTCTCAGTACGCTGAGGCCAGCCATCCGGTGCCCCCTAGCGACCAGCTGAAGCAGCTGGTTGAGCTCCACAAGGTAGCCGAGCAGGCCATGAAGGGCCTCATAGTCCGGCTGTGGCCTGGAGAGGCCATGCCTGGGAGCTACTTCGGCCTCGTGTGGCAGTTGGTGGATGTGTGCCCCTGGGTGGAGGTTATCAAGCACTCCGCCTGTATTGAAGGTGCTCGTCGGGCCCTTGCCCGCGCAAAGGTGCATTGGGGCAAGCTGGATGCGGAGAAGCTAATCACTGACGCGCCACCAGCGGGCAAGGAATATCGTACGCCCGAGATGTACTATAAGACTGTCCTGAAGGGTGCCCGCAAGATTGTGGATGAGTGCCCCAGGGATGTAATTATTGAGTAAATTCGCAATGTGTTATCCTGTGCGCTGAAAACTTTGTTCATATGCGCTAAGCAACGCTTGTTAATTTAAAATATTACCTTCTGTGCAGCCATTTAGTAAATCTGAGAGATGGCAAGTCGTCGGCTTCAGCCCCCATGCCGCGAGTGCTGGGGTGTTCGGGATAAACTTGAGCACTCTTGTTCCCATTTTTGGGTCCATCTAGGGAGGCGCTCAACACAACGAACAAGGCAACCGGACTTATAGTGCTTGAACACTCTCACTTAGCCATAGAATTCTATAATTTTAAATTTCGGCGAAGCCCCTAGTGTTCGGAAGACCGAGTTCGGGGCGCTATCCACGCCTTGGCCGGACATTATCCGGTTCTTCGCTCGAAGCGGCATGAGTCTTTAGGGACTCGAAGGGACCTCTCGAACAACGACCAGTCTCTCGCCTTATCATGACAGTCAGTTTTAGCTTTCTCCACTGAGGCATTAACCCGGCTCAACCGGGGCGCAATCGCAGTGGTTCTCCCAGTGCTACCTTAGCCGATAGAATGGAACGTAAGGTGCCAAACATGGGAGCCGGGCAAACCCAACTATTGACCCAAGACATGATTCGGAGCCGATTCATATAATGCTATAAGTGCGGGGTGCCGCACTTGTGAAAGTGTTCGGACTTTATCACACCGTAATGCGGGGAACATAAGCCCCTGGTGTATTCGGCCGTACCAAAATATACGGATGCAACATGTCGTAAATGAACATATATATATATATATATATAAAGTAATGCAATTATGGGCAAAAAGTGTTGCATTATTTATTCAAGAAGATCTGCCATGAGTGCGGAATGATACAAATAGTGCGGAAAGCAAGGGATTGGACGAATTAAAGGCGTCTCCCTCCAGGGGTAGGCCGCGAAATGGTGTATTTAACAAATTTAATGCTCGTAATGGAGGCCACCTTAGTATTCGTCGCAGCCTTTGTTCCTCCCTGGCTGTTGCATCATGAGTTTGGTAGGTTCGCCGCCGGACAGAGTCCTGTATAAAAAAAGAGAAAAATAAAAGATAAAAAGAGCGACACACTTTGGAGCCCCTGGTGTGGTTGAACCGCACTCTGGGCCTGTTGTGGTCGTGCCTCTCCCCCTATGCCCATGGTATCTCCAGGGCGTAATTATGTACGCGGAGAGTTTGTCTTGCAATTGTGCGAGGGCTGGGGTTGGGGCCGCATTGCTACGCGTGCTCGGAACATGCCAGGTGGTCTTGGTTGATGTTGCTCCGGGCGCGTTTGGCCGTGTCCAGTCGTTTAACGGCCGGACTCAAAAATTGCCTTAAAAGGCTGCTCTGTACTTCTGCCGCGAGAGCCGCTATATGTTCCTCCGTTCGGAGGGAGCGTTCCGTGTTTCCATTGACCGTGATGACTCCGCGAGGGCCTGACATCTTGAGCTTAAGGTATGCATAATGTGGCACCGCGTTAAATTTTGCGAACGCGGTTCGTCCGAGCAGAGCGTGATAGCCACTGCGGAACGGGACTATGTCGAAGATTAACTCCTCGCTTCGGAAATTATCCGGGGATCCGAAGACCACTTCCAGTGTGACTGAGCCTGTACAACTGGCCTCAACACCTAGTATGACACCTTTGAAGGTCGTCTTTGTAGGTTTAATCCTTGAAGGGTCTATGCCCATCTTGCACACTGTATCCTGATAAAGCAGGTTCAGGCCACTGCCGCCGTCCATCAGGACTCTCGTGAGGTGAAATCCATCGACGATTGGGTCTAAAACCAATGCGGCAAATCCGCCATGGCGGATACTGGTCGGATGGTCTCTTCGATCGAAAGTGATCGGGCAACAGGACCATGGGTTGAATTTTGGGGCGACTGGCTCCATCGCGTATACGTCCCTTAGTGCACGCTTCCGCTCCCTCTTGGGTATATGCGTTGCGTATATCATGTTTACCGTCCGAACTTGAGGGGGGAAACCCTTTTGTCCTCTGTTGTTCGGCGGCCGGGTCTCTTCCTCGTCATCGCTGTGTAGCCCCTTGTCATTGTTTTCAGCAATTAATTTGCCTGCCTGGTTGAATACCCAACAATCTCTGTTGGTGTGGTTGGCTGGCTTTTCGGGGGTTCCATGTATTTGACAAGAGCGGTCGATTATTCAGTCCAAATTGGACGGGCCCGGAGTGGTTCTTTTAAATGGCTTCTTCCGTTGACCGGGTTTGGAGCCTCGGAATCCGGCGTTGACTGCTGTATCCTCATTGTTGTCGCCGTTAATGCGGCGTTTGTTTTTGTTTCGACGCGACTTGCCATTGCGGTCCTTTGTATCCGGACTGCCAGCATTTTTGCTAAGGTTGTTGCTGCGAGCTAGCCAGCTATCCTCTCCCGCACAAAAGCGGGTCATGAGTGATGTGAGGGCTGCCATGGATTTCGGCTTTTCCTGTCCTAGGTGCCGGGCCAGCCACTCGTCGCGGATGTTATGTTTAAAGGCAGCGAGGGCCTCTGCACCCGGACAGTCGACGATTTGATTTTTCTTTGTTAAGAACCGTGTCCAGAATTGCCTGGCCGATTCGTCTGGCTGCTGGATTATGTGGCTTAGGTCATCTGCGTCCGGTGGTCGCACATACGTGCCCTGGAAGTTGTCAAGGAATGTGGCTTCCAGGTCTTCCCAGCATCCAATTGACTCTGCGGGCAGGTTGTTAAGCCAATGCCGAGCTGGTCCTTTAACCTTGAGCGGGAGATATTTGATGGCGTGAAGATCGTCGCCGCGGGCCATATGTATATGAAGGAGATAATCCTCAATCCAAATCCTCGATCTTAACGGGTTTAAACCCTTCAGGGATTTGATGATCCATTACTTCGTCAGTGAAGCATAGTGGGTGTGCGACGCCTTTGTATTGAGCAATATCGCGACGTAGCTCAAGAGAGCGTTGTCTGCTATGTTCGGCCCGGCCGGAGTAGTTGTATCCGGCGCGACGGTATTCGTCGTCGGTCTTGGGGCGCCCACGTGATCCATAGATAGATCTGGATTGTCTTGCCTTGTCCTCCAATATATCCTGCAAGTCCGGCGCGTTCCCCCGTGGCTTCGTGCTTTTTGAGCGGTGTCGGGGTACGGTTTTGCTGGAGGGCTTACATTTCTCTCTGTCGCGGCCACGAGGTGGTCGGTCTACCGTATTGTGCGCTAGTGATGCAGGTTTGTATGCTTCCTCCTCTAGTCGGGGGAGCAGCTTGCGCTTTGGGTAGCTTTTGGAGGGGCGTTCGAGTTCATACTCTTCGGCCGCGAGGACCTTGGTCCATCTGTCGGCCAGCAGGTCTTGATCAGCTTGAAGTTGTTGCTGCTTTTTCTTTAGACTATTTGCTGTGGCCATTAGCCTGCGTCTGAAACGCTCTTGTTCGACGGGATCCTCAGGCACGACGAATTCGTCATCGTCGAGGCTTGCCTCGTCTCCGGAGGGAGGTATGTAATTATCATCCTCGACCTCTTCGTCTGCCGTCCTCTCGTGAGGGCTTGCTTCTGCCTCCTCCTGCGCTGAATCTTGCTGGAGGGGGTTCTCTTCGGCACTTTCTGGGGTGTTATTATCTCCTGTACCGGAATCTCCATTCTTGCTGTGGCGGGATTTAGAGCGGCGCCGCTGACGTCGGCGCTTGGGCTGTTTCTTTAAGGAATCTGCCTCCGCTGCTTCTTCGTCGTCCCCATCTTTTGGGGTGTCCACCATGTATATGTCGTATGACGAGGTGGTCTTCCAGTGTCCTGTAGGCGCTGGTTCTTGATAGTCTCCGGCATCGTCGTCCATACCGTCGATGTCTTTGGAGTTGTAGTCGAGTACGTCGGTTAGATCGTCGACGGTGGCTACGAAGTGGGTGGTGGGTGGGGTTTGAATTTCTTCGTCGTCCACGTCCCAACCATCCTGGCCGTAGTCCGGCCAGGGTTCTCCGGATAGCGAGAGGTGCTTCAGCGAATTTAAGATGTCGCCAAAGGGTGAGTGCTGAAAGATGTCCGCAGCGGTGAACTCCATGATCGGCGCCCAATCAGATTCGATTGGCAGGGGCGCAGGAGGTTTGGAGTCTGGCAGGGAGTCCGGCACCTCGGAGTCATGAGCTTTATGCGGGACAAGGTCAGTGTTCGGCTCCATCGCCGTGAAAGTTGCAGCTCCCGAGGCGGTGTCCAGCCACCCGTCCTCGATCTGCGCGATCGGCTCCGGACCATGGGTCGGAGCGTATTCGTGTGCGGCCTCCAAGGTACTGTCCGGCGGCAGAGTTAGGTCGTGCCCATCGTGATAGTGCGGCACGCTCAGCTGTGGCTCGGATACATCAAAGATCAAGTCCCCGCGGATATCGGCCGTGAAGTTTAGGCTTCCAAACCTGACCTGACGGCCAGGGGCGTAGCTTTCGATCTGCTCCATATGGCCAAATGAATTGGCCCGCAGTGCGAAGCCGCCGAATATGAATATCTGTCCGGGGAGAAAAGTCTCGCCCGAGACTGCGTCGTTGTTGATTGAAGAGGCCATCAAGCCTATCGGTGACGACACAGAGGAACTCTCAATGAAAGCACCAATGTCGGTGTCAAAACCGGCGGATCTCGGGTAGGGGGTCCCGAACTGTGCGTCTAGGCGGATGGTAACAAGAGACAAGGGACACGATGTTTTACCCAGGTTCGGGCCCTCTTGATGGAGGTAAAACCCTACGTCCTGCTTGATTGATATTGATATTGTGGATGTTACAAGAGTGGATCTACCACGAGATCAAGGAGGCTAAACCCTAGAAGCTAGCCTATGGTATGATTGTAATGGTTGTTGTTGTTGTGTCCTACGGACTAAAGCCATCCGGTTTATATAGACACCGGAGAGGGCTAGGGTTACATAGAGTCGGTTACAATGGTAGGAAATCTACATATCCGTATCGCCAAGCTTGCCTTCCATGCCAAGGAAAGTCCCCTCCGGACATGGGACGAAGTCTTCAATCTTGTATCTTCATAGTCTTGGAGTCCGACCGATGATGATAGTCTGGCCGATGATAGTTCGGCCGATGATGGTGATCTGGCTATCCGGACACCTCCTAGTCCAGGACTCCCTCACCACTCCTTGTGTGTAGGTGTCCTCTTTGCCTTTTTGGCGTCTCGATGCCAAAGGGGGAGAGAGTGTAGGGATTTGCATCGTCGTTCGTGTTCGGTGTGTTTGCTGCTTTCTCATTTTGAACCTCGTTTCAGTTGCTTTGGGTTGCTTTAATTCATATGGTGTAAGACATATACACTCTATCTATCTTAGCGAGCTTGTGATATATTGTTCTACCTTTGTGCTATGCTCTGTTTAGATGTTAATTATCATGCCTTTGTCTCTAAAATATAGGGGGAGTGTTGATCCTAGTTTGTGTGCTATGCAGTCCAAAGCATCCATCTAGATTGCACACATCTAGGGGGAGCCTGTCTATATTTTAGAGAGGAGGGGTTTGCCTTTGCTCAATATTATCTCATCTATGCGCAAATCCCGTATTTTCATCAATCCACCAAAAAGGGGGAGATTGTAAGGGCATATTTATCCCTTAAGTGTTTTGGTGATTGATGACAATGCATTTGCGGACTAATCGTGTGCCTTGAGTTTCTTAGACACTTCATCACTAGGCACGAGACGATTCATTGCCCCTCGAGACTATTGAAGACGGTGTTGTTCTACGTTTCTTTTTGGTGGATTTGAGTCGTAGGAGAGCCGTACTATTAAGAGGAGGTCCACGTCAGAAAGACTCGGGAGGAATCATCACGTACACGTTTTCTTCATTGTCTCCTCCTTTCCCTTGCACCTTGGAGCATTCCCCGTCTATCCTCTATGTGAATGTTTGGACTACTGTTGCTGAGCTTGTGGTAGTACTGCTCCCTGGAGCGGTAGTACCGCAGGCACACGCGGTAGTACCGTGCCCACGCGCGGTAGTACCGCGGGAGCCCACGGTAGTACCGCTCCCTCGGAGTCGTACTACCATTGCTGCTAGGCCAAGTACCGCTGCATCGCGGTAGTAGGCATGGATGTAATTTTTTACATCCGCGCCCAGACGGTAGTACCGCACGTCTAGGGCGGTAGTACCGCTTGTGCCCAAGGTAGTACCGCTCCCTCCGAGCTGTTGTACTGTGGTTCCCTGGCCTAGTGCCGTGGCTTCACGGTAGTAGGGGCGGATGTAATTTTTTACATCCACACCCACACGATAGTACCGCGCCCTGTGGAAGGTAGTACCGTGACGGATGTTTGCATCGTCTCTTTGACAGCGGAAGTAGGCACGGATGTATTTTTATTCATCCGTGCCGATTCCAGACTTAGTCTTACCTGCCTTGCGGTAGTACCGCGGGTGGGTGCGGTAGTACCGCGCTCGCGGTAGTTCCGCCTATGGTTTAGTCTCTACAGCTGTCGCGGTAGTACCGTGGTCTTCCACGGTAGTACCACGTGGCCTTGCGGTAGTACCGCGCCCCTGGAGCGGTAGTACCGCATGTCGCAGGCTGGTCTAAGTGGATAAAGGTTGGATTTCTTTCATGACTATAAAAGGGGCGTCTCCTACCTCTAGTTGACCACCTCTTCCACCTCTAAGCTCCATTGTTGCTCCAAGCTCCATTTTCGCCCGATCTCTCTCCCTAGCCAATCAAACTTGTTGATTTGCTCGGGATTGGGTGACAAGGCCCCGATCTACACTTCCACCAAGAGAGATTTGATTCCCCCCCACTTATCCCTAGCGGATCTTGTTACTCTTGGGTGTTTGAGCACCCTAGACAGTTGAGGTCACCTCGAAGCCATACTCCATTGTGGTGAAGATTCGTGGTGTTGTTGGGAGCCTCCAATTGTTGTGGAGATTGCCCCACCCTTGTTTGTAAAGGTTCGGTCGCTGCCTTCAAGGGCACCAATAGTGGAATCACGGCATCTCACATTGTGTGAGGGCGTGAGGAGAATACGGTGGCCCTAGTAGCTTCTTGGGGAGCATTGTGCCTCCACACCGCTCCAACGGAGACGTACTTCCCCTCAAAAGGAAGGAACTTCGGTAACACATCCTCGTCTCCACCAGCTCCACTCTTGGTTATCTCGCGCCTTTACTTTTGCAAGCTTACTTGTGTTGTTTCCCTTACTTGCTCGTGTACTTGTTGTTGTCGCATCATATAGGTTGATCACCTAGTTGCATATCTAGACAACCTACTTTGATGCAAAGTTTAATTTGTTAAAGAACAGCTAAAAATTGTTAGTTGCCTATTCACCCCCCCTCTAGTCAACCATATCGATCCTTTCAGCAACGTAAGTGGTCATGGCCTCATGGGCAAGGAAAATCAGACTCAAGTGAAGAATTAATTTGGTTTAGTTTTAAATAGGAAAAGAGATGACATAACTCAAATTGCAAATCATCATGTGTTTGCTAGTGCTTGGATTGGAGCAACAACAACCGCGAATATAGCGAACCAACTTGTGGTGAATGGTTAGGAGGACAAGGTATTTCCAGCTCACCAGGGTTCAAATTCTGGTGCTTGTATTTATCTTGAATTTATTTCAGGATTTTCGGCGATGCGCGTTCAGTGGGAGGAGACATTCTTGTCGACTACGAGGCGCCTACGATGACTTCGTAAAATCTCAAGATGATATGCTAGCTCGGTCTCTCAAATGCGCTCATAGGTGTAGGGTGTGCATATTGCATTCACAGGGGTAGGTGTTTGCGCGTATATATGAGCGCTTGCGTCTGTACTGTGTTTAAAAAACAACCACAAATATATCTTTACAGATTTTGGAAACACGAAGGATTGAAAAGTTTTCAGAAATGCAAACAAATGTAATCTTCTTTTGTTTGGCCCGCCCAGCTTTTTCATTTAAGAGCATCTCTAGCTGCGCCCCAACACGCCCCCCAAGGCCATTTTTAGCACCGGTGATAAAACCGGCCCAGTCGCACCTCCAGGAGCTCAATTTTCGCCAATTAGGCCCGAAACTGGCGCCGGCGGACCCAGGCCAAACCCGGTGCGCTGGGGGGGGGGGGGCGCCCGGGGCACCGGGGAATCGTTTTTCGGGCAAAAGGATGGCTGACCCGCTGAGTCAGCGACTGTCGGTGTCAAAACCGGCGGATCTCGGGTAGGGGTTCCTGAACTGTGCGTCTAAGGCTAATGGTAACAGGAGGCGGGGGACACAATGCTTACCCAGGTTCGGGCCCTCTCGATGGAGGTAATACCCTACTTCCTGCTTGATTGATCTTGATGATATGAGTATTACAAGAGTTTATCTACCACGAGATCGTAGAGGCTAAACCCTAGAAGCTAGCCTATGATTCTGATTGTTCCTGTCCTGCGGACTAAATCCTCCGGTTTATATAGACATCGGAGGGGGCTAGGGTTACACGGAGAGCATAGTGTTTTCACGAGTCCAATCCGCTGACAGCTTTTGCAACACGACATTATGTCATCGTCTAGCCATTATTTCGATTCGTTTTCCAACTCGCTGCTCCATGCTTCACGAGGTGGTTTTATTGGCACGTGTTGTCGAAGCGGAGATCGTGTCCCCTTATTGCGGGATTCTCATCAACACGCGCGTGGGTAACCCAACCGTCCCATTGGTATGATTCCTTGGGAATAGGCATGTTTTAAGGCCAGGTAGGGAACGTTTGATATTTGTCATCTTTATAAGGAGGCCGAGACCCGCCCTTCCCCTCTACGATACTCCCCTCCTCCTCCCACCTCGAGTTCCAACACCCAAGGCTTAACCAGTCGCTTCGAACCTTAGGCCATGTCGGGATCCAGCTTTCAAGGACGATGGACGGCTTCTTCTGTCACCGAGGAGGATATCATGAAGATCAGGGAGGCGAGGTACTTGACTGCGGAGATCCTTCACAGGCTTCCTGCACAAGGGCAGGTTATCCCTACTCCTAGACCTAATGAGAGGGTCGTATTTATCCCTCACTTCCTCTGGGGGCTAGGTTTCTCTCTTCATCCCTTCATTCGAGGGCTCATGTTTTACTACGGACTAGATTTCCCTGATCTAGCTCCGGACTCCATCCTTCACATCTCATCATTCATTATCGTACGTGAGGCTTTCCTCCGTATCTCTCCACACTTCGGCTTATGGCTCAAGACCTTCGATGTAAGGCTGAAGATAATAGACGGGAGACATGCAGAGTGCGGAGGTGCTTTAATAAGCAAATTGGCCGATGTTGTCTGGCCAAAGGGTTCCTTCACCGCAACTTCTGGCCTATGGCAACGGGAGTGGTTTTATATGACGAGCCCCGTGGTACCAAGTGGGTGGCACCACCCGCCTTCCGATCTGGCCCTCCGCAACAGCTTGCATCATGGATCAACAAGGGGCTGGATTGGGGGTCGCTAGATGAAGTTCAAATACTGCAAAGCCGCATTCGAGACCTTATTAATAAGGACATCGACCTCATTAAGGTAATCCAAGTTATGTTAGTCTGTCGGGTCTTGCCATGCCAGCGCCGACCTCTCCGTATGTTGGAGTTCAATTCGGAAGGACCGTGAACCATTCAGCGCTTCTTTGGCACAATGCTCGAGGGGATGTATGAATTATTCTTCGGGTCACGAAAAAGGTGTCCGGACACCACCGAGGACGCAGGCCTCGACTGCAACCATCCGGATTCCCTGGTAAGTACTCAATTTCCAAACACATTTTTAGTTTAAGTTTCCAATAACAGAATTGATAAAACCATACTCGGCCAGGGCTGGGTAAAGAAGGCGGAGAGGATAAGGTGTTCGGCCCCTCTTCCCGAAAACTCAGCGGACCCAGTGTTGACCAGGATGCTGGCTCCGGCACCTTATCAAGTGCCGTTGAGGGAAGAAAAGGAGAGGAGTGGAGAGGCCCAAAGTGGACTTCATACCGGAGGTGCGTCACGCACCGTATCCGGGGAAATCGGAACTCTCGTGTCGGAGGATGAATGGGGAGGAGAATCTAACATTCCCTCCCCCTACGGGAAGAAAAGAGCCGCTCCCGAAGACCTGAAGGAAGAGGCCTCCAAGCGAGGGAAGAAATCCCTATCAGGGGGCCCAGATTCGGGAGGCGATATTGCCACACAGTGCCCACAAGGGGGCCAGCCTTTAGCCGAACCATAAGTGAACAAAGGGTTTAATAAGCATACCCCGTTCTTTTCCTGTTTGTGAGGGTAGTTCAACCTATAGCCTCCCTCAATAATCTTCGTCCTTGGGGGATCTTCTCCCGGAGACGATGGAGAGCGAAACGCCGCCTCATACTTCCCCGACCCATAAGGCGGACGACCCCGATCCGCGAAGGAGCGCAAGGCCAGAAGATGACTCTTCGGCCGCCCGAGGTCCGGGGTGTTCGACTCCTAGAGAGACCAACAACAAAAGTTCCAAACTATCCGATATACAGCCGGACATATGGACCGTCTTCTGCGGCAAGCGCCTATCTCAGAGGAACATTGTACCTTAATGGGTACGGTGATTGAGAGAATTTTCTCCGCAAAAAGCGGATTGAATGAAGCCTTTACGACCCCGCTAAGAGGCTTTGAGGTATGTAATGTGGCCTCTATTTTTTGTACCGTAAATGCAATGTACACCGTGTATAGATAGTAGCCCCTGAGACTCTGGTTGCCCTCCTATAAGTGCATCTAGTGCCCCTTAGTGATTTTTGTGTATTGAAGACTTATAGGTTAAGGGACTGATGCGTTTGTGAGTATACACAGGTATATAAGTCTATGAGGAGTTTGTGTTGGGGAACGTTGCATAAAATAAAAAAATTCCTACATTCATCAAGATCAATCTATGAGTTCATCTAGCAACGAGAGAGGGGAGTGCATCTACATACCCTTGTAGATCGCGAGCGGAAGCATTCAGGAGAACGGGGTTGAGGGAGTCATACTCATCGTGATCCAAATCACCGGAGATCCTAGCGCCGAACGGACGGCACCTCCGCGTTCAACACACGTACGGTCAGTGTGACGTCTCCTCCTTCTTGATCCAGCAAGGGGGAAGGAGAGGTTGATGAAGATCCAGCAGCACGACGACGTGGTGGTGGATGCAGCAGGGTTCCGGCAGGGCTTCACCAAGCTTTTGCGGGAGGAGGAGGTGTAGCAAGGGGGGAGGGAGGCGCCAGATGTCATTGTGCGGATGCCCTCCCACCCCCCTCTTTATATAGGGACCCCAGGGGGGCGCTGACCCTAGGAGATGGGATCTCCTAGGGGGGCGGCGGCCAAGGGGGGAAACTTGCCCCCCAAGGCAAGTGGAGGCGCCCCTCCCCTTGGGTTCCCAACCCTAGGCGCAGAACTCCTCGTGATGTCCGGGATCTCATCCGGGACTCCGAACAACTTTCGGTTTGCTGCATACTCATATCTCTACAACCCTAGCGTCACCGAACCTTAAATGTGTAGACCCTACGGGTTCGGGAGACACGTAGACATGATCGAGATGGCTCTCCGGTCAATAACCAACAGCGGGATCTGGATACCCATGTTGGCTCCCACATGCTCCTCGATGATCTCATCGGATGAACCACGATGTCGAGGATTCAAGCAACCTCGTATTCAATTCCCTTTGTCAATCGGTATGTTACTTGCCCGAGATTCGATCGTCGGTATCCCAATACCTCGTTCAATCTTGTTACCGGCAAGTCACTTTACTCGTACCGTAATGCATGATCCCGTGACCAGACACGTGGTCACTTTGAGCTCATTATGATGATGCATTACCGAGTGGGCCCAGAGATACCTCTCCGTCATACGGAGTGACAAATCCCAGTCTCGATCCGTGTCAACCCAACAGACACTTTCGGAGATGCCTGCAGTATACCTTTATAGTCACCCAGTTACTTTGTGACGTTTCATACACCCAAAGCACTCCTACGGTATCCGTGAGTTACACGATCTCATGGTCTAAGGAAAAGATACTTGACATTGGAAAAGCTCTAGCAAACGAACTACACGATCTTGTGCCATGATTAGGATTGGGTCTTGTCCATCACATCATTCTCCTAATGATGTGATCCCGTTATCAATGACATCTAATGTCCATAGTCAGGAAACCATGACTATCTGTTGATCAACGAGCTAGTAAACTAGAGGCTCACTAGGGACATATTGTGGTCTATGTATTCACACGTGTATTATGATTTCCGGATAATACAATTATAGCATGAATAAAAGACAATTATCATGAACGAGGAAATATAATAATAATCCTTTTATTGTTGCCTCTCGGGCATATTTCCAACAGTCTCCCACTTGCACTAGAGTCAATAATCTAGTTATATTGTGATGAATCGAACACCCATAGAGTTCTGGTGTTGATCATGTTTTGCTCGCGGAAGAGGTTTAGTCAACGGATCTGCAACATTCAGATCCGTATGTACTTTACAAATATCTATGTCTCCATCTTGAACATTTTCATGGATGGAGTTGAAACGACGCTTGATGTGCCTGGTCTTCTTGTGAAACCTAGGCTCCTTGGCAAGAGCAATAGCTCCAGTGTTGTCACAGAAGAGAGTGATCGGCCCCGACGCATTGGGTTTGACTCCTAGGTCGGTGATGAACTCCTTCATCCATATTGCTTCATGTGCTGCCTCCGAGGCTGCCATGTACTCCGCTTCACATGTAGATCCCGCCACGACGCTCTGCTTGCAACTGCACCAGCTTACTGCTCCACGATTCAACATATACATGTATCCGGTTTGTGACTTAGAGTCATCCAGATCTGTGTCCAATCTAGCGTCGACGTAACCCTATACGACGAGCTCTTCGTCACCTCCATAGACGAGAAACATGTCCTTTGTCCTTTTCAGGTACTTCAGGATATTCTTGACCGCTGTCCAGTGCTCCTTGCCGGGATTACTTTGGTACCTTCCTACCAAACTCACGGCAAGGTTTACATCAGGTCTGGTACACAGCATGGCATACATAATAGATCCTATGGCTAAGGCATAGGGGATGACACTCATCTCTTCTTTATCTTCTGCCGTGGTCGGGCATTGAGCCGAGCTCAATCTCACACCTTGCAACACAGGCAAGAACCCTTTCTTGGACTGATCCATATTGAACTTCTTCAATATCTTATCAAGGTATGTGCTTTGTGAAAGACCTATGAGGCGTCTCGATCTATCCCTATAGATCTTGATGCCTAATATATAAGCAGCTTCTCCAAGGTCCTTCATTCAAAAACACTTATTCAAGTAGGCCTTAATGCTGTCCATTAGTTCTATATCATTTCCCATCAAAAGTATGTCATCTACATATAATATGAGAAATGCTACAGAACTCCCACTTACTTTCTTGTAAACGCAGGCTTCTCCATAAGTCTGCATAAACCCAAACGCTTTGATCATCTCATCAAAGCGAATGTTCCAACTCCGAGATGCTTGCACCAGCCCATAAATGGATCGCTGGAGCTTGCATACCTTGTTAGCATTCTTAGGATCGACAAAACCTTCCGGCTGCATCATATACAGTTCTTCCTTAAGATAGCCGTTAAGGAATGCCGTTTTGACGTCCATCTGCCATATCTCATAATAATAGTATGCGGCAATTGCTAACATGATTCGGACGGACTTCAGCTTCGCTATGGGAGAGAAAGTCTCATCATAGTCAACCCCTTGAACTTGCCGATAACCCTTAGCGACAAGTCGAGCTTTATAGATGGTAATATTACCATCCGCGTCCGTCTTCTTCTTAAAGATCCATTTGTTTTCTATTGCTCGCCGATCATTGGGCAAGTCTGTCAATGTCCATACTTTGTTTTCATAATGGATTCTATCTCGGATTGCATGGCTTCAAGCCATTTGTTGGAATCTGGGCCCGCCATCGCTTCTTCATAGTTCAAAGGTTCACCGTTGTCTAACAACATGATTTCCAGGACAGGGTTGCCATACCACTCTGGTGTGGAACGTGTCCTTGTGGACCTACGAAGTTCAGTAGCAACTTGATCCAAAGTACCTTGATCATCATCATTAATTTCCTCTCCAGTCGGTGTAGGCACCACAGGAACATTTTCCTGAGCTGCATTACTTTCTGGTTCAAGAGGTAGTACTTCATCGACTTCTACTTTCCTCCCACTTACTCCTTTCGAGAGAAACTCTTTTTATAGAAAGGATCCTTTCTTGGCAACAAAGATCTTGCCCTTGGATCTTAATTAGAAGGTATACCCAATGGTTTCCTTAGGGTATCCTATGAAGATGCATTTTTCCGACTTGGGTTCGAGCTTTTCAGGTTGAAGTTTCTTGACATAAGCATCGCATCCCCAAACTTTTAGAAACAACACCTTAGGTTTCTTCCCAAACCATAATTCATACGGTGTTGTCTCAACGGATTTAGACGGAGCCCTATTTAAAGTGAATGTAGCTGTCTCTAGAGCGTATCCCCAAAATGATAGCGGTAAATCGGTAAGAGACATCATAGATCGCACCATATCCAATAGAGTGCGATTATGACGTTCAGACACACCGTTACACTGAGTTGTTCCAGGCGGCGTGAGTTGTGAAACGATTCCAGATTTCCTTAAGTGTGTACCAAATTCGCGACTCAAATATTGTCCTCCACGATCTGATCGTAACAACTTTATCTTTCGGTCACGTTGATTCTCTACCTCATTCTGAAATTCCTTGAACTTTTCAAAGGTCTCAGACTTGTGTTTCATTAAGTAGACATACCCATATCTAGTTAAGTCATCAGTGAGAATGAGAACATAACGATATCCTCCGCGAGCCTCAACGCTCATTGGACCACACACATCAGTATGTATGATCTCCAATAAGTTGGTTGCTCGCTCCATTGTTCCGGAGAACGGAGCCTTGGTCATTTTGCCCATGAGGCATGGTTCGCATGTGTCAAATGATTCATAATCGAGAGACTCTAAAAGTCCATCAGCATGGAGCTTCTTCATGCGCTTGACACCAATGTGACCAAGGCGGCAGTGCCACAAGTATGTGGGACTATCGTTATCAACTTTACATTTTTTGGTATTCACACTATGAATATGTGTAACATTACATTCGAGATTCATTAAGAATAAACCATTGACCATCGGGGCATGATCATAAAACATATCTCTCATATAAATAGAACAACCATTATTCTCGGATTTAAATGAGTAGCCATCTCGTATCAAACGAGATCTAGATACAATGTTCATGCTCAATCTTGGCACTAAATAACAATTATTGAGGTTTAAAACTAATCCCGTGGGTAAATGTAGAGGCAGCGCGCCGACAGCAATCACATCAACCTTGGAACCAATCCCGACGCGCATCGTCATCTTGTCCTTTGCCAGTCTCCGCTTATTCCGCAGCTCCTGCTATGAGTTACAAATATGAGCAACGGCACCGGTGTCAAATACCCAGGAGTTACTACGAGTACAGGTAAGGTACACATCAATTACATGTATATCACATATACCATAGTGTTGCCAGCCTTCTTGTCCACTAAGTATTTGGGGCAGTTCCGCTTCCAGTGACCCTTCCCTTTGAAATAAAAGCACTCAGCCTCAGGCTTGGGTCCATTCTTTGACTTCTTCCCGGCAACTGGCTTACCGGGTGCGGCAACATCCTTGCCGTCCTTCTTGAAGTTCTTCTTACCCTTGCCCTTCTTGAACTTAGTGGTTTTATTGACCATCAACACTTGATGTTCCTTCTTGATTTCTACCTCTGCTGACTTCAGCATTGAAAATACTTCAGGAATAGTTTTCACCATCCCCTGCATATTGTAGTTCATCACAAAGCTCTTGTAGCTCAGTGGGAGTGACTGAAGGATTTTGTCAATGACCGCCTCGTCCGGGAGGTTAATGTCCATCTGGGACAGGCGGTTGTGCAACCCAGACATTTTGAGTATGTGCTCACTGACAGAACTATTTTCCTCCATCTTACAACTATAGAACTTGTCAGAGACTTCATATCTCTCGACCCGGGCGTGAGCTTGGAAAACCATTTTCAGCTCCTCGAACATCTCATATGCTCTGTGTTGCTAAAAACGCTTTTGGAGCTCCGGTTCTAAGCTGTAAAGCATGCCACACTGAACGAGGGAGTAATCATCAGCACGTGACTGCCAAGCGTTCATAACATCTAGGTTCTCTGGGATGGGTACTTCACCTAGTGGTCCTTCTAGGACATATGCTTTCTTGGCAGCTATGAGGATGATCCTCAGGTTCCGAACCCAGTCCATATAGTTGCTGCCATCATCTTTCAGCTTGGTTTTCTCTAGGAACGCGTTGAAGTTCATGTTGACATGAGCGTTGGCCATTTGATCTACAAGACATTTTTTGCAAAGATTTTAGACTAAGTTCATGATAATTAAGTTCATCTAATCAAATTATTTAATGAACTCCCACTCATATTTGACATCCCTCTAGTCATCTAAGTGTTACATGATCCGAGTCGACTAGGCCGTGTCCGATCATCACGTGAGACGGACTAGTCATCATCGGTGAACATCTCCATGTTGATCGTATCTTCCATATGACTCATGTTCGACCTTTCGGTCTCTGTGTTCCCAGGCCATGTCTGTACATGCTAGGCTTGTCAAGTTAACCTAAGTGTTTTTGCATGTGTAAAACTGTCTTACACCCGTTGTATGTGAACGTAGGAATCTATCACACCCGATCATCATGTGGTGCTTCGAAACGATGAACTTTTGCAACGGCGCACAGTTAGGGGGAACACTTGAAATTATTATGAGGGATCATCTTATTTACTACCGTCATTGTAAGTAAACAAGATGCATAAACATAATAAACATCACATGCAATTAAATAGTAGTGACATGATATGGCCAATATCATATAGCTCCTTTGATCTCCATCTTTGGGGCTCCATGATCATCTTCGTCACCAGAATGACACCATGATCTCCATCATCATGATCTCCATCATCGTGTCTCCATGAAGTTGCTCGCCAACTATTACTTCTACTACTATGGCTAATGGTTTAGCAATAAAGTAAAGTAATTACATGGCGTTAAATCATTGACACGCAGGTCATACAATAATTAAGACAACTCCTATGGCTCCTGCCGGTTGTCATACTCATCGACATGCAAGTCGTGATTCCTATTAAAAGAACATGATCTCATACATCACAATATAACATTCATCATTCATCACAACTTTTGGCCATATCACATCACAAAGCAAATGCTGCAAAAACAAGTTAGACGTCCTCTAATTGTTGTTGCATCTTTTACATGGCTGCAATAGGGTTCTAGCAAGAGCGTTTTCTTACCTATGAATAACCACAACGTGATTTGTGAACTTCTATTTACCCTTCATAAGGACCCTTTTCATTGAATCCGCTCCAACTAAAGTGGGAGAGACAGACACCCGCTAGCCACCTTATGCAACTAGTGCATGTCAGTCGGTGGAACCTGTCTCACGCAAGCGTACATGTAAGGTCGGTCCGGGCCTCTTCATCCCACAATACCACTGAAGCAAAATAAGACTAGTAGTGGCAAGAAAGTTGACAACATCTACGCCCACAACAGATTTGTGTTCTACTCATGCAATAGAGAACTACGCATAGACCTAGCTCAGGATGCCACTGTTGGGGAACGTTGCATAAAATAAAAAATTTCCTACGTTCACCATGATCAATCTATGATTTCATCTAGCAACAAGAGAGGGGAGTGCATCTACATACCCTTGTAGATCGCGAGCGGAAGCGTTCAAGAGAACGGGGTTGAGGGAGTCGTACTCTTCGTGATCCAAATCACCGGAGATCCTAGCGCCGAACGGACGGCACCTCCTCATTCAACACACGTACGGTCAGCGTGACGTCTCCTCCTTCTTGATCCAGCAAGGGGGAAGGAGAGGTTGATGAAGATCCAGTAGCACGACGGCGTGGTGGTGGATGCAGCAGGGTTCCGGCAGGGCTTCACCAAGCGTTTGCGGGAGGAGGAGGTGTACCAAGGGGGAAGGGGCGCACCAGGTGTCAGGGTGTGGCTGCCCTCCCACCCCTCCTCTTTATATAGGGACACCAAGGGGCGCCGGCCCTAGGAGATGGGATCTCTTAGGGGGGCAGCGGACAAGGGGGGAAACTTGCCCCCCAAGGCAAGTGGAGGCGCCCCCTCCCCTAGGGTTCCCAACCCTAGGCGCAGAGGGGGGCCCAGGGGGGGCACACCAGCCCACCAGGGGCTGGTTCCCCTCCCACTTCAGCCCATGGGGCCCTCCGGGATGGGTGGCCCCACCCGGTGGACCCCCGGGACCCTTCCGGTGGTCCCGGTACAATACCGGTGACCCCTGAAACTTTCCCGATGGCCGAAACTCGACTTTCCATATATAATTCTTTACCTCCGGACCATTCCGGAACTCCTCGTGACGTCTGGGATCTCATCCGGGACTCAGAACAACTTTCGGTTTGCTGCATACTCATATCTCTACAACCCTAGCGTCACCGAACCTTAAGTGTGTAGACCCTACGGGTTCGGGAGACACGTAGACATGACCGAGACGGCTCTCCGGTCAATAACCAATAGCGGGATCTGGATACCCATGTTGGCTCCCACATGCTCCTCGATGATCTCATCGGATGAACCACGATGTCAAGGATTCAAGCAACCCCGTATACAATTCCCTTTGTCAATCGGTATGTTACTTGCCCGAGATTCGATCGTCGGTATCCCAATACCTCGTTCAATCTTGTTACCGGCAAGTCACTTTACTCGTACCATAATGCATGATCCCGTGACCAGACACTTGGTCACTTTGAGCTCATTATGATTATGCATTACCGAGTGGGCCCAGAGATACCTCTCTGTCATACGGAGTGACAAATCCCAGTCTCGATCCGTGTCAACCCAACAGACACTTTCGAAGATGCCTGCAATATACCTTTATAGTCACCCAGTTACGTTGTGACGTTTGATACACCCAAAGCACTCCTACGGTATCCGGGAGTTACACAATCTCATGGTCTAAGGAAAAGATACTTGACATTGGAAAAGCTCTGGCAAACGAACTACACGATCTTGTGCTATGCTTAGGATTGGGTCTTGTCCATCACATCATTCTCCTGATGATGTGATCCCGTTATCAATGACATCTAATGTCCATAGTCAGGAAACCATGACTATTTGTTGATCAACGAGCTAGTCAACTAGAGGCTCACTAGGGACATATTGTGGTCTATGTATTCACACGTGTATTACGATTTCTGGATAATACAATTATAGCATGAATAAAAGACAATTATCATGAACAAGGAAATATAATAATAATCATTTTATTATTGCCTCTAGGGCATATTTCCAACAGTTTGATATTTACACAGAAAGTCAACCCCTAAAAATGAAGTTCTTCGTCTGAAGACTTTGGATTTCTGAAGACTTACTGAAGACTTTGAAAGTGAAGAAATTGATGTGACCTTAAAGCCTTGGTATTCATTCGAGGAACATGAAGCGTGAAGACTCTTGTTTTTATAGTTTCATTTTCTCTTTCTTGAGTCATAGGAAACACCGTACTGTTAAAGGGGGTCGAGGAAATACTAAGGAAAAATTTCCATGTGATGCTCAACTCAAAATCCTACACCTACCAATCCCTTCGAGTGAAGCCATTGGAAATCTCATACAGTTCAGTCATATTCTTCAGTGATAGAGACAAAGTTCTTCTGGTCTCTGAGGAATTTGTTCTGACTGAGGAGTTAGGAATTCACCAGTGTGAATTACCTACAAAATGAGGAACATGATAGCCCTGAGGATTTTGATAGTCAAAATTCCGACCGTTGCTGTGCTACGCGCCAGCTGTTCCAAAATATCTACCAACCTAACGGTCATATCAGACAAGGGCATTTATGTATTATCATGTCGGGCTGCTCCCTAGGCTATAAATAGCCGCCCCCCTCAACCACTAGCTGGTTGGCTACTCCGAGAGAAACTGACACTTGTCAATTGAGTGCATCCCCTCCTCCGAGGACTTTGAGCGAAAAACATCAAGTGAGGAAAATCCAAACCCAACACCTACAAACCCAAAGTGATTGAGCATCACTGAAGAGATTGATCCTGCGTGGATTCGACGCTTGTTACCTTTGAAGATAGTGCTTCTTCCAGACGGTTAGGTGTCAAGGTCTAGAGCATCCAAGAGGAATTGTTGATCGCCGAGTGACCGAGTTTGTGAAGGTTCGGAAGTCACCTGAAGACTTACCACGAGTGATTGGGCGAGGTCTATGTGACCTTAGCTCAAGGAGAATACGGTGAGGACTGGGTGTCCTCGAGTTTAAATACTCAGCCGCTCCAACCAGATGTACAACTGAGACAACAGTTGGAACTGGTCTACCAAATCATTATCTTCACCAAGCCTACTGGTTCTATTTCCTCAACTCTTTCATTTCCTCATATCTGTTGTTGGTGCCCGTTCATATCTGTTTGAAGACTTTGACTGAAGACTTTCTCAATTTCCTCAGTTCAATTTCTTCAGTCTGTCCGTCTTCTCTCTTGTGTTATCCTGTGTTTACGCTTTCTGTACTGTGTGTTTGTCTTCATCTCGCCATGATGACTGTGCTTGTATTCTGTTATGTTTACTTCTGAGTACTTATTCCGCTGCTAGTAATTCTTCATTTAGGAATTTCCTCACCAGCAAATTCCTTAGTGAAGAATTCATAAAAATCGCCTATTCACCCCCCCTCTAGTCGATATAACGCACTTTCACCTCCGAATGGGGCGATCAGTGGATCAAAAGATAAATACGCTCAGGTAATAATTTTGCTAATTTGTACACAGGCGGCTGCAGCCCTGGCCACTACCCGGGCTGCAGAATTTGTCGAACTGAAGTGGCAACTTGATCTAGCGGATGATGACATCACGCTCATGAACAAGCGGCTTGACGGGGTGCAAGGTATGTCTTTTGGGTGGTGAGTGAGTATAAATAGGAGCGTGATGCTGGAATTATAATGTGCTTAACTGCAGATGGTGCTGCCGCCGTGGAGACCCTTCGGGCTGAGCTTGCCCAGGCCAAGGAGCAAGCCAGGATAAGCAACGCGGTTTATGTCTTATCATGTCGGGCTGCTCGAGGGCATTTATGTCTTATCATGTCGGGCTGCTCCCTAGGCTATAAATAGCCGCCCCCCTCAACCACTAGCTGGTTGGCTACTCCGAGAGAAACTGACACTTGTCAATTGAGAGCATCCCATCCTCCGAGGACTTTGAGCGAAAAACATCAAGTGAGGAAAATCCAAACCCAACACCTACAAACCCAAAGTGATTGAGCATCACTGAAGAGATTGATCCTGCGTGGATTCGACGCTTGTTACCTTTGAAGACAGTGTGTCAAGGTCTAGAGCATCCAAGAGGAATTGTTGATCGCCGAGTGACCGAGTTTGTGAAGGTTCGGAAGTCACCTGAAGACTTACCACGAGTGATTGGGCGAGGTCTATGTGACCTTAGCTCAAGGAGAATACGGTGAGGATTGTGTGTCCTGGACTGGGTGTCCTCGAGTTTAAATACTCAGCCGCTCCAACCAGATGTACAACTGAGACAGCAGTTGGAACTGGTCTACCAAATCATTGTCTTCACCAAGCCTACTGGTTCTATTTCCTCAACTCTTTCATTTCCTCATATCTGTTATTGTGTGCCTGCTCATATCTATTTGAAGACTTTGGCTGAAGACTTTCTCAATTTCCTCAATTCAATTTCTTCAGTCTGTCTGTCTTCTCTCTTGTGTTATCCTGTGTTTACACTTTCTGTACTCTGTGTTTGTCTTCATCTCGCCATGATGATTGTGCTTGTATTCTGTTATGTTTACTTCTGATTACTTATTCCGCTGCTAGTAATTCTTCATTTAGGAATTTCCTCACCAGCAAATTCCTCAGTGAAGAATTCATAAAAATCGCCTATTCACCCCCCTCTAGTCGATATAACGCACTTTCAATTGGTATCAGAGCAAGGTACTCCCTTGTTCAGTGTGATTTTGGTTTAACCGCCTGGAGTTTTAGTTATGTCGACTGCAGGTATGATCAAGGTCTCTGTTGGGTGTCCTACCTTCTATGGAACGGACTACCCCTACTGGAAGAACAAGATGCGGATGCATCTTGAGGCAATTGACAACAATCTCTGGTATGTTATGGAAAATGGTGTTCCCTCAGTCACACCGTCTCTGAATGCTACTGATGTGAAGAGATTCAAGCAACTCGATTCTCAAGCGAAGAATATCATATGTGGTCATCTGAGCAAAGGACAGTATGGAAGAGTGAGTGCTTTGGAAACTGCCAAGCTTATCTGGGATAGGCTTTCCAAAGTAAATGAAGGAGTCTCAACACAACGTGACTCTCGTGTTGACATTCTTCGCAATCTCTTCAACTGCTTCAAAAGACTCGACAATGAAAATGTTCGGCAAACCTTCGATCGCCTCACTGACATCTCAAATGATCTTCAAGCGCTTGGCGCCACTGACATCACCGACCATGAGGTGGTGAAGAAATTGCTGAGATCGCTAGATTCCTCATTTGACACTCTGGCACTGATGATTCAAGAGCGTGCTGACTACAAGTCACTTGATCCCGCTAATATCCTCGAGAGGCTAAATAGTCATGAGTTCCAGCTTGCCGAGAAGAGAGATCTATACGGTTCGAGCTATGGCAAACCACGTGCCTTGAAGACCAAGGCAGTCACTGAGTCTGAAGAAGAGGACTCCACTAGCAGCCTTGGTGATCTTGAAGAACTGAGTTAGGAAGTGGCATTGCTTGTGAAGAAATTTCAGAAGTTCTCAAGACGTGGTCACTTTGGAAAATCCTCAAGGAGCAATGATTCCTCATCCAATGACTACAAGAAAAGGCTATGTCACAAGTGCAAGAAACCTGGTCATTACATTCAAGATTATCCTTAGTGAGATAAGGAATTGAAGTAGAAGAAATACAAGGATTACAGTTCTGATGATGCCAAGAAGAAGAAGAAATCTTCAAAGTCTTCATCATCAAAATCCTCAAAGTCTTCATCTCACAAGAAAAGCAGCTCCAAGAAGGCTCGAGCATTCATTGGCAAGGAAATGGATTCTGAGGCTGAATCTAAGGATCATGAGGAAGAAGAGGCATCCGAGGAGTCCGAGTCTAGTGTGGCAATCCTGGCTCTTGCTACCACATTCGTCAGCAAGTCTATCTTCAACTCTGAAGAAAATGGCAACACCAACAATGCTGATGAAGGCAATGATGACTACGCTCCCACTTATTGCTTCATGGCAAAGGGTGCCAAGGTAACCGAATACTATCTATCCGAGTCCAGTGATGATGAATCTGGCGATGAATTTGGACCTAGCTATGTCAAACTTGCTTCCCTTTCCACTAAACAACAAAGAGCTTTGGAAAAAGTTCAATACATGCTAAATAAGAGCGATGATATGTTGGGTGAAGAAATGGATCAGTCAAAAGCTTTGGCTGAAAGTCTTCAAAGACTTCATTCCAAGTTTGACGACCTTCAAGGTCATCATAACACTCTCTTATCTGATCACGAGAAGCTTTCCTTTGAACTTCTTCAAAGAAAGCAAGATCTTGAGAAGCTAAGAGTGAGTTATGAAGATCTTCAGAAGGAGCGTGATTCATTACTTGCTCAACAAATCAGCGCTACCCAGGAAGAATTTGTTCCTCCATGTCTGAAGTGCATTGAACGTGAATCTGCTAATTCTTCACCTGAATGTTCAAATGCTTCTAATGCTACAAATTCTTCTTATGTCCCTGCTGTCACTAATTCCTCATCTGAGGACAATGCAAGTATCACTGATGATGCTGGGTTGAAGGAATTGTACATGACAGGCATGTACAAAAGCCTCAAAGGGCATCAGACTCTTTGTGATGTGCTCAAAAAGCAGATCCTCAACAGAAACCCTAGGAAAGAGGGTATTGCCTTTGAGAGGAAACTCAATGCTGATGGAACATATTGGAAGCCTGAGCAGTACCCCAAAACCTCATGGGTTGCTGCAAAGGGACCTCCAGTTGATCCATCCAACTTATCTAGTTTCACATGTGAATCTCCTCATTCTTCTGATGAGTCATTTGACTCCAACTATAAACTGTTCAAAAATTAGAATGGTGAAGTATTTGCTAGATATGTTGGCACTAACTGCAGGAACGGTTCCCCTATGAAGAAAATCTGGGTTCCCAAAAGTTGCCTTGAAAGTCTTCAGGTGAATGTCCTCATGACACCACCTGTGAAGAAAAGGAATTCCAGATCAAATTCTTCATATGAACCAAATTCTTCATATGGATCCAAGTCCTCATACGGACCAAATTCCTCACGTGGATCAAATTCCTCAAAAGGATCAAAGTCCTCATATGATCATCATCGTGCTAACCCCTCTGTTTCGCAGGGTAGAGCTAAGGGCTATGAATATGTGCATTATTCTTCAAATCATTATGTTCATAAGTCCTCGAAGAATTTCTCTGCTTATTCATATGCTTACCCTAACCCCTCTTATGTGAAACGAAGTGGACTGGCGTCCATGCCACCTTTCTCATATGGTGCTCGCAGAGTGATGAATTCTTTTCCACCCCTCCAGATGTGGGTGGTGAAGAAAAAGAACTAATCTCTTATGCAGGGTCAGGTCTCCAGTCGTGCTTAAAACGTCCTCATACTGATTATTTGCTGGAGACCTAAACAATGCCTGATAGGATGCAGGCTAATCATGATGAAATGAACCTTAGTTTCACACGTCCTCATACTGATTATTTGTTCTAATTGCTTTATGAAATTGACTTGATGATACTGATGTCATATTCTTCACTGATGAAGTATATGAGTTTGTAAGCTGCACTAATTCATCTGCAGGATGATCAACCAAAAGCAAATGAGTGGGTCCTCGATAGTGGATGTACAAATCACATGACTGGAGACAAGAATCTATTGATGGATGCTCCCTTATCACCATCACATCTGAAGCATATCATCTTCGCTGACAAAGGCAAAAGTTAGAAGGCTGGCTATGGCATCGACAAATTGGTCATGTTGGCATGAGGAATTTGCACACGCTCGCGAAGAAGAAGCATGTAATTGGCATTGAGAATGTCAAATTCCTCAAGGATCATTTATGCAGAGCCCGTGAAGCTGGAAAGATGACAAAGGCCAAGCATCCAGTGAAGACTATCATGACTACCACTCGGCCGTTTGAATTGCTTCATATGGATCTTTTCGGTCCTAATCATTATTCTGCTGTGACAAATGATGCATCTCTATATGGCTTTGTTATTGTTGATGATTATTCTTGTTACACATGGGTACACATTGTTACTTACAAACATGAAGTGCAGGAAGTCTTCAAACGATTTTCCTCGAGGGCTTCAACCAACTTTGGTGTGAAGATCAAGCACATCAGAAGTGACAATGGAACTGAGTTCAAGAATTCCGGTCTTGATGACTATCTTGATGAACTTGGTATTACTCATGAGTTATCTACTCCTTATACTCCTCAACAGAATGGCGTCGTGGAGCGCAAGAACAGAACCCTCGCTGAAATGGCACGCACTATGCTTGATGAATACAACACACCTCATCGGTTCTGGATTGATGCAATCGATACTGCTTGCCACATCATCAACAGAGTATATATTCACAAATTGTTCAAGAAAACTTCCTATGAACTCCTCACTGACAAGAAACCCAATGTAAGTTACTTCAAAGTCTTTGGTGCTAAATGCTGTATTAGAGATCCTCATCACAATTCTAAGTTTGCACCGAAAGCACATGAGGGTTTCATGCTTGGTTACGGAAAGGACTCGCACACCTACAGAGTCTTCAACAACGTTCTTCACAAGGTTGTTAAAACTGTAGATGTGCGGTTCGATGAAATTAATGGCTCACAAAGAGAGCACCTACCTTCTGTGATAGATGAACCAGCACCTGAGGATTCTATCAAGTTCAAAGCCACTGAGGATGTCATTCCTACTGAAGAATCTACTGAAGAATTCATTCCAGAACGTGATGAACGTCAAACTGACGTACCTTAAGAAAATGGTGCTGAGGAAAATGCTCCTGAAGAAAATGCGGATCAAATTCCTCGGAGACAACCCGCTCATCCTCGTATTGCAAATGAAGTGCAAGTCGAGAAGATCATCGATGACATTCGTGCACCAGGTCCTCTCACACGCTCAAAAGCTTCACACTTACCTAACTTTTGTGGGCATTTCGCTTTTGTCTCTATCATAGAGCCCACTAAGGTAGATGAAGCATTTCTAGAGCCTGAGTGGATTCAAGCTATGCAAGAAGAATTACATCAGTTCAAGCTCAACAACGTCTGGGAACTGGTCAAACGTCCAGATCCTCACAAGCACAACATTATTGGCACAAAGTGGATCTACCACAACAAGCAAGATGAAAATGGCCTTGTGGTGAGGAATAAGATACGGCTTGTAGCTCAAGGCTACACACAGGTTGAAGGAATTGACTTCTATGAAACTTTTGCACCTGTTGCTAGAATTGAGGCTATTCGCATATTACTTGCTTACGCTAACCATCATGACATTATCTTACAACAAATGGATGTGAAAAGTGCATTCCTCAATGGTAAGATTGAGGAAGAAGTATATGTTGCTCAACCCCCAGGTTTTGAAGATCCAAAGAATCCTGATAAAGTCTTCAAGCTCAATAAGGCCCTGTATGGCCTCAAGTAAGCCCCTCGGGTGTGGTATGATACCTTGAAGGAATTCTTCGTGAAGAATGGATTCAAATCGGGTTCACTCGACCCTACTCTTTTCACTAAGTCTTATTATGGCGAATTGTTTGTGTGCCAAATATATGTTGATGATATCATTTTCGGCTGTACTGACCAACGATATAGTGATGAATTTGCCTATATGATGAGTGAAGAATATCAAATGTCTATGATGGGAGAGTTGAAATTCTTCTTAGGTCTTCAAATTCGTCAACAGCGCAATGGAATATTCATATCTTAGGAGAAATACCTCAAGGACGTATTGAGGAAATTCGGCATGCAAGATTGCAAAGGGGTCAAAATTCCAATGCCCACAAATGGCCATCTATGCACTGATGAAAATGGTAAAGACTTCGATCAAAAGGTATACCGCTCCATGATTGGCTCTTTATTGTACCTATGTGCATCTAGGTCGGATATTATGCTTAGTGTTTGCATGTGTGCCCGATTTCAAGCTACGCCGAAGGAATCACACCATAAGGCTGTGAAGCATATTCTTCGATACTTAGCTCACACACCAACACTTGGATTATGGTATCCCAAGGGCTCCACTTTTGATCTCATTGGATATTCAGACTCTGACTATGCTGGCGACCGCGTGGACAGCGTTTCAACATCTGGTACATGTCATTTCCTAGGACGATCTTTGGTCTGTTGGTCCTCAAAGAAACAGAATTGCGTATCACTCTCCACTGCAGAAGCTGAGTACATTGCTGCTGGATCATGCTGTGCTCAACTACTATGGATGAAGCAAACACTCAAGGACTATGGCGTCAACGTGAAGAATGTGCCTCTCTACTGTGACAATGAGAGTGCCATCAAGATTGCTCATAACCCAGTTCAGCACTCGAATACCAAGCACATCCAAATTCGTCATCATTTTCTTCGTGATCATGTGTTGAAGGGCGACATCTCCATCGACCACGTCAGCACTGAAGATCAATTGGCCGATATCTTCACTAAGCCCTTGGATGAGAAGAGATTTAGCAAGTTGCGGTGTGAGCTAAATATCCTACAATTTTCGAATGTTCTTGGATATGGACACACATCCTAACACTTATGCTGACTTGATGACTTAGATGCGCAACACACGAAGTAACCTTTTTCTTCAATCAATGAATACTAACCCTCTAAGTGTGAAGAAATTAATGAAGAAATTGATTCTCAGAGCCCTATGGCAATTGTACGCGGTGTCTGAAATCAGCTTTCTTATACGATGGGTTACGCCACCAACCAAAGTTGAAAATCCTCAATTTGAGTTTTTCTTAATTTTTGAAATTCCTCAGTTTTTCAAATTCTTCAACCTTGCTTTGTCTTCACTATTTTCGTCGTTTGTCTTCATTCGAATATATATATATATATATATATATATATATATATATATATATATATATATATATATATATATATACATAAACACTATTCTGATCACGGGATCAGAATAATATTCTGATCACAACCTGAACTGCCTGAGTAACGCGCCTGACCTTTCCTGTGAACTAGGTTGAACTTCCGCCAACATTGCCCAAATGGGGCTTGCAATACACCGTTGGAAAGCTATGGACACCAATATCATGACACAACTTAAATTTTTGGCAAAATGTAAGCGGTTTAAGAGCAGTTTTGAAAACCGTTTTTTCTTCGCAAAAAAAATGTGAATCGTATTTTCGATCGCATTTCTAAACCGTTTATCGGAATGAGGAAAATAATAAGGCGTTGCAAAGCTGCTGCAAAACCGCTCCTTCCACATGTTGAAAGTTTTCTCTAATTCCCTATGATTAAAGAGTAATTTGAAAAAACGTAAAATTTCGTAAATCGAACAGCTGAGTTTGTTTTTTCGATGTAATTTCTAAACGGCTAATCCAATGGAGGCATATGATACGGCGTTAGAAAGCTTATGAAAATGCGCTACTTTTTCATCTTGAAAGTTTTTTTCTAATTTTGAATGGTTTAAGAGTAATTTAGAAAGTGGTACAAGTCCTACCGAGTTCGTATTTTCGAGCTAATTTCTTAACCGTGCGTCCGAATGCAGCAAATGATATGGCGTTCGAAAGCTTGAACAAATGCGAAACTTTTTGGTATGTATTGTTTCTCCCAATTATGTACGGTTTTAAGTCGGTTTCGAAAATGGAGAAAAACGTATTTTCACCGTAATTTCTACAAACTTTATCGGAATTGGGCAAATAATATACCGTTGAAAAGCTACGGAAAATGCAAAACTTTTTCATGTTGATGGTTTTCTCTGATTCCTTGTCGTTTTCAAGTAATTTCGAAAACGGTGGGAGCATTCGTTCTGCCTCTATCACGAAACAGATTCTTCGAAAATGCACCGCGTGAAGAACCTGAACTTCTCAGTATGAAACCTTGAACTTCACTCTGTTTTCACGTGCTTTTTCTTCCTCGTCTATCTCTATACACTGCTCCTAGCTCTACATCCACTCACCGGAATTGAGCAGGTGATATACCGTTGGAAAGCTGCTATAAACACGCAACTTTCCCGTGTTGATCATTTTTTCATACTCGCGACGATTTTAAAAGTTTTTCATCTGAAATTCATTCAGCGTAGTAGTTGAACTTCATGTTGTTTTCACGTTGAACTTCTGTGACGTATTTTTGTTTGTACGCGCGCCTGAACTTCTCTCTGTACGAACCCGACCTTTGGGCTATCTTCGCAACCGTGCCTTCTACCGCGAGTTTTTCTGGTTAGTCGTGTTCCATGTGATGTAAGTGTAATCTTCAAACCATTTTTAGCAACTAAATACTCATTTTAGATAGGAATCTTGCTCATAGGCGGATTTTGCACTCGGGTCGTGAAGAACTCGCGTTTTTTGCGATTTTACTGCCTGAGTTGTTCGACCTGAACTTCCCCCTGTGCTAGGTTGAACTTCCCGCAACATTGCCCAAATAGGGCTTGCTATATACCGTTGGAAAGCTATGGACACGAGTATCATGTCCCAAGTTAAATTTTTCGCAAAATGTAAGCGGTTTAAGAGAAGTTTTGAAAACCGTTTTTTCTTCACACAAAAAATGTGAATCGTAATTTCGATCGCATTTCTAAACCGTTTATCGGAATGAGGCATATAATATGGCGTTGGAAAGCTGCTGCAAAACCGCTTCTTCCAGATGTTGAAAGTTTTTTCTAATTCCCTATGGTTAAAGAGTAATTTGATAAAACGTAAAATTTCGTAAACCGAACAGCTGAGTTCGTTTTTTAGATGTAATTTATAAACGGCTAATCCAATGGAAGCATATGATATGGCATTGGAAAGCTTATGAAAATGCGCTACTTTTTCATCTTGAAAGGATTTTTCTAATTTTGAATGGTTTAAGAGTAATTTAAAAAATGGTCCAAGTCCTACCAAGTTCGTATTTTCGACCTAATTTTTTAATCGTGCGTCCGAATGCAGCAAATGATATGGCGTTGGAAAGCTTGAAAAAATGCGAAACTTTTTGGTATGTATTGTTTCTCCCAATTCTTTAAGGTTTTAAGTCAGTTTTGAAAATGGCGAAAAACATATTTTCGCCGTATTTTCTACAAACTTGAACGGAAAGGCACAAATAATATACCGTCGAAAAGCTACGAAAAATGCGAAACTTTTTCATGTGGATGGTTTTCTTTGATTCCTAGCCGTTTTCAAGTAATTGCGAAAATGACGAGATCAATCGTTCTGCCTCTATCGCGAAACAGATTCTTCAAAAATGCACTGCGTGAAGAACCTGAACTTCTCAGCGCGTGAACCTAAACTACACTCTGTTTTTCACATGGTTTTTTTGCTCGTAGCTCTCGATCCACTGCTCGTAGCTCTTCATCCACTCACCGGAATTGGGCAAGTGATATACCGGTGGAAAGCTGATGTAAACATGCAACTTTCCCGTGTTGATAGTTTTTTCATACTCGCGACAATTCTAAAAGTTTTTCATCTCAAATTCATTCACTATAGTAGTCGAACTTCCTGCTGTTTTCACGTTGAACTTCTATGACGTATTTTCGTTTGTAATTTTCCAATTCATTTCGTGCATGTTATACAAATGATATTCCTTTTGTACAAACCTCTCTCACAATAATTTTTTCAACTTTATCCGATGGAAGACTTGAACTTATCACAACAAAACTTTTAGCATTTCCTTTTTCATTGTTTTTTAATACAGAATGCACACCGTGTAGTACGTGAACTTCTCACAGTTATCAATCTGAACTTCTGAGATCATGCATTATGTCTTCATCGCAAAAACAAAGTATTCGAAGATGCACGGCATGAAGAGGTTGAACTTCTAGAGGAGTTCTATTTGAACTTCACTCTGTTTTTCACGTGCTGCTATTTTCATAAACTCCGTACTTCTCTGCTATTTTAATTTGAACTTCGTAGTTCCATTTTTATCGAAGAAAAAAAATGACTTTTCTAAGAAAGCGTCGAACAACTTTTTCTGAATTTAATTTTTGTTCTGGAAACGAGAAGAATATGAGGTTTTGTATACATCGAGTTGCTCCGTTATTTTAGTTTGAACTTAGTTTTATTCTTTAGTAACAAGAAAACTTTAGGTTTTTTTAAAACGCCAAAAAGATGTTGTTGTTTTTTGTTTTTTGAACTTGTAAATCCTAGGTTTTAATATACTTTGAACTTCTGTCTTATTTTTAGTTGAACTTCACAATTTTATTTTTAATTTAATATTTTTTTGATTTTTAAAACAGAAACATAAAACAACAACTTGATGTCCATATAGAGTCAACCTTCTTCAACAATTCACTTTGAACTTAAAATAAACAAATTGAAAAAACAAAAATACTTGCACAGTACCGCAACCATTCTCATCCATTTTTGAGAAATACATGAAGAAAAATGTCCAGCCCTTTTGTTGGCATTTTTCAACAAACAGGTGAATGGCATAAAAAGAGAGGGATCTAGGCAGCGTCACTTGCTGGTGAATGTTTCTTCCCTTGCTAGTGAAACCTTGTTCATCTGGTCAATGCTAAAGTAGATCTAGAGGAACACACACACACAAACAGACATACAAATCATACACACATATGCGGAGTGAGAAATTATGTGTACACACTTAGTAATACATGAACCTTCCTGGAAGTAATACATGAACTTATCTGTACAGACTTTTTTCTCACATACACACGCACATCGGTTTTCCATGGAAGTTGAGGTTTGTGATCTTTAAGCACATCACCAAGAAGTCTGGAACAGAGGCACACCACTTTGTGTGAAGCTGCCAATTAGTACTCACAATGGCTAATTAAGGCTGCATTTTACTCAAAGAAAACATGAAATTTCCTGCCCACTTTGTTGCAAACCCATTCCATCAAAAAACACATCCTATTATTTAGTAAGTGCATAACCTTTACACCAGCAATGGGAAGCAACCTGGAGCCATGGGACGAGCGTGGAAGTCCTGTCCAGTCAACCAAAGAAGGCCGGGATAGTGCTGGACTATAGGCTTACCCCTCCTGTTGCAGGCAATGGTAATTTGGAAAATGTTCAAGCACGAAGTTCGCCCTTAGGCCTCGGACAGGTCGCCGCTTTGATGCCATGTTGATGCCATGTTGCAAGCACGGACCGGCAAGCATGAAGTTCAATACTGTATCCAGCATCAACAAACAAAATTCAAAAGAAGCACTCCTCCTAGCATTAACACAAACATGTTGTGGGCAACAAACACAAACCATCGCTAGGGGGCTCGATGAAGGAAACTAGTATGCACTAGGAAGTTCAAGGAGCAGCATCTGGCGGGGTGTGGAAGTCCAGCAGCTGGGCGCGGCGGTGGTCGTTGGTTGTGGTCGCCAGTGGACGACCGGCGGCTGGGGGCGCCTTGGGGCTGGGAGTCAGTGGTGGAGGGCGCGTCGGGACTGAGCGGACGACAGAGGGAGGCACGCTGGCCGCTGGGGTCGGGGGCGGCGACAGGGCCGAGCAGCCGGCGGCGGGAGACGTGCTGGGATCGGCGGGACGCGATGGGCTGAGCGCCAGTGAAGGGGCCGAGTGTCCAGTGGCGCGCGTGGATGGCGGGGTGGGGCAGGGGTGGGCTGACGGAGTCATGCGGGGGATGGTGGGATGGGGCCGGCGGGTGGCCACGGCGGCGGGAGAAGGTGCCTGGCCACGGCGGCGCGCGGGGGGTTGGGGGTGCAGGGTGAGGGCGATCTGGGGGCGGGGCAAGAGGTTGCGGGCGATGGGATTGGGATTGGGTTGTTTTTTTCTGTTCGGTGGCATTTTTGGATCTCAGGAACCTCCAGCGGGCCTTATATAGGGAGCCGTGATCCAAATAGTTATTCTAATCCTGGGATTAGAATAGTGTTACTCTATATATATATATATATAAGTTTTAAGTCCTCTACAACATTCACTTATAGTTATTTCTTCAAAGTTGATTTCTTATGCTAAGTGAATGTGATCGGACCCTTCCCCCTCTATGCTAAACTCAACCCAGTCTATTCAAAAATTTCTCATATGCCTTCTAATTGAAACTCGTTCAAATTCTTCACTGTATCCTGACAGCTGAAGAAATTGCGAACGGAAATTTAAAACTTATCTTATCTGAATTTTCGGCTTTGCCGCTCAAACCGTTCCGCATCCCACGATATATTTTATCTACTCACCCACGATATTACACGATCGCCACCTCACAATACATGGGTGACACATGTCATGTGAATGAGAAGGGCCAGGGGCACGTTCATCCTAAATCTTCGGGCGAACAGTTTTTCACTACGACTATAAATACCCCCTCACCCCTTCCTCACTTCCTTTACTCCCCCCGATCTCTCTCTCCCGCTCGAGCTTCTCAAACCCTAGCGCCACCGCTACTCCATCGTCGCCGGTGAGGAAGAGCTTCACTGCCTCGACCTCGTCGCCGTCGTACTCGCGCCGGCCGCGGAAATCTTCGCTCCGCCGCTGCCATAGCCATTTTCCTCCGCCAAGTTAGGGCGTGGAAGATCTGAACTGACGGAGTTCACATCTGTTCTTCTCAGTTCGTCATGTTCTTCACTTTGGGTAATTAAAAGTTACTTTTAACTGCTCGCTTTGATTCTCAAGTTTTTCTGAAAAACTTCAAAGGTGTTTATTCTTCAATTCCTCACACACATGAACACCACACATATCATCTGTTCTTGATTCGTTTCTCTAAGCTATGATTTTCTTCAAGATTCCTCAATTGTGTGGATTTTCAATCTATACAACTCTGGAACCTAAGACAAAGAACGCTTAGTGAAATTCCTCAAGACGCTTCTGGTCAAATACCTCAAACTTGTCTTTTTTGAAAAATCCTCTGAGAACTCATATGACCTCTCCAAATTCCTCGCAACTACACTCTGTTCATAGGTACAAATGTCTGCTGCTGAATCACTAGGTTCTCATCAACTTAAGTCATTTGCAGCGTTCCTCGAAGAAAAGTTGCATACGTCTTCAGAGAATTCGATTGTTCAAATTCCTCAACTGAAGAAAATGGCAGATGGTAAGGAGCCACAGAAGGGAGGAAAGAAGCCTGAGGTCATGACTGCGTTTGAGATCCCTGAGGACATTTACACAGGCTATTGCACACCTGATGAGGCCAAGTTTGGTAAGGAGAACAAGAATCAGCACAAAGTGCGCATACAGAGGATTGAAAGGAGATGGGCACGAGAATGGAGGGAGTACAGGTATGTTACTCCCAAGTACATGAAAAAATTCGCACTCAACCCTCCATGCCCAAGACCTCCATTGGCACCAGGCCAATTGGCAGATCCCACTAGCCTCAAGCGCGGTGAGGACTATCCTACTGAATGGGCTAGGCGCCAAGCCAAACTAGCCAAGCAAGCAAAAGAAGTTGTGAGGAAATTCAATGAAGATTCTGCTGCTGCTGCTAACACTGCTGAGGCCTCTGGTAGTAAGCCCAAAAAGGCTATGCCTAAGAAGCCCGTTCACAAGCCAAGTGCTTCTTCTTCAAAGCCCTCACGGCCAATTCCTCAGTCTGCTCCTCCTCCTCCTCCTCCGACAAAGTCTTCAGTTGCTCCGACAAAATCTTCAGCACCTGTGCACCTTGCCGCATGCCAAAGGACTCAAGGCTTCTCTATTTCCTCAGGAGCATCCGCAAGTTCGTCTGCTGCTCGAAATTCCTCAGCTGGTCCATCTTTGCTAAAGAAGAAGGCCACTACTGGACGAGGCACTCGCCCAAGTCCTTACAAGAAGCAAGTAGCCTTCCATGTACCGTCTGATGATGATGAGGCGATGATGAAGAACTTGCTGAAATCATCAGAAACAGGCAAGCCAGGGCCGCTAGAGCCAAAGGCAGCAATGTGCCACTGATGTTGGATCCCAAGCTGATCCTTGATTTCATTGACTTATGGCACAAGGACCCCAACACGCCATTGCCGGAGTTAAACCTCACTCCCGGTCAAAGACATGTCCTCACTACCTTCATTGAGGAAGAGAAATGGAAATTTGAACAAGGCAGAAGTCTGAAGAAAGCGCCATACAAGAAACAGCGCTACCTCAAGGACAATGTCCTCACTCTCACCCCTGATCAGCTTCTTGCCTTGCAAGCTGAAATCAAGCAACTGAGCAATGAATTTGATCGCTATTATGCTGACTGGAAGGGCGCCAAGGTGCGTTTCGTTAATCTGACGAAGAAATTCACTTCAAGTGTTGCTCACCTGTGCACGTTGAAGTTACTCAGGATGAGGCATCTGCTCAGCCTACTGAAGAAAATGCCAGCACCACTGATGACGATCAGGCTGCTGAAGACAATGAGAGTGCCAGGGCTTATGACTCCATTCCAGCCGCTGAAGATATTGCCAGGGCATCCACTAGTGGTGCGCCTGAAGAAAGTGAACAAGTCAGGGCAACTGCATCATTTGTGCCTGAGGAAAATGAACCTATGTCCTCTGCACCGCCTGCGCCTACACCAACTCAAATCCTTCCATCTACATCAGATGCGAAGAAGACCAAGGCTGCAGAACATGCAGCTGTGAAGAAAAGGAAGGCATCAGCTTCATCAAATTCTTCAGCTCCGAAGAAGGTGAAGACTCTGATCAGTTCAATTGACAATCCAATTGATGTCGTTCCAGTTTCATCTATGCCATCAAAGGACCTTGTTCCTTTTGGTGAAGACTATGTGATTCCTGATGAATCCGATGAAGAAACTCCTTCTGCTGCTTCTTCAGAGCAGATGGACAAAGAAATTGAAGTGGACAAGATCCCTTGAACCCCAATCATTTCCTCATCTTTGCCTCAGTTTACTGCTGAAGAGGCAGGTGTTGAAGAAATTGAAGAGGAGGATGTGGACATTGGTTGTACCACTCCGGTCAATGATGAATTTTGGGACAGTCAGCATCCAAACTCCCCAATGTTCACTCCTCTCCAAGCTATTCCTCAGTCCCCTGCTACCACTGAAGTACAAATGGGATCTGAAGAACCTCATGCAACCCCAAGTGTTCATGAAGAATTTCCAGCCACTAGTGCTGAAGAAATTGTCAATGAAGAATTGGCAACCCAGGCTGAAACTGCTGAAGAGCCTGAAATTCCTCAGCCTGAGGAACCTGAGATTGCGATCCCTGAGGTAGTAATGCAATTGACTGATACTCCTCAGCCCAAGCCCAAGGATCCTTTCTCGAGGCTGATGATTTCTTCGGCGAGCACGTGTTCTTCACTAACTTCAACCCTTATGACAATGCTCGTCTTAGAAGGAAGCGTTTCTAGACTGCCAGCCAGGCAAACTTCTATTCCTCAGTGTTGTACAACAAGGACAAAGTCTTCGATCATGAGCATATTCCTCATGTGGACATGGAATCCATGCCATGCTTCTCTCAAGTCCTCAGCATGATTCATGACGCTGGCTTGCTAAATTTCATCACTAACATCGTTGATTGGAACGAAGAACTTATTCTTCAGTTCTACGCAACTTTGCATATCACAGACGATGTTGCTGACGTCAACTCATGGGTGTTGGACTGGATGACTGAAAATACGCATTACAAGGCACCAGCCACTGAATTGCTTCGTGCCCTGCCAATCAGTCCTCCACTTGATGGTGCTTGTTGGTGTCAAAACCGGTGGATGTCGGGTAGGGGGTCCCGAACTGTGCGTCTAGGCGGATGGTAACAGCAGACAAGGGACACGATGTTTTTAACCAGGTTCAGGCCCTCTCGATGGAGGTAAAACCCTACTCCTGCTTGATTGATATTGATGATATGGGTAGTACAAGAGTAGATCTACCACGAGATCAAGGAGGCTAAACCCTAGAAGCTAGCCTATGGTATGATTGTTGTTTGTCCTACGGACTAAAACCCTCCGGTTTATATAGACACCAGAGAGGGTTAGGGTTACACAGAGTCGGTTACAATGGTAGGAGATCTACATATCCGTATCGCCAAGCTTGTCTTCCACGCCAACGAAAGTCCCATCTGGACACGGGACGAAGTCTTCAATCTTGTATCTTCACAGTCCAGGAGTCCGGCCAACGGTGATAGTTCGGCTATCCGGACACCCCCTAATCCAGGACTCCCTCAGTAGCCCCTGAACCAGGCTTCAATGACGATGAGTCCGGCGCGCATATTGTCTTCGGCATTGCAAGGCGGGTTCCTCCTCCGAATACTTCATAGAAGATTTTGAACACAAGGATAGTGTCCGGCTCTGCAAAATAAGTTCCACATACCACCATCGAGAGAATAATCTTTACACAAATTCAATCTACTGACATATTCTGCGGCGTGACGTCACACCACGGCCAAGCCTTTATAGGAATCGTTTTTACTATCCCACCTCAGCGTGTTTAGCGAGGCGGTTTCTTTGGCATGTCTTGTCAAAGTAGAGATCGTGTCCCCTTATTCCGGGATTCTCATTAATACGGGTGTGGGTAACCCAGTCGTGCCCGTTGGCGTGCCTCCTCTATCGAAGGCGAGTCCCGAACGGTCACGGGGAGGGCTCTTGGTATTCAACCTCTTTATAACGAGACCAAGGCCTGCTCCTTTCTTTCAATCTCAATCGAATCCGCCCCTTGCCTCGAGTTCCAACACCCAAAGCTCTAGATTCAGGCGCTTTGGACCTCCGAGGATGTCCGGCTCCGACCTGCAAGGCCGGTGGATGCCTTCCTCCGTCACGGAAGAAGACGTGCTAAAGCTGAGAGACGCCCGGTACCTAACCGGCGAAATTTCGCACAGGCTGCCTGCCCAAGGGCAGGTTATTCCCACTCCCAAGCCTGGTGAGAGCATGGTGTTCATGTCTCACTTCCTTCGGGGGTTAGGATTCCCGACAGACCCCTTCGTGAGGGGGCTCATGTTTTATTATGGGCTGGAATTTCATGACTTGGATCCGGAGTCCATCCTCCACATCTCATCGTTCATTGTCGTATGTGAAGCCTTCCTCCGCATTACCCCTCACTTCGGGTTGTGGCTCAAAACCTTCAAAGTGGAACCGAAGATGATCAGGGGGCAGCAGGCAGAGTGCAGAGGGGCTGTTATAAGCAAGAATGTTGACGCTCCATGGCCCGAGGGCTCTTTTCAAGAGGAGCTCAGACTGTGGCAACAAGAGTGGTTTTATATCACTGCTCCCAGGGGCACCAAATGGGTGGCACCACCTGCCTTTCACTCGGGTCCTCCACCGCGGCTGGCGTCATGGGTCAATAAAGGGCTCAACTAGGGGCCATCCAAGGACATGCCCTTGTTGCAGGGCCATATTTGAGATCTCCTAGAGAGAGAGATCAATCTGGTCGTAGTAGCGTAGGTCATGCTGATTCGTTGCACCCTACCCTGCAAACGTCGCCCCCTCCGCCTGTGGGAGTTCAATCCGGAGGGACCACTAGCTCTCCAACATTTTATGGGCGTAACGCCCGTGGAGATGTACCAACTATTCTTCGGATCACGAGCAATGTGTCCGGAATTGACCGAGGACGCAGGTCTAAGCAGCAATCGCCCGGATACTCAAGTAAGTAGTCTTGTACCTGGACATGCTATCCGTATATCTATCATAAACTTGCCTTTAAAAGAGTTGTCCTTTGAATAGGAGTGGATAGCGAAAGCAAAACTGATCTGGTGTCCGGCCCCCCTCCCTGAGACCACGCCGGATCCTGTGTTAACCAGGATGCTAGAGGATGCACCTTTTGAAGAAGGCGAAGGGGGGAACAAGGGAGCTACTGCCTCCATGAAGGAGTTTATCAAGAAGGGAGGGATCGAGAATCCCTCCCTCCACGGGGAGAAGAAGACCGCTTCTGAAGATCCGGAGACCAAGGCCTCGAAGCGGGGGAAGAAATCCTCGCCAAAGGGTCCTGCGCCGGGAGATGCCCCGGCCACACTATTTCCCCAAGGAGATCAGCCCTCCAGCAAGCTATAAGTAAAGAGGGGAATTTTCTAAAAATGAGAGACATCCCTGTTTTACTTCTGAAGATAACCGAAATTTTTCCTTGTAGTTCGGATCTCAGCCCTTCTCAGCAGAGCTCGTCTTTAGGGGATCTCGATCCGAAGATTATGGAGAGTGAAACGCCTTCGCCTGCCATACCGTCATGCGAGGCGGACGACCCTGAGGTGTCGTCAAGGAGGGTTTCTTCGAATCCGGCGGGGATCGAAGGCAGTCGTATGTCCCCTTAGAGCCCTTCGCGTCCGGCCTTCGAAAAAGGCCATCGGACGAGTCCGGCACCGACTGGTGTACGGTCGGAGGAGCTAAAAGATCTGCTCGGGCGAGCGTCTATCTCCGAAGATCACCGTGCGCTGATGGGTACGGTGATTGAAAGGATTTGATCCGCTGAAAGCGGATTGCATGAAGCCGTCATAAGTTAACTGACAGGTTTTGAGGTACGCATAATGATGTACCTTCTAACACTTTGGCATATAGAATGCGCCCTGTATAGATAGTAGCCCCTGAGACTCGGTGCGTTATCAAAAATGACAGTGCGCTGAGGATCATAATCCCAGGTATAATATGCGCTCTTCCTATGTAGGTGGCGAGGCGTCCGGTGACAAGCCGGACTGATGAATTTGCCGAACTAAAGCGGCAACTTGACGTGGTGGATTCTGACATCGCGCTTGTCAATAAGCCGCTTAACGAGTCACAAGGTATGCAGCTTCTCCGCGGACACCCGGTAAGGTAGCTTAATGTCTGTGCCTTACAACTTGTATGCTTGACGCAGATGGTGTCGCTGCCATGGAGAACCTTCGGGCGGAACTCGCCTGAGCCAAGGAGCAAGCCCGAAAAAGTGATGCGACTGCCTTAAAAGCGGCCGAAGAGCTGAAAGCCGAACAGGCTGCTCACTGCCGAAGCAAGAAAGAAATGGCCAAGATGGCCGTAAAGTTGAAGAATGCTACCGACCATTGTGAGCTTCTTGAAAAAGAAGGACGAGCGGAACAAGAGGACCTGAAAAAGGCCGCTACTGAGGCCAAGGATGCTCGCTCTGCAATGAGAGCTATGAAAGAGGAGCTACGTCAGGCCGAAGATATTGCGGCTGGAAAGCCTTTTCTGCTGTGGAGGAAATTCATGGATCCCAAGTATGCTCAGTTGGGCCAGCTGTGGGGTGCGGAGGATGCTTATCTAGATTTGGCGGCGAGTGCCGCGGACGCGGCCGAACACTTCCGAGGCCAAAAGGATCACGGAATGGAAGAGCTTTTTTGGTCGCAGTTCCATAGTCCAGAGCATCCGCTTCCATTGACCGATCATTTGGACGAATGGGCTGAGCTGAATAGGTTGTCTGGACTTGCCATGAAGTCTGTCGTGACTCATTTGTGGCCAAAGAGGCCCGAGCCGAAGAGTTGTTTTGGCTTGGTGCAGCAGTTCCTTGGCGCGGTGCCGCATATTAGTGCAATGAAGCGGTCAGCATGCATAGAGGGTGCGCGGATGGCTCTCGCCCGTGTCAAGACATACTGGGCGGAGATGAAGGCCACCGATGTTGCATCCCAGGATTCGGACAGAAGCCGAGTACCTGCCGAGCACTATTTTGAGGAAGTCCTGCAGGGCGGTCGTTTAATAGAGACGCAGTGCTCGAAGGATATTATGTTCAAATGACATGTATGATTTGTGAAACAATGTTTAAATATAATATAAGGGCTTTTTATACTTGTGCGTTCAAGTATTAAAGTACCTCCTGTGCGGCCGTTAATGTATATGTGTATATAACTTGAAAGATGGCAGTCCTTTGCTTCAGCCCCCACGCACATTGTGCGGGGGTGTTTGCAAAAGAAAGCACATTTTCACACTTAATCCAACATCTTGGTCCTGTAAAGGAGGTGATAGCGTAGCAAACTAGGGAACCGGACTATAATGCTTTATCACTTTCACTTAGCCATAGGAGTTCGATGGTGGGGCTACCCCTATGGGCACCGCGCTGTCCCAAATTCGGGGCACGTATGTGCCTGACCGGGAAACGGTCCTTCGTTAATGCAGAGGAATTCTAAACATTCCGGTGGGTCATCGAGTGGTTGACCAGTCTCACGCTATATCATGACAGTCAGTTTTCGGCTTTCTCTACTGAGGTGCTCGCCAGGCTGAACCGAGGCACAATCGCAGTAGTTCTCCTGGTGCCGCGTTAGCCGATAGAGCGGAACGTAAGGCAGCAAAACACAGGAGCCGGGCAAACCCAACATTTAACCAAAGACATGATTCGGAGCTGATGCATATAAGGCCTAACTCGAGACGCCGAACACTCCCTAAGGTATTCGGTCTTTATGAAAACGGGAAGAACAATGCCCTAAGCCCCTGGTGTCCAGGTACGCGGAAAAAATTCTGACACGGCCGATGCCAAAACACCAACCTCCTCCTCGGTTATAGCAAGAAACCGGGGGATGTGTATCAACAAGAGACAGTAAAAAAGGTTTCCACAGGGTCTTAATCTGAAAAGAATCCTTGCAACGGGTCCCTACTGCACGTCTGCGCCTGTGTCTCCGTTGTGCCGTATCCTAGACGGGTGTAGCACGATGTTCATCTGTAAAGGAGAAGAACTTAGTTGAAGAAAGATCGTGCGAAAAATGTACTTTATATTAAATAAAAGGAGTATGATTCGAAAAGCTAATAAAATTGAGCTTTATTGTCTCTTGTTGTACATGCATGCAGCCCCTTGTACGGGGGTGTGCGGCTAGTAGATCTTCATATGTTTATGTCGGACTTGTCTAGCCATGTCCGGGGTCCGAATGACCTGTTCAGGTGCTTGGTTTAGCGGAGCCGGATTAGTGTGTGACTGTCCAGGCAGTCTCACGTTCTTCCGTGCTCGAGTAACACTTGATATTTCCCCTTAATGAGATGATGCCGCGTGGACCGGGCATTTTAAGTGTAAGAGATGCATAATGCGGTATTGCATTAAAGCGGGCGAAAGCTTCACATCCCAATAGTGCTTGATAACTACTTTTGAATGGGGCGATATGGAAGGTTAACTTTTCGCGGCGGAAGTTTCGGATGAGCCGAACACAACTTCTAGCAGTAGGGAGCCCGTGCAATGGGCATGTAGGCCTGGCATTACCCCCTTGAAGGAGGTGGTGCTGTGGCGAATTTTGGTTGGGTCTATCCCCATTTTGCGGATTGTGTCCTGATATAGCAGGTTTAGATCACTACCACCATCCATTAGGACTTCTGTGAATTGGAGTCCGTCGATTATAGGATCTAATATCAGGGCAGTCCATCCTGCGTTCCGGATATGTCCGGAAGAATCCTGATGATCAAAGGTGATTGGTTTTGACAACCAATGTCGGGACTCCGCTGGGATAGGCCGTGCGGCGCGTATTTCTATGGGCGCCGTTCTGATTTTCCCTTTTGTCACTTGAAGTGAGTTTACTATTTTGACTTCTTGTGGGAAATTCTTTTGTTTTCCGGTGCTCTGCTTTTGGGGTTCGTCATCGTCTTCGCTTTGTGTGTCCAGCCCCTTGTGTTCGACATTGAGTTTGCCGGACTGCTTGAAAACCCAACAATCTCTGTGGGTATGGTTTGCAGGCTTCCCGGGGGTACTGTGGATTTGGCATATTTTGTCCAAGATTTTGTTTAAGTTGGATAGCTCGTGGCTGTTATCCTTGAGGGGCAGTTTTTTATGATTCTGCCGAGAGCTTTTGAATCCGGCGTTGACTGTCGTGCTCTTCGGGCTGTTTCCCCTTGTCCGGTACTGGTCCTTGCTGCGTCGTGGTTTCCCGTTTCCATCTCTGACTTCGGATGTACTTGGATCGCTGGTACTACATCTTGCCAGCCAACTATCCTCTCCCGCGCAAAAGCGGGTCATGAGGCTTGTTAGTGCGGCCATTGTTCTTGGCTTTTCCTGGCCAAGGTGCCTGGCGAGCCATTCGTCTCGGACGTTGTGTTTGACAGCTGCTAAGGCTTCGGCGTCCGGACAGTCGACTATTTGGTTCTTCATAGTGAGGAACCTGTTCCAGAATTTGTGGGCTGACTCTCCGGGTTGTTGAGTTATGTGACTTAAATCGTCTGCATCCAGAGGGCGGACATAAGTCCCTTGAAAGTTTGCCCGAAAAGCATCCTCGAGCTCTTCCCAACTTCCAATGGTTTTTTCAGGGAGGCTTTTAAGCCAGTGCCGTGCTGGCCCTTTGAGCTTGAGGGGTAAGTATTTTATGGCGTGGAGATCATCTCCTCTAGCCATGTGTATGTGGAGGATGTAATCCTCAATCCAAACTCCCGGGTCTGTTGTTCTGTCGTATGCCTCTATGTTTACGGGTTTAAATCCCGCTGGGAATTTGTGATCCAGCACCTCATCGGTGAAACATAGGGGGTGTGCGGCTCCCCTATATTTGGGTGTGCCATGATGTCCGGATATTTGGCGTCTTGCATTGCTTAGAAGAGCTTGCTTTCTTGGCCCGTAGATGGACCTAACTAGGCCATCCTTTTGATGTGAATCCCTATGTGGATCACGTGCCGGCTTGTGTGCGGCGCCGCTTGCTGCTCTATGCTTGTCATGTGGTCGTCCATCCGGCTGGGCGGCCTCTTTGTTCTTTGATTGCGGGGGCTCTAAGGCCTCCTCATCGAATTCGGGCAGTAGTTTGTGCTTCGGGTAGCTCTTTGTTTGGCGACTGTCGCCGTATTTGTATGCGGTGTTGAGTACTTTGCTCCATCCGATTCTGGGTGCATCTTCCGCTGTTTTGAGCTTCCGCTTCTGCTTTTTCAGGCTACGCGCAGTGGCGACGAGCCTTTTGTGGAGGTTCTTCTGCTCCAACAACTTGTCCGGTGTGAGATCGTCCAGACTGTTATCTTCGCCGGGGACGGGTTGTTTTTCCAAGTTGTCCTGTTCGGACGGTTGTTCAATGGCGTGTTCGTCGTCCACCGGTTCGACCTACTCTATGGCTGGGTCTGTATGGCCGCCATCTTTGTCGAGGCGGGACTTTGTTTGGCGCTTTCATCGCCGTCTTGATTGCTTTTCGAGGGTTTTATCCTTCGTAGCGTCCCGTTGTTCCTCGTCATCACTTCCTTTAGGTGTATCCACCATGTATACATCGTGAGATGGGGTGGCTGTCCAGTACCCTGTAGGCGCTGGTTCTTGGTTGTCTCCTGCATCCTCGTCCATACCGTCGATGTCTTCAGAATCGAAATTGAGCACGTCGTTTAAACTTTTGACAGTGGCTATGAAGTGGGTGGTGGGCGGGTGTTGAATTTTTTTGTCGTCTGCATTCCAACCTTCCTGACCATAGTCCGGCCAGGGCTCTCCTGATAAAGAGAGAGACTTTAGTGAATTCAGGATGTCGCCAAGGGGCGAGTGCTAAAAGATGTCCGCGGCAGTGAACTCCATAACCGACGCCCGATCGTATTTGATTGGCAGGGGTGCGGGAGGTTTGGAGTCCGGAGAGGAGTCCGGCGCCTCAGAGTCACGGGCTTTGCAAAGGACATGGATGGTGTTTGGCTCAATCACCATAGAGATCGTAGCCCCCGAGGCGGTGTCCAGCCACTCGTCCTCGATCGGCAAAGTCGGATCCGAGCTAAGGGTCGGAGCGGACGCTGGTGCGGCCTCTAGGGCACTGTTCGGCGGCAGAGCTAGATCATACCCATCGAGACAGTGCGGCGCGCTTGGTTGTGGCTCGAATCCGTCAAAGATCAAGTCTCCGCGGATGTCAGCCGTATAGTTCAAACTCCCAAATCTGACCTGATGGCTAGGGGCATAGCTTTCGATCTGCTCCAGATGGCCAAGTGAATTGGCCCACAGTGCAAAGCCGCCGAATACGAAGATCTATCTGGGGAGAAAAGTCTCACCCTAGACCATGTCGTTGTTGATGATTGAAGGAGCCATCGGGCCTAAAGGTGATGACACAAAGGAACTCTCAATGAAAGCACCAATGTCGGTGTCAAAACCGACGGATCTCGGGTAGGGGGTCCTGAACTGTGCGTCTAGGCGGATGGTAACAGGAGACAAGGGACACGATGTTTTTACCCAGGTTCGGGCCCTCTCGATGGAGGTAAAACCCTACTCCTACTTGATTGATATTGATGATACGGGTAGTATAAGAGTAGATCTACCACGAGATCAAGGAGGCTAAACCCTAGAAGCTAGCCTATGGTATGATTGTTGTTTGTCCTATGGACTAAAACCCTCCGGTTTATATAGACATCAGAGAGGGTTATGGTTACACAGAGTCGGTTACAATGGTAGGAGATCTACATATCCATATCGCCAAGCTTGTCTTCCACGCCAAGGAAAGTCCCATCCGGACACGGGACGAAGTCTTCAATCTTGTATCTTCACAGTCCAGGAGTCCGGCCAATGGTGATAGTTCGGCTATCCGGACACCCCCTAATCCAGGACTCCCTCAGTGCTTGTTGTCTGTATGATGAGCCTGAACTCACTGATCATTATATGCAAGTACTCATGAAGCCGCTGAAGCCAGGACAAGCTCCAAGGACCAAATTCCTCATGAAGGAATTACTCTATGTGCCGAGGACAATCTATCGCATTCTGACGAAGACCATGAGTCCCATAAAAGGCCATGACTCTTCTGATGAAGAAATTGTCGGAATGATGAAGAATATGCTTTTCAATATCATGCATGGCATTCCCATAAATTATCACGACTTCTTCATGAGGACTCTGGCGAATGTTGCACTTTCTCCATTTGAGCTGAAGCCTTAAGCGCCGTGGATTATGAGATTCCTCAGAACAAGTTCTTCACTCAACTACAAGGCTAACACTCTCAACCATGGCAGCTACTTGCCTCCGATTGAAGTCCTCAAACGAACATATTCTTCAGCTGAAGAAAAGGGCAAGGCACCTGCTGTGATCAATGAAGGCATTCGTCCATTGGATGGTCAGTTCCGCAAAGCTGCATCTTACTCCACCAATGATGACTCTACCACTCATGATACTGCTGCCAATGCTACCAAGACAAGTCCTCAAGCTACTGCTCCACGTGTGATGACTGACCGTGAGCTGCTGATAAGTCTTCACCAGAAGTGAAGAAAAACCACTACTACCTCCATGAAGTGTTTGATCGCACCTGGGCTATTCTGTCACATTTATATGGTGAAGAAGATCTGAAGCAAATGGGCTTCAAGGAAGATTTTGACTGGTCTGCTCCTCCTCCGAAGAGATACAAGAAGGTCAAGGTTCCTACCTTGGTGGCCAGCTCATATTCTTCATCACGCACCATGGACGAGCATGAAGACTTGGACGACACTGCAGTAGGCCCTACATCGACTCAAGACCCTGACAATGCTGGTGCTCCTCCATCTACTTGATATTCTTTTGGGGCGTTAGTCCTCAGTTTCAACCCTTTTGGTCATTCGATGACAAAGGGGGAGAAATTTGAGTTAGTCTTCAAGCGGGTCTATATTATATGGGCGTTTTTTTGCTAAGTTACAACTCTCGTTCTTCTGATGACTTTGCTGGATCGAGTTGTAATCTTAAACTCTATGGTGACCTGATACTTTTGCTCTGTTCTTCTACATGCTTATTCCTCATTAATGTTAATGCACGCATGCTGAATTACATCAGTCACCATATTTCATCATGCATTTCAAATTCTTCATATTATATATCAAATGTGTGTATGAATTACAAGATATAGGGGGAGATCTCCATGATTATACTCTTCAAGTGTGCATTGCTTCAAAAGCAAATTCCTCACTATGCACATCTTCAGGGGGAGTTCTTCTATATCTTGGAATGAAATTCCTCAATATCAGTATTTACACTTCATATGTTTATCCCCATTGAAAACTTAACCTATATTGTCATCAATCACCAAAAAGGGGGAGATTGTAAGTGCATCTAGTGCCCCTTAGTGATTTTGGTGTATTGAAGACTTATAGGTTAAGGGACTGATGCGTTTGTGAGTGTACACAGGTAGATAAGTCTATGAGGAGTTTGATATTTACAGAGAAAGTCGACCCCTAAAAATGAAGTTCTTCGTCTGAAGACTTTGGATTTTTGAACACTTACTGAAGACTTTGAAAGTGAAGAAATTGGTGTGACCTTGAAGACATGGTATTCATTCGAGGAACATGAAGCGTGAAGACTCTTGTTTTTATAGTTTCATTTTCTCTTTCTTTAGTCATAGGAAACACCGTACTGTTAAAGGGGGTCAAGGAAATACTAAGGAAAAATTTCCATGTGATGCTCAACTCAAAATCCTACACCTACCAATCCCTTCGAGTGAAGCCATTGGAAATCTCATACAGTTCAGTCATATTCTTCAGTGACAGAGACGAAGTTCTTCTGGTCTCTGAGGAATTTGTTCTGACTGAGGAGTTAGGAATTCACCAGTGTGAATTACCTACACAGTGAGGAACATGATAGCCCTGAGAATTTTGATAGTCAAAATTCCGACAATTGCTGTGCTACGCGCCAGCTGTTCCAAAATATCTACCCACCTAACGGTCATATCAGACAAGGGCATTTATGTCTTATCATCTCGGGCTGCTCCCTAGGCTATAAATAGCCGGCCCCTCAACCACTAGCTGGTTGGCTACTCCGAGAGAAACTGACACTTGTCAATTGAGTGCATCCCATCCTCCGAGGACTTTGAGCAAAAATCATCAAGTGAGGAAAATCCAAACCCAACACCTACAAACCCAAACTGATTGAGCATCACTGAAGAGATTGATCCTGCGTGGATCTGACACTTGTTACCTTTGAAGACTGTGCTTCTTCCAGACGGTTAGGCATCAAGGTCTAGAGCATCCAAGAGGAATTGTGGATCGCCGAGTGATCGAGTTTGTGAAGGTTCGGAAGTCACCTGAAGACTTACCACGAGTGATTGGGCGAGGTCTGTGTGACCTTAGCTCAAGGAGAATACGGTGAGGACTGGGTGTCCTCGAGTTTAAATACTCAGCCGCTCCAACCAGATGTACAACTGAGACAACAGTTGGAACTGGTCTACCAAATCATTATCTTCACCAAGCCTACTGGTTCTATTTCCTCAACTCTTTCATTTCTTCATATCTATTGTTGGTGCATGTTCATATCTGTTTGAAGACTTTGACTGAAGACTTTCTCAATTTCCTCAGTTCAATTTCTTCAGTCTGTCCGTCTTCTCTCTTGTGTTATCCTGTGTTTACGCTTTCTGTACTGTGTGTTTGTCTTCATCTCGCCATGATGAATGTGCTTGTATTCTATTATGTTTACTTCTAAGTACTTATTCCGCTGCTAGTAATTCTTCATTTAGGAATTTCCTCACCAGCAAATTCCTCAGTGAAGAATTCATAAAAATCGCCTATTCACCCCCCCCCCCCTCTAGTCGATATAACGCACTTTCACCTCTGAATGGGGCGATCAGAGGATCAAAAGATAAATACGCTCAGGTAATAGTTTTGCTAATTTGTACACAGGCGGCTGCAGCCCTGGCCACTGCCCGGGCTGCAGAATTTGTCGAACTGAAGTGGCAACTTGATCTAGCGGATGATGACATCACGCTCATGAACAAGCGGCTTGACGGGGCGCAAGGTATGTCTTTTGCGTGGTGAGTGAGTATAAATAGGAGCGTGATGCTGGAATTATAATGTGCTTAACTGCAGATGGTGCTGCCGCCGTGGAGACCCTTCGGGCTGAGCTTGCCCAGGCCAAGGAGCAAGCCAGGATAAGCAACGCGGTTGCCGAAAAGGTAGTTGGTGAATTAAAAGCCAAACAGGCCTCTCATCGCCTGAGTGAGGAGAGAATATCCAACATGGCGCTTGAGCTAAGGGATGCCGCTAGCCAATATGCACGTCTCGAGATGGAGAACAAAGAAAAAACGGCTGACCTTCAGAAGGCTTTACAAGCAGCAAAGGAAACCCGATCAGAGGCCAGAGCGGCACGGGAGGAGATCCGGCAAGCCGGGGTGATCGCGGCTGGGAAGGCCTTTTTATTACGAACTAAGTTCGGCGATACGAAGTATGCCCCGCTCGATCAAATGTGGAGTTCTCCGGACAAATATTTGGACTTGTCGAAGAGTGCTTCTGATGCGGCGCAGTTTTTCCAGGCCCAAGAAGGCCATGAAGTGGAACGGCTTTTCTGGTTGCAGTTTAGCATGCCAAGGCGTCCGCTACTGTTGAATGAGCAGATGGCCGAATGGGACGAGCTCCATAGGATATCCGGACTTGCCATGAAGGCTATCGTGGACCGGCTGTGGCCCCAGGGACCAACTGCGAATAGTTATTTGGTTTAGTGTAGCAACTTGTTTGTGCGGTGTCGCATATCGACGCTGTCAAGCGGTCAACGTGCATAGAAGGTGCACGGATGGCCCTTGCCCGTGTGAAGACGTATTGGGCGAAGATGAAGGCCACCGATATATCAACAGGGGGTCCACCCGGGAGTCAGGACACACCAGATCACTACTTTGAAGAAGTCTTAGAGGGTGCCCGCTTGATAGAGGGTCAGTGCTCGAAACATATTATGTTCGAGTAGCATGTATCCGAATTGTAAAAACAATGCTTATGATAATGAAGGCTGTGTTTATACTTTTGCCCGTAAAGTATTTTAGTGCCTCTTGTGCGGCCGTTTATGCATATATGTATATAACCTGAAAGTTTGCAGTCGTCAGCTTCATCCCCCTCGCGTATAACGCGGGGGTGTTTGGAAAAGCACTTTATCACACTTGACCCAACGTCTTGGTCCGTTAAGGAGGTGTTTAGTGCGGCGAACTAGGCAATCGGACTATAGAGCTTTAACACTTTCACTTAGCCATAGTAGTTTGACGGTGGGGCTACTATATAGCCCCTGGTATGTCTGCGTTTATCCGAATACGATGCGTTTACATACATGACCAGGACACCGGTCCTTCGTTAATGCGGAGGAATCACAAAGATTCCGCTGAGTCATCAAGTGGTTGACCAGCTCTCGCCTTATCATGACAGTCAGTTTTCGGCTTTCTCTACTGAGGTGCTCGTTCGGATGAACCAGGGCACAATCGCAGCAGTTCTCCCTTTGCCACCTTAGCCGATAGAGTGGAACATAAGGTAGCAAGCACAGGAGACGGGTAAACCCAACTATTGACCAAAGACATGATTTCGAGCTGATGCATATAAGGCCAAAACTCGCGACGCCGAACACTCCCGAAGGTATTCGGACTTTTCAATATATACTGGGTTGGATATAGCCCCCGGTAATGAACCCTGAATTCAAGGCACGTGCTACGACCCGACGTGAGGAGAGAGCGCATGTGGTGAGAGCATAGTTCTCAAAGCACACTGCTAGCTGCTACTATAACATCCATTTTAGTACGGTGATTCGTAAGTTCGCAAATATTGCCGATATCTTTCCTGGGCATTTTATATGCCAGGAGGGTATGAAACAACAAGAGATAATAATAAGAAAAAAGGTTTACGCAGGGTCTTAATCTAAACAGAAACCTTGAAACGGGGCCCTGGTGCATGTCTGCGCCTTTATCTCTGTTGTGCAGTGTCCTTGAAGGGTATATGATGATGGCCTATCTGTAAAAAGGAAAGAACTAGGTGAAAGGATCTGGTACGGCCATGGGTATCGTTTGACGGTTTTGATGAACCGTGAACTGTAACTTCTTGAGTCTGAATAGGGTCAAGCCGAACTATAGACTACTTACGTGCAGGGTGCCCCCAGCGCTACCCATGGATTTTTGAGCGTATATTTATGTATACGGGAAAACATGTACAATCTTCTTATGGGGCAATCTATGGGGACAGGGCTTCTAAACAAGCTCAGGTTTATCTGAGTTTTTACACGTAGGTGTGCGCCGAACACGTTTGGCTGTGTTTGCGGTCTTGAGGACCGATGAGCTGTTCGGCTTGAAAAGGCCGCTTCGTGCTTCGGCTACTAGAGCCGTCGCGTATTCTTCTGTACAAAGAGAACGCTCTGTATTTCCGCTCACCGTGATAACGCCACGCGGTCTAGGCATCTTGAGTTTAAGATAAGCGTAGTGCAGGACTGCATTGAAACAGGCGAAGGCCGTTCGTTCGAGTAGTGCGTGATAGCCACTTCGGAATGAAGCAATGTCGAAGATTATCTCCTCGCTTCGAAAGTTATCAGGAGAGCTGAAGACGACGTCCAATGTTAGGGTGCCCGTGCAGCGGGCCTCTACACCTGGTATTACTCATGTAAAGGTAGTGCTGCTTTGCTTGATTCTTGACGGGTGTATCCCCATCTTGCGGACAGTGTCCTGATATATCAGACTGAGAGTAGTGCCGCCGTCCATAAGGACTCAGGTGAGGTGGTATCCGTCAATTATTGGGTCGAGCACTAAGGCAGTTGAGCCCCCGTGACGGATACTAGTCGGATGATCCCTGCGATCGAAGGTGACCGGACAGGCCGACCATGGGTTGAATTTGGGGCGACGGGCTCTATAGCATATATGTCTCGGAGTGCACGTGTGCACTCCCTCTTTGGGATATGAGTGACATAAATCATGTTCACTATTTTGACCTCCGGTTGGAATTTCTTCTGTCCCCCCATATTCGGCTGGCGAGATTCATCCTCGTCTTCGCTTTGCAGTCCCTTCCCTTTGTGTTCGGCGTTGAGCTTGCCGTCCTGCTTGAAGACCCAACATTCTCTATTGGTATGATTGGCTGGTTTGTTGGGGGTACCATGAATCTGGCAGGACCTTTCTAGAATTTTATCTAGGTTAGATGGACCATCTCTGCTGCCTTTAAGTGACTTTTTCCGTTGACCGGGTTTGGAGCCCCTGGATCTGGTATTTACCGCTGTATTGTCTGGACTTTTCTCATTGTTTCGACATTTGTTTTTATTGCGTGGTGGCTTTCCATTGCCATCCCTGACTTCGGATGTGCCAGGATCACTGGTGCTGCTACGGGCGAACCAGCTGTCCTCTCCCGCGCAAAAGCGGGTCATGAGTGTAGTTAGGGCTGCCATTGTCTTTGGCTTTTCTTGGCCTAGGTGTCTGGCTAGCCATTCGTCCCGGACATTGTGTTTGAAAGCTGCTAAGGCTTCAGCATCCGGACAGTCGGCGATTTGGTTCTTCTTAGTGAGAAACCGGTTCTAAAGCTTATGGGCTAACTCTCCGGGTTGTTGGGTTATGTGACTTAGATCGTCTGCATCCAGAGGTCGGACATAGGTACCTTGGAAATTATCCCTGAAAGCGTCCTCAAGTTCTTCCCAGCTTCCAATGGAATTTTTGGGTAGGCTTTTTAGCCAGTGCCGAGCTAGTCCTTTTAGCTTGAGGGGTATGTATTTGATGGCGTGGAGATCGTCTCCGCGAGCCATGTGGATGTGAAGAATAAAGTCTTCTGTCCAGACCGCAGGGTCTGTCGTTCCGTCGTATGCCTCGATATTCATGGGTTTAAACGCTTCTAGAAATTCATGATTCAGCACCTCATCGGTGAAGCACAAGGGGTGTGCAGCACCCCTGTATTTGGCTGTGTCGCGGCGTGGGCCCGACGGTTGCAGTGTTCGGTATTGGTTGCGAACTGGTAAGTTACCTGCATATTTGGTTTGATGGCCCTGATCCTGTGTGGGAACGCGTTCCCTGGATCCATAAATGGACCTGGTTCTGCCAGCCTTTTTGTCCAGGTCTTCACGCAAATTGTGTTTCTGATTCTGGGTTGCGACCTCCTTTCCTTTATGGGAAGGGGGTGCGGTTTTGTGTGCGGCGTTGTTAGCCGCTCTGTCTCGACTACAAGGTGGTCGGCCTGGTTGATCGGTCGTATTGTCATTTGGCGGTATGGGCGCAATAGCATCATCCTCGAATTCGGGCAGCAGTTTACGTTTGGGGTAGCTCTTTGTTCGGCGATTACCATCGTATTTTTCCTTAGTGTCAAGCACTTCGTTCCATTTATCATTAAGCGTATCCTGTGTGGCTTTAAGCCATTGCTTTTGCTTCTTCAAGCTCCTTGCGGTGGCGATAAGTCTCTGGTGGAGGTATTCTTGTTCCAATTGTTTTTCCGGGACGATGAATGCATCGTCATCCAGACTTTTCTCCTCTTCGGAGACAGGTTGATAATTGGGGTCTTCGGCATCGCTGTGATCGGACAGGGGCCCCGGACTGTGTTCTCCATCACCTTGCTTGTCCTGCTCTGTTGCTGGGTCCGTGGTTTCTTCATTGTCTTCAACGTCGTCCGGGGTGTTATTCCCTCTTGTGCCGGTATCACTATTTTTACCATGGCGTGGTTTCGAGCAGCGCCGCTGATGTCGGCACTTTGGCTGCTTTCAAGGAGTTTTATCCTCAACTGGGTCCTTTTTGTCATCGCCATCGTCTTCTTTGGGTGTATCCACCATGTATCTGTCGTATGAGGAGGTGGCTGATACGTCTCCAACGCATCTATAGTTTATGAAGCATTCATGCTATTTTATTATCTGTTTTGAATGATTATGGCTTTATTATACACTTTTATATTACTTTTGCGACTAACCTATTAACCGGAGGCCCAGCCCATATTGCTGTTTTATTGCCTATTTTAGTGTTTCGAAGAAAAGGAATATCAATCGGAGTCCAAACGGAATGAAACCTTCGAAAAAGTTATTTTTGGAACAGAAGCAATCCCGGGAACTTGGAGTGCAAGCTAGAGAAGTGTCGAGGAGGCCACAAGATAGGGGGGGCGCACCCACCCCCCTGGGCGTGCCCTCCACCCTCGTGGGCCCCTCGAGGCTCCCTCGACCGATTTATTTCGCCTATATATTCCCATATACCCTAAAACCATCGGAACAGAAGATAGATCGGGAGTCCCGCCGCCTGTAACGCTCCGGATTCGATGCGCCAGGTGTTCGACAGTTATTCGCCGTTGTTGCCATGTCATTTGCTTGCGTGTTGCATTTTTCCATGTCATCATCTGCATTTCATCTGCATGTTTTTAAAACTTGCATCCGTTCGGGTTCTCCAGTTCTCTGCGTTGTCCGTTCGGAGTCCAGACCTCTCGCGCGTGCCCCGTCGCCCCTCTCAGTCCTTGTTTTGTGAGCGGGAGAAAAACATTCTCGGAATGGACCGAGGTTTGCCGAGTGGCCTCGGTATATCACCGGTAGACCGCCCGTCAAATTTCGTTCCATTTGGAGGTCATTTGATGCCCCAACGGTTAACCGCGTAGCCCAAAACCCCCTTCTCTTTGCAGCCCAGCCCCTCTTCACCACAGACCATGAGCCCATCCTAACCCCCTTCATGCTCTCGTTCATTCAATCATGATCGTGTGGGCGAAAACCGCACCTCATTTAGAGTCTCCTAGCTCCCTCTACCTATAAATAAGCCTTCCCTCGTCAAATTCGCGGATGATTCCACCCTAACCCTAGCAAACCTCCCTCCGCGCCGCCGGACGTGTCCGTCCCGGGCCGGACACCCGCGCCGCCGCCGCCCGGCAAACCAGGGCGCGACATGTGGCACCCGGCCACCGCGCGCCGCCCCGGCCCACCGAGCCCGCAGCCGGCCCCCAAGGCCCGCGCGCGCTGCTCCGCCTCCCGTCTCACGTGCCCCACCTCGCCTCCGCCCGGCCCCGTCGCCGCAGGCCGCCGTCTCCGCCGCGCTGGAGCCCGGCGTCTCTGCCCCACAGCCTGCGCTCCGCCGCCCGGCGCCGCTGCCGCCGTGCGCCCGCACCGTCTCCTCCTCGCGCCGCCGCGCCAGATCCGGCCGCCCGGCCCCGGATCTGCTCCCCCTCATCCTCCTCCGGCCGTCTCCCTCCTCTCCGGCGGTGCCCCAACGATCTCGCGCCGCCGCCTCGAAGTCCGGGCCGTGGAACCCTAGATCTGAGGTTGACTCGATTTTTCCCCAAGTCCCCGCGTTTTTGCATTTTATTGCCCTGTTCATCATGTCATAACTCCATGCATACTGCTTCGTTTCATGCATGTGATATATAGAAATGTTCGTTGGGATATGCTCTTCATTTCATTCCATTGTGCCATGTTTGTGTGAGTTCATCTTGGTGCCCTAATCATTGTTGCAAGAGTGTTATATGATGTTAAACTGCTGTCTGTTAACAGAACTTTCTGTTTTGTCTTTTTCATTGCATTTTGTGTGTGCATCTTATGAGCTTGATGTCTACATGAGTTTTGATCTACATCATGCCATCTTTACTGTGGTGCAATCCGTGTATTTTTGTGAGTCTTGTAGTGAGTGCATTTAGCTCGTGAAGTCGTGTACTTGCTGTTGCTGTTTTGCTAGGCTGAATCTGCTATATCATGATGCTATGTAAACCTGTTGCTACAAGTCATTCTATGCATAATCTAGATATGTTAACTAAGGATGTTTTGTTATACATGTCATGCTCTATCCATCCATGCCCCTGGTTGCATTTATAGGCTGATGTAGCTTGTTGTAATCTTGCTCTAAACTTGCTAAATAATCTTGTTCAGTTTTGCCATGAGCTTTTCTAGTGATCCATGCACCCTATGAACTTGTTCTTGCCATTCTTAGCTTCATAAACATGTCTTCTTACTGTTGGTTACCTTGTCATGCCATGTATTGCTCTTTGGTGAATTGTACAAGCTCACCAATATGCCTACTTATTGTTCCTGGCATGTCTGAATCTGCATATCACTTGCCATGTTTGCATGGATGCTACCATCTTTGCTGTTGATCTTTGGAATTAGTTCAATAAGGGAGTTTTGTTCTTTGTCTTTACTATTATCATGCCATGCCTTTGTTTGCCATGTTAAGTTCCTGTAACATGTTGTTTGATAGCTCTAAACATTGCAACATGATGTTATTCCTGTTAAGTGTGAAACTGTTATTATTTGCAATCTTGACATGTCCTTTTGAGCATGTTCTAGTGATTTCTTGAGATAGCTAAGTGTTCATGTTTTGTTGTGATTTACCTGTAAATCATGTTCATGCCTTTTGTTTTTCTGTTAAGGTGCTGTAGCATATTGTTTTGATGCTTGCTAGATGCCTAGTTGCTGTTTTGGGCAGATTGTTGTTATATCTTGTATAGAGTATGTGTTGAACCGTTGCTCCGTTTTGAGCATGCTCTATATGTAACTTGCTTAGAATTGCAGTTAGTTTCATTTTATCATGTTGCATCCTTGTTTTGAGAGTGTTTGCTTGATGTTTGAATGCCTTTTGCATCAATGCCATGGTTAAATTGTTTTGCTCATATCTTCTAGGCCGTAGCTCCGAACTAAATAAACTTTATATGTAACTTGACTAGAATTTCGTGTAGATCATCTTGGTGCATCTTAACTTGATGTTTAACAACTTCAACTTAATGTTTGTTGAGATCTGGACCAACTTCTAAATTTGCATATGAGGACTTACCGGATTTGTTATATGTTGTTTCCGGCCTCATTTAAACTTACCTTGATATGTTGTTCTTGTTTGCATCATCTCTTGCCATGAGTAGCCTCGTCTAGCTTTGTCATGCATCATACTTGGTTGAGCATCATGTCATGCTTATGTGTTCTGTGTTTATCGTGGTGTTTGCTTCTTTCCGGTTGTGCTCCTTCTCGTTAGTTCATGTTTCGTTGCGATCGTAAGGATTCGTTCGTCTACGCTTCGTTTGGCTTCATCCGTTCGTATTCTTCATGGACTCGTTCTTCTTCATAGCAGGATTTCAGGCAAGATGACCATCACCTTGGATCTCACTACTATCATTGCTACGCTAGTTGCTTCGTTCTATCGCTTTGCTGCGCTACCTATCACTTGTTCTTCAAGCCTCCCAAATTGCCATGAACCTCTAACCTTTGTCACCCTTCCTAGCAAACCGTTGTTTGGCTATGTTACCGCTTTTGCTCAGCCCCTCTTATAGCATTGTTAGTTACAGGTGAAGTTGAAGATTGCTCCATGGTGGACAGGATTATGTTGGGATATCACAATATCTCTTATTTAATTAATGCTTCTATATACTTGGTAAAGGGTGGAAGACTCGGCCTTATGCCTGGTGTTTTGTTCCACTCTTTCCGCCCTAGTTTCCGTCATACCGGTGTTATATTCCTTGATTTTGCATTCCTTACGCGGTTGGGTGATTTATGGGACCCCCTTGACAGTTCGCTTTGAATAAAACTCCTCCAGCAAGGCCCAACCTTGGTTTTACCATTTGCCTCACCTAGCCCATTTTCCCTTGGGTTTCCGGAGCCCAAGGGTCATCTTTATTTACCCCCCCCCCCTGGGGCCAGTTCTCCTTCAAGTGCTGGTCTAAACCGAGCGATGTCCGACACCCCCTGTGCAACCAGGGTCTATGCCAACCCGAGGTCTGGCTCATCCGGTGTGCCCTGAGAACAAGATACGTGCGACTCCTATCGGGATTTGTCGGCACATCGGGCGGCTTTGCTGGTCTTGTTTTACCATTGTCGAAATGTCTTATAAATTGGGATTCCGAGACTGATCGGGTCTTCCTGGGAGAAGGAATATCCTTCATTGACCGTGAGAGCTTGTGATGGGCTAAGTTGGGACACCCCTGCAGGGTATAAACTTTCAAGAGTCGTGCCCGCAGTTATGTGGCAGATGGGAATTTGTTAATGTCCGGTTGTAGATAACTTGACACCAGATACGAATTAAAACGCATCAACCGCGTGTGTAGCCGTGATGGTCTCTTCTCAGCGGAGTCCGGGAAGTGAACACGGTTTTGGGTTATGTTTGACGTAAGCAGGAGTTCAAGATCACTTCTTGATCATTGCTAGCTTCACGACTGTTCCGTTTGCTTCTCTTCTCGCTCTTATTTGCGTATGTTAGCCACCATACTTGCTTAGTTGCTGCTGCAACCTCACCACTTTACTCCTTCCTTTCACATTAAGCTTTGCTAGTCTTGATACCCATGGTAATGGGATTGCTGAGTCCTCGTGGCTCACAGATTACTACAACAACAGTTGCAGGTATAGGTTACGCGATGATCATGACATGAGAGCGATGTTTGCTTGTTTTGGAGTTCTTCTTCTGCTTCTTCTGTGATCAGGGGATAGGTTCTAGGTCGGCAGCCTGGGCTAGCAGGGTGGATGTCGTTTGAGTTTCTCTTTGTGTTTCATCTATAGTCGGATGTTGATCTCTTATATGATGTTGATGTATTCTTGGGGTGTTTGTGCCTTATGTATGTATCCACAACTATTATGTAATTGTTTGATGTAATGATATCCACCTTGCAAAAGCGTCTTCAAGATGCGCTTCTATCCTTGGTGGGACCTTCGAGTTCCTTTAGGATAGGGTCGCATCTTGGGCGTGACAAGTTGGTATCAGAGCCTTGACCGACCATAGGAGCCCCTTGATTGATCGTGTAGTTTGTCCATTGTTGAGTCTAGAAGAAAACTATTTTTGGAGTCTAGTTATATCGGAGAGTAGGAATTCTTTTTACTCCTCTGCCCCCTTCGTCGCTCTGGTGAGAAATCTTGACGTAGGTGTTTTGAATTACTCCTCTTCCCTTACAAACATTCTTTAGGATCACGCAGTTGGTTTCTAATCGTTGTTCCTCAGCTCTTTGCATCTGGTGCATTTCTCATCAAGGTGATTCGACCCTCTCCGTTTTTTCAAGGTCAATCCTCAGTTGTTTTCTTTTTTCCCACCCTCCCACCCTTTCCTTCTCGGAGCCGAAGTCTGTAATCGAGTATCCATCCTACTCGTGCGAAGCATTTGCATTCTTTCAACAGGCATTTTCTCTTCATGTTATTCATTGGTTCCCCCTTCCAAGTTTCCTTTGTTTTCCCGCCCTCCCACCCTCTTTCTTCCCGGAGTCTGAGTCTCTCTCGACCATCAATTTCATTCGTACGAAGCCTC
>NC_041381.1:548117092-548128669 GCF_002162155.2 Triticum dicoccoides | reverse complement strand
GTACGAAGCCTCGTCAGTCTTTCGTCAATTGTTTCAAACGGTGAATTTCTCTTTTGTTTGACATTCTTCATCTCTTTTCCGGTGGACTCAATTCAAGGTTTTTCAGTTTGATCATATTCTTTTCCTTGGATCAAGTGTTCTCCTTGCTCGTTTGCCTCTCGCATTCAATCATTCCGGAGTTCGGAAGACATCTCAGGAGATTCGTGTGTGTTCCAATTAATTCGAGGTTGTCACCTCATTTAAATATTCCAATCGTTCCGGTGCATCATCTATCTAACAATCCTTTCCAATGGTGTTTTCTTTTAGTAGGCCCTAACCCACAAGTCTTTTCCCAGGATCTTACCTGACTCTTCTAATTCCCCCGGAGTTATTTAAAATTCTTTTCAAGTGTGATGTAAGAATGGATTCCATCTGTCACATGCCTTCTCCAAGATCATTTTCAAATTCTTTTCATTGTTAGCTCAACATCTTCGCTTTTCATTCTCCCGGAGTATCTCAGTAATTTTTGGTGGTGTTTCCCGTCGTCTTTTGAAGATCGAAGAAGAGTTTTTCCTCTATACCTTGTCCGTTCTCTCGAATATTCGTGATTGTAGCTTCATGTTATCCTCTCAAATTATTCCAATCATCAGATATTATTTTCTTACCCATTCAGAGTATGTTAGGAGTTGTTTTTCCATTTCTTTTCACCGGAGGCCGTCATTCCAGTTATCGTTCTCTATTTATCCCGGCGCTTCATTCAAATGTTCTTTAATCAGCTCGAGTTCTTCCTGTTCTCTTGTATCTAAATCCCCTCAAGCATATTTGCCTTCTAATTCTTCCCGGTGATTCATTCTCTTTTTGTCATTCGTTTCAATTCTTACGGTGGTTCCTTCAGGATTCCTCTCCCTTTTTCATCATACCAAGTAATCCGTTCCTTCCAAATCCTACCGGTGGTTCAGGAAGACTTTCTCAAGTTTTGTGCTATACCCCCTGTCGGTGTCAAAACCGGCAGATCTTGGGTAGGGGGTCCCGAACTGTGCGTCTAGGCGGATGGTAACAGGAGACAAGGGACACGATGTTTTTACCCAGGTTCGGGCCCTCTCGATGGAGGTAAAACCCTACTCCTGCTTGATTGATATTGATGATATGGGTAGTACAAGAGTGGATCTACCACGAGATCAAGGAGGCTAAACCCTAGAAGCTAGCCTATGGTATGATTGTTGTAATGGTTGTGTGTCCTACGGACTAAAACCCTCCGGTTTATATAGACACCGGAGAGGGCTAGGGTTACACAGAGTCGGTTACAATGGTAGGAGATCTACATATCCGTATCGCCAAGCTTGCCTTCCACGCCAAGGAAAGTCCCATCCGGACACGGGACGAAGTCTTCAATCTTGTATCTTCATAGTCTTGGAGTCCGGCCGGTGATGATAGTCCGGCTGTCCGGACACCCCCTAGTCCAGGACTCCCTCAATAGCCCCTGAACCAGGCTTCAATGACGATGAGTCTGGCGCGCATATTGTTCGGCATTGCAAGGCACGTTCCTCCTCCGAATAATCCATAAAAGATTGTGAACACCAGGATAGTGTCCGGCTCTGCAAAATAAATTCCACGTACCACCAAAGAGAGAATAATACACACACAGGTTCAATCTGCTGACGTATTTTGTGGCATGACATCACACCACCACCAAGCCTTTACTTGAATTGTTTTTATTATACCACCTCAGCGCGTTTAGCGAAGCGCTTTCCTTGGCACGTCTTGTCGAAGCAGAGATCGTGTTCCCCTTATTCCGGGATTCCCATCAATACGGACGTGGGTAACCCAACCGCGCCATTGATTGCGGCGCTTGGGAGATAAGCAAGTTTTACCAGGCCGGTGGGGACGAGTAGTCTCCGTCTGCCCATATATAAGGGATAAGGATCCACCTCCTTACCTACACCTTCTTCCTCCTTTGCTTATCCATCTTCGCACACTTGAGCTCCAGCGCCCAAGTCCGCAAATCTCACCTCGACCTTCTCCAGCCATGTCCGGAGTGGGAGGCAAGTGGATGGCCTCCTCCGTTACGGAGGGGCACATCGAAAGGCTGCGGCCTAGATTTGTTTTTATTACGGCCTAGATTTCCTTTGTCCGGGGGCTCATGTTCTACTACGGCCTAGATTTCCATGATCTGGCGCTGAACTTCATTCTCAACATCTCGGTGTTTATCATCGTGTGCGAGGCCTTCCTCTGCATCCAGCCCCACTTCGGCTTGTGGCTCAAGACCTTCAACGTCAAGCCAAAGGTAGTGAAGGGGAATCAGGCGGAGTGCGGAGGCGCCATGGTGGGTAAGATACCCAACGTCATCTGGATCGAGGGCGCCTTCATGGAAACCATCAAGGGATGGCAATCGGGGTGGTTCTACATCACCGAGCCGCGTGACCCTAAATGGGTAGCGGCCCCCGAATTTAGATCTGGAATCCCCACGCGGCTCACCTCTTGGAAGGAGAGTGGCCTGACCTGGGGCGATTCGGAGGAGCTGACCGGACTCCAAGCCTGTTTCCAGAAGCTGATGAACAAGAAGCTCAAGCTTGTCAACATGGTCCAAGTCATGCTCATCCGCCGGATTCTCCCGCGCCAAGAACGGGCATTTAAATTGTGGGAGTTCAATCCGGCACAACACCAAACCTTGAGCAGGCTCTTCGATACTAACTACGAGGATGCCTGGAAGGTGCATTTCAAGGGTGCCGAAGCTCCCGCATCCGCTACTGAAGATCGCGGATTTCGCTCGCAGCGTCCAGCTGATGAGGTAAGTGATTCTACCCCTTTACGGGACACTTGTTGTCAATAGTTCGACCTTATGCGGGATCTAAGCTCCCCTTTCCTTTGACAGGACTGGATGAAGAAGGCCGAGCAGACTATCTGTCCGGCTCCCATGCCAGAAGACCCAGTAGATGCCCGTCTAGCGGGGCTACTGGTTCCGGCACCGCATGTGGTGCCGGAGAAGAAGGCCAAGAAGGAGGCCACGGGTACTCGAAAGAGTTCCCGTTTTCAGGCGTCCGATGACTCCGAGGCGGATTCCTCCCCCGAGGACGAGGAGAAGAGAGAGGACTCTCCCCGGGAGGGGGAGAGAGGAAGAGGAAGGCTTCCCCAACGGGGGAGGCCGAAGGGTCCAAGAGGGGAAGGACCCTTCCTCCGGACAGCTCCGCCAATGCTGACGAAGGCGACAAGGGGTGGCCCTCAAGGGCCAAGCCCCCAGCAAGATCGTAAGTATCCGGATTCCTGAATGATTTATAATTTCTCTTTTTCGCCACACAGTGTCCTTCTAATGCCGCATAGAACCTGTAGTCCGGCCGAGGATGATTTTCCCGCTTCTTCAAGCGGGTCCTTGGCTCCGTCGGATGTGGATTCCATTCCGACCGCCTCCACCCCTCGTGACGCCGAGGACGCCGAGGTGGGGTCCCAAGAGGGGACCCGCCAGGAGGGTGAGGCTCCGGAGGTGCCACAGGGCAGCCTCCCGGACTTCGCACCGGACTCCGCCCCGGAACCCGCAGTGGTTCCGGAGTCCGGCAGGCGGCCCCTTCGTAAGAAGGGCAAGACCGTGGCACTGGCGGCCTCCGTCCAACCGGAGGCGCCGGAAAACTTGTTGGAGGCGCTCAACGGCGCTTCCATCGAAGAAGGACACCGCACTATCATGAGTGCAGTGATTCAGAAGGTTCAGCTCGCCAAGAGCGGGCTGACCGAAGCCTACAGCAGCCTTCTAACAGGCTTTGAGGTAAGAAGTTTTTTAAAATATGTAATGTAATACCGCATAGACAGTAGCCCCTGATGCTCGGTTCGGTGTTCGGAAAGAAAAGTCGGACTGAGGATCTAAAAAGATATACGCAGGAGTTCTAAAAATTATGTCAATATGGGATTGCAGGCTACACTGCTGACCTCTGTCGCATTGACTGCGGAGGTCAGTGCTTTGAGGTAGGACCTCGAGCAGACCGAGAACGAGCTCGGCCTTGCCAAGAGGCAGCTCGAGGACAAAGAAGGTGAGTAACACCGTATTAAATTTGTACCTTACAGAAAAGGATTTTGGTTGCAATAGAAATAACAAGGATAACATGGGCACTGCAGGGGCCACGAACGAGGTGGCAACCCTGAAGGAGGCCGTGTCCGCGGCTGAATGTAATGCGGCCGCGGAACGAGAGGAGCGAGAGAAGCAGGAGGCGCGGGTGGCGGAGGTGCGGCAAGAGCTCTAGGCTCTCATGGAAAAGCATGAGAGTTTGGAGCGCGACTCGAAGACTCGAGAGTCCGAGCTTGCCTCGGCTCTTGAGAGTGCCAAAGCCGCTAAGGCCGAGGCCCATAAGGCCCTCCAGGAGATTGAGGCAGTGAAGAAAATAGCGGCGGGTAAGGCATTTTTCATGCAAAGCAAGCATGTGAGTGTGAATTACCTGTTACTTACCCGGATTCGGAGCTCTCCAGGAGCGTTTGTAGATCTACCTCGCAGCGTGGCCGATGCCGCCGCATTCTACCGAGCCGGGGAGGGGAGCTCAATGGAGAAGGTCTTCTGGTCTCAGTATGCTGAGGCCGAACATCCGGTGCCCCTTAGCGACCAGCTGAAGCAGCTGGTCGAGCCCCACAAGGTAGCCGAGCAGGCCATGAAGGGCCTCAAAGTCCGGTTGTGGCCTGAAGAGGCCATGCCTGGGAGCTACTTCGGCCTCGTGCGGCGGCTGGTGGATCCGTGCCCTTGGGTGGAAGTCATCAAGCGCTCCGCCTGCATCGAAGGTGCTCGTCGAGCCCTTGCCCGCACAAAGGTGCACTGGGGCAGGATGGATGCCGAGAGGCTTCTGACAGGCGCGCCGCCGGCGGGCAAGGAGTATCGTACGCCCGAAATGTATTATAAGAGTGTCCTGAAGGGTGCCCGCAAGATTGCAGACGAGTGCCCCAAAGATGTAATATTTGAGTAGACTCGCAATGTGTTATCCTCTGCGCTGAAAACTTTGTTCATATGCACTAAGCAACGCTTGTTTATTTAAAATATTACCTTCTATTCAGCTGTTTATCAAATCTGAGAGATGGCAAGTCATCGGCTTTAGCCCCCATGCCACGAGTGCTGCGGTGTTCGGGATAAATTTGAGCACTCTTGTTCCCATATTTGGGTCCATCTAGGGAGGCGCTCAGCACAACGAACTAGGCAACCGGACTTATAGTGCTTGAACACTCTCACTTAGCCATAGAATTCTATAATTTTAAATTTTGGCGAAGCCCCAAGTGTTCGGAAGGACGAATTTGGGGCGCTATCCATGCCTGGGCCGGACAGTTAGTCGGCTCCTCGCTCTAAGCGGCATAAGTCTTTAGGGACTCGAAAAAAACCTCTCGAACAGCGACCGGCTCTCGCCTCATCATGACGGTCAGTTTTAGCTTTCTCCATTGAGGCGTTAACCCAGCTCAACTGGGGCGCAATCGCAGTGGTTCTCCCAGTGCTACCTTAGCCGATAAAATGGAACGTAAGGTTCCAAAACATGGGAGCCGGGCAAACCCAACTATTGAACCAAGACATGATTCGGAGCCGATGCATATAGTGCTATAAGTTCGGGGTGCCGCACTTGTGAAAGTGTTCGGACTTGTCACACCATAATGCGGGGAACATAAGCCCCTGGTGTATTCGGCCGTACCAAAGTGTACGTATGCAAAACGTAATAAATGAACATATATGTAAAAAAGGGATGCAATTATAAGCGAAAAGTGATGCATTGTTTATTCAAGGAATTCTGCCATGAGTGCAGAACGATACAAATAGTGCGGTAAGCAAGGGATTGGACTTTTAGACATGTCCCCCTCTAGGGGTAGGCTGCGGCATGGTGTATTTAACAGATTTAATGCTCATAATGGAGACCACCTGAGTGTTTGTCGTAGCCTTTGTCCTTCCCTGGCTGTTTGCATCTTGAGTTCGGCAGATTCATCGCCGGACAGGGTCTCTGGTGAACGGAGCCCTGTGGATAAATAGAAAAGAAAAAGAAAAAGAGCGACACACTTGGGAGCCCCTGGTGTGGTTGAGCCGCACTCTGGGCCTGTCGTGGTCGTGCCCCTCCCCCTATGCCCATGGTATCTCCAGAGCGTAATGATGTACGCGAAGAGCTGGTCTTGCAATCACGCAAGGGCTGGGGTTGGGGCCGCATTGCTACGCGTGCTCGGAACGTGCCAGATGGTCTTGATGTATGTTACTCCGGGCGCGCTTGGCTATGTTCGGCCGTTTAACGTCCGGGCTCGAGAATTGCCTTAAGAGGCTACTCTGTACTTCCGCCGCGAGAGCCGCTGTGTGCTCCTCCGTTCGGAGGGAGCGTTCAGTGTTTCCGTTGACCGTGATGACTCCACGAGGGCCTGGCATCTTGAGCTTGAGGTATGCATAATGCGGCACCGCGTTGAACTTGGCAAACGCGGTTCGTTCGAGCAGGGCGTGATAGCCACTGCGGAATGGGACTATGTCGAAGATTAACTCCTCGCTTCGGAAGTTATCTAGGGATCTGAAGACCACTTCCAGTGTGACTGAGCCTGTACAATTGGCCTCAACACCTGGTATGACGCCTTTGAAGGTCGTCTTTGTAGGTTTAATCCTTGAGGGGTCTATGCCCATCTTGTGCACTGTATCCTGATAAAGCAGGTTCAGGTTGCTGCCGCCGTCCATCAGGACTCTAGTGAGGTGAAATCCATCGACGATTGGGTCTAAGACCAATGCGGCGAACCCGCCATGGCGGATACTGGTGGGGTGGTCCCTTCGATCGAAAGTGATCAGGCAAGAGGACCATGGATTGAACTTCGGGGCGACTGGCTCCATCGCATATACGTCCCTAAGTGCACGCTTCCGCTCCCTCTTGGGTATGTGGGTTGCGTATATCATGTTTACCGTCCACACTTGTGGGGGGAACCCCTTCTGTCCTCTACTGTTCGGTGGCCGGGTCTCCTCCTCGTCATCGCTATGCGGCCCCTTGTCATTGTTTTCGGCAATTAACTTGCATGCCTGCTTGAATACCCAACAATCCTTGTTGGTGTGATTAGCTGGCTTTTCGGGGGTGCCATGTATCTGGCAAGAGCGGTCGAGTATTCGGTCCAAATTGGACGGACCCGAGGTAGTTCTTTTAAATGGCTTTTTCCGCTGATCGGGTTTTGAGCCTCTGAATCTGGCGTTAACTTCCGTATCCTCAGTGTTATTGCCGTTAACGCGGCATTTGTCTTTGTTGCGACGCGACCTGCCATTGCGGTCCTTGTAGTCCGGTCTGCCAGAATTTTTACTGAGGTTGTTACTGCAGGCTAGCCAGCTGTCCTCCCCCGCACAGAAGCGGGTCATGAGTGATGTGAGGGCTGCCATGGATTTCGGCTTTTCCTGTCCTAGGTGCCGGGCCAGCCACTCGTCGCGGATGTTATGTTTGAAGGTTGCGAGGGCCTCTGCATCCGGACAGTCGACGATTTGATTTTTCTTTGTTAATAATCGTGTCCAGAACTGTCTGGCCGATTCGTCTGGCTGCTGAATTATGTGGCTTAGGTCATCGGCGTCTGGTGGTCGCACATATGTGCCCTGGAAGTTGTCGAGAAATGCGGCTTCCAGGTCCTCCCAACACCCAATTGACTCTGCTAGCAAGCTGTTAAGCCAATGCTGAGCTGGCCCTTTAAGCTTGAGTGGGAGATACTTGATGGTATGGAGATCATCGCCGCGGGCCATATGGATATGAAGGAGATAATCTTCGATCCAAACCGCGGGGTCTGTTGTGCCATCGTAGGATTCGATGTTCACGGGTTTAAACCCTTCGGGGATTTGATGATCCATTACTTCATCTGTGAAGCATAGTGGGTGTGCGGCATCTCTATACTGGGCAATATCACGACGTAGCTCAAGAGAGATTTGTCTGCTGTGTTCGGCCCGGCCGAAGTTGCATTATCCGGCACGACGGTAGTCGTCGTGGATCGTTGGGCGCCCACGTGATCCGTAGATAGATCTTGATTGTTTTGCCTTGTCCTCCAATACGTCTCGCAAGTCTGGCACATTTCCCCGTGGCTTCGCACTTTTCGAGCGGTGCTGGGGTACGGTTCTGGTGGAGGGCCTAGATGCCTCTCTGTCGCGGCCACGAGGTAGTCGGTCGGCCGTATTGTGCGCTGGTGATGAGGGTTTGTATGCCTCCTCCTCTAATCGGGGGAGCAACTTGCGTTTTGGGTAGCTTTTTGAGGGGCGTTCGAGTTCATGTTCTTCGGCCGTGAGGACCTCGGTCCATCTGTCGGCCAGCAGGTCTTGATTAGCTTGAAGTTGTTGCTGCTTTTTCTTTAGGCTGTTTGCCGTGGCCATTAGCCTGCATTTAAAACACTCTTGTTCGACGGGATCCTCGGGCACGACGAATTCGTCGTCGTTGAGGCTTGCCTCGTTTCTGGAGGGAGGCATGTAATTGTCATCCTCTATCTCCTTGTCTGCCACCCTCTCTCGAGGGCTGGCTTCTCCGTCCTCCTGTCTTGAATCTTGCTGGAGGGGGTTGTCTTCGGCACTCTCTAGGGTGTTATTATCTCCGGTGCCGGAATCTCCATTCTTGCTGTGGCGGGATTTAGAGCGGCGCCGCTGACGTTCGCGCTTGGGCTGTTTCTTAGAGGAATCTGCCTCCGCTGCTTCTTCGCCGTTTCCATCCTTTGGGATGTCCACCATGTATATGTTGTATGACGAGGTGGTCTTCCAATGCCCCGTAGGCGCTGGTTCTTGATCGTCTCCGGCATCGTCGTCCATACCGTCGATGTCTTCGGAGTCGTAGTCTAGCATGTCGGTTAGGTCGTCGACAGTGGCTACAAAGTGGGTGGTGGGAGGGTTTTGAATTTCTTCATCGTCCGCATCCCAACCATCCTGACCGCAGTCCGGTCAGGGCTCTCCTGATAACGAGAGATACTTTAGTGAATTCAGGATGTCTCCAAAGGGTGAGTGCTGAAAGATGTCCGCAGCGATGAACTCCATGATCGGCGCCCAATCGGATTCGATTGGCAGGGGCGCAGGAGGTTCGGAGTCCGGCAAGGAGTCCGGCGCCTCGGAGTCATGAGCTTTGCAAGGGACAAGGTCAGTATACGGCTCCATCGCCGTAGAGATCGCAGCCCCCGAGGCGGTGTCCAGCCACCTGTCCTCGATCTACGCGGTCGTCTCTGAACTATGGGTCGGAGCGGACTCATGTGCGGCCTCCAGGGCACTGTCCGGTGATAGAGCTAAATCATGCCCACCGTGACAGTGCGGCGCGCTCGGTTGTGGCTCGAATCCATCGAAGATCAAGTCTCCTCGGATGTTAGCCATGAAGTTTAAGCTTCCAAACCTGACCTAATGGCCAGGGGTGTAGCTTTCGATCTGCTCTAGATGGCCAAGCAAATTGGCCCGCAGTGCAAAGCCGCCGAACACGAAGATCTGTCCGGGGAGAAAAGTCTCACCCTGGACTGCTTCGTTGATTGAAGAAGCCATCAAGCCTATCGGTGACGACACAGAGGAACTCTCAATGAAAGCACCAATGTCGGTGTCAAAACCGGCGGATCTCGGGTAGGGGGTCCCGAACTGTGCGTCTAGGTGGATGGTAACAGGAGACAAGGGACACGATGTTTTTACCCAGGTTCGGGCCCTCTCGATGGAGGTAAAACCCTACTCCTGCTTGATTGATATTGATGATATGGGTAGTACAAGAGTGGATCTACCACGAGATCAAGGACGCTAAACCCTAGAAGCTAGCCTATGGTATGATTGTTGTAATGGTTGTGTGTCCTATGGACTAAAACCCTCCGGTTTATATAGACACCGAAGAGGGCTAGGGTTACACAGAGTCGGTTACAATGGTAGGAGATCTACATATCCGTATCGCCAAGCTTGCCTTCCACGCCAAGGAAAGTCCCAGCCGGACACGGGACGAAGTCTTCAATCTTGTATCTTCATAGTCTTGGAGTCCGGCCGGTGATGATAGTCCGGCTGTCCGGACACCCCCTAGTCCAGGACTCCCTCACCCCCCTTAATCCTTTTCAAGAAGAATAAGTAGTATGCAAAATCCATTGCTTGTCATCAATTTAATTTGATGAAGGATAAGCATACAATAAATCTTATTCTTATTTTCTCAAAGTGAGTAATCCCTTCCTTCAGAGTTTTTTCTTGAGGAATAAATTCTAGTTTCAAGTGTTTTCATCTTTTCTTTTCCGGAGTTCAAATTTCCTCGGCCATTTCGTCAGAACCTCCATCTAAATCATTGCAAGGCTCATCTTATTCTTTCTTCCTTCATTCTATCTCATCATCCTTTTGTCACCGGAGTTCTTCATGGTGGTTCTTCATGATTTAATTCATTCTTCAAGAGTTCATCAAGATTTTTGTTGGAGAAATTCAAGTATCTTTTCTTCTCGCGTCTCGAAGTGCAAATAATTCTTCGCTTACTTCTGAAGTGGAGTTTTGCATTTCTTCATTCTTCTCAGCTATTCAAACTTTTGGTTGTGGTATAATTTCACCTCAAATTTTGAGTTGTTTTTGATAAGTCCACAACAAGCTTATTTTTTCGTTGTTGATTTTCTCAACAACTCCGTTTAAACCTTCCTTCTAAAGATGTTTTCAATTTCATTCGTGGCACAAGTTGTCATTTTCTTCTCCATTCTTTTCATTTAACTCTTTCAATTCTTTCCGGAGGTTTTGTGTCATGTCTTCATCAAGTATCATTCCATCCTCTCAAGCTCGTGTTCTATTCCTCCATGTTTCAGCCGGTGTGTTGCCTAAATCCTTTCAGTCTTATTCGTTTCTTATCTCGTTCTAACTGGAGTGGTTTCATAGTCTATCTGATTCCGTGAGCTTTCGATTCTCATCATTCTCGTCGTTCCTCTCTTCTTCTCGAGTGCTCTCGATTCTTTGCTTCTTCTCTTGAGTTCTTGTTTCACCTCTTCCTCTTTCTCTTCCGTCTCGCTCCTAAGATCTCGGGACGAGATCTCTTGTTAGTGGAGGAGAGTTGTAATGCCCCAGATTCAATGCGCCAGGTGTCCGACAGTTATTCGCCGTTGTTGCCATGTCATTTCCTTGCGTGTTGCATTTTGCCATGTCATCATCTCCATTTCATCTGCATGTTTTTAAAAACTGGGATCCGTTCGGGATCCCCGGTTCTCTCTGTTGTCCATTCGGAGTCCAGACCTCTCGCGCGTGCCCCGTCGCCCCTCTCAGACCTTGTTTCGTGAGCGGGAGAAAAATGTTCTCGGAATGGACCGAGGTTTGCCGAGTGGCCTTGGTATATCACCGGTAGACCGCCCATCAAATTTCATTCCATTTGGAGGTCGTTTGATGCCCCAACGGTTAACCGCATAGCCCGAAACCCCCTTCTCTTTGCAGCCCAGCCCCTCTTCACCACAGCCCATGAGCCCATCCTAGCCCCCTTCATGCTCTCGTTCGTTCGATCACGATCGTGTGGGCGAGAACTGCACCTCATTTGGAGTCTCCTAGCTCCCTCTACCTATAAATAAGCCTTCCCCCGTCAAATTTGCGCATGAGTTCCACCCTAACCCTAGCAAACCTCCCTCCGCGCCACCAGACGTGTCCGTCCCGGGCCGGACACCCGCACCGCCGCCGCCTGGCGAACCAGGGCGCGACACGTGGCACCCAGCCACCGC
>NC_041381.1:548079309-548116559 GCF_002162155.2 Triticum dicoccoides | reverse complement strand
CGTCGCCCGCGCCGTCTCCTCCTTGCGCCGCCGCGCCAGATCCGGCCGCCCGGCCCCGGATCCGCTCCCCCTCATCCTCCTCCATCCGTCTCCCTCCTTTCCGGCGGTGCCCCGGCGAGCTCGCATCGCCGCCTCGAAGTCTAGGCCGTGGAACCCTAGATCTGAGGTTGACTCGATTTTTCCCTAAGTCCCTGCGTTTTTGCATTTTATTGCCCTGTTCATCATGTCATAACTCCATGCATATTGCTCCGTTTTGTGCGTGTGATATATCGAAATGTTCGTCGGAAGATGATATTCAATTCATTCCATTTTGCCATGCTTGTTTGAGTTCATATTGGTGCCCTAATCATCGTTGCAAGAGTGATGTATGATGTCAAACTGCTGTCTGTTAACAGAACTTTCTGTTGTCTTTTTCATTGCATTTTGTGTGTGCATCTTATGAGCTTGATGTCTATAAGAGTTTTGAGCTATATTATGCCATCTTTACTGTGGTGCAATCCATGTATTTTTGTGAGTCCTATAGTTAGTGCATTAAGCTCGTGAAGTAGGGTACTTGCTGTTGCTGTTTTGCTAGGCTGAATCTGCTATATCATGATGCTATGTAAACATGTTGCTACAAGTCATTCTATGCATAATCTGGAGATGTTCACTAAGGATGTTTTGTTATACATGTCATGCTCTATCCATCCATACCCTGGTTGCATTTATATCCTGCTTTAGCTTGTTGTAATGTTGCTCTCAACTTGCTAAATAATGTTACTGTCAGCCTGTTAACATTAAGTTCAGTTTTGCCATGAGCTTTTCTAGTGATCCATGCAACCTATGAACTTGTTCTTGCCATGCTTAGCTTCATAAACATGTCTTCTTACTGTTGGTTACCTTGTCATGCCATGTTTTGCTCTGTGGTGAACTATAAAAGCTGACCAACATGCCTACTTATTGTTGTTCCTGCCATGTCTGAATCTGTCATATCACTTGCCATGTTTGCATGGATGCTACCATCTTTGCTATTGATCTTTGGAATTAGTTCAGTAAGGGAGTTTTGTTCTTTGTCTTTAGTATTAGCATGCCATGCCTTTGTTTTCCATGTGAAGTTCCTGTAACATGTTGTTTGATAGCTCTAAACATTGCAACCTGATGTTATTCCTGTTAAGTCTGAAACTGTTATTATTTGCAATCTTGACATGTCCTTTTGAGCATGTTCTAGTGATTTATTGAGATAGCTCAGTGTTCATGTTTTGTTGTGATTTACCTGTACATCATGTCCATGCCTTTTGTTTTCCTGTTGAGGTGATGTAGCATATTGTTTTGATGCTTGCTTGATGCCTAGTTGCTGTTTTGGGCAGATTGTTGTTATATCTTGTATAGAGTATGTGTTGAACCGTTGCTCCGTTTTGAGCATGCTCTATATGTAACTTGCTTAGAATTGCAGTTAGTTTCATTTTATCATGTTGCATCCTTGTTTTGAGAGTGTTTGCTTGATGTTTGAATGCCTTTTGCATCAATGCCATGGTTAAATTGTTTTGCTCATATCTTCTAGGCCGTAGCTCCGAACTAAATGAACTTTATATGTAACTTGACTAGAATTTCATGTAGATCATCTTGGTGCATCTTAACTTGTTGTTTAACAACTTCAACTTAATGTTTGTTGAGATCTGGACCAACTTCTAAATTTGCATATGAGGACTTATCGGATTTGTTATATGTTGTTTCCGGCCTCACTTAAACTTTCCTTGATATGTTATTCTTGTTTCCATCATCTCTTGCCATGAGTATCCTGATCTAGCTTTGTCATGCAACATACTTGGTTGAGCATCATGTCATGCTTATGTGTTGTGTTTTTACCATGGTGTTTGCTTCTTTCTGGTTGTGCTCCTTCTCGTTAGTTCCTGTTTCGTTGCGATCGTAACGATTCGTTCATCTACGCTTGGTTCGGCTTCATTCGTTCATCTTCTTCATGGACTCGTTCTTCTTCATAGCGGGATTTCAGGCAAGATGACCGTCACCTTGGATCTCACTACTATCATTTCTATGCTAGTTGCTTCGTTCTATCGCTTTGCTGCGCTACCTATCACTTGTTCTTCAAGCCTCCCAAATTGCCATGAACCTCTAAACTTTGTCACCCTTCCTAGCAAACTGTTGCTTGGCTATGTTACCACTTTTGCTCAGCCCCTCTTATCGCGTTGTTAGTTGCAGGTGAAGTTGAAGATTGCTCAATGGTGGACAGGATTATGTTGGGATATCACAATATCTCTTATTTAATTAATGCATCTATATACTTGGTAAAGGGTGGAAGACTCGGCCTTATGCTTGGTGTTTTGTCCCACTCTTGCTGCCCTAGTTTCCGTCATACCGGTGTTATGTTCCTTGATTTTGCGTTCCTTATGCGGTTGGGTGATTTATGGGACCCCCTTGACAGTTTGCTTTGAATAAAACTCCTCCAGCAAGGCCCAACCTTGGTTTTACCAGTTGCCTCACCTAGCCCTTTTTCCCTTGGGTTTCCAGAGCCCGAGGGTCATCTTTATTTACACCCCCCTCCCCCGGGCCAGTTCTCCTTCGAGTGCTGGTCCAAACCGAGCGATGTCCGGCGCCCCTGGGCAACTAGGGTCTATGCCAACCCGACGTCTGCCTCATCCGGTGTGCCCTGAGAACGAGATACGTGCGACTCCTATTGGGATTTGTTGGCACATCGGGCGGCTTTGCTGGTCTTGTTTTACCATTGTCGAAATGTCTTGTAAACCAGGATTCCGAGACTGATCGGGTCTTCCTGGGAGAAGGAATATCCTTGCTTGACCGTCAGAGCTTGTGATGGGCTAAGTTGGGACACCCCTGCAGGGTATAAACTTTCGAGAGCCGTGCCCGCGGTTATGTGGAAGATGGGAATTTGTTAATGTCCGGTTGTAGATAACTTGACACCAGATACGAATTAAAATGCATCAACCACGTGTGTAGCCGTGATGGTCTCTTCTCGGCGGAGTCCGGGAAGTGAACACGGTTTTGGGTTATGTTTGACGTAAGCAGGAGTTCAGGATCACTTCTTGATCATTGCTAGCTTCACGACCGTTCTGTTTGCTTCTCTTCTCGCTCTTATTTGCGTATGTTAGCCACCATACTTGCTTAGTCGCTGCTGCAACCTCACCACTTTACCCTTCCTTTCCCATTAAGCTTTGCTAGTCTTGATATCCATGGTAATGGGATTGCTGAGTCCTCGTGGCTCACAGATTACTACAACAACAGTTACAGGTATAGGTTAAGCGATGAACATGACGCGAGAGCGATGTTTGCTTGTTTTGGAGTTCTTCTTCTGCTTCTTCTTCGATCAGGGGATAGGTTCCAGGTCGACAGCCTGGGCTAGCAGGGTGGATGTCGTTTGAGTTTCTGTTTGTGTTTCATCTGTAGTCGGATGTTGACCTCTTGTATGATGTTGATGTATTCTTGGGGCGTTTGTGCCTTATGTATGTATCCCCAACTATTATGTAATGGTTTGATGTAATGATATCCACCTTGCAAAAGCGTCTTCAAGATGCGCTTCTATCCTTGGTGGTACCTTCGAGTTCCTTTAGGATAGGGTCGCATCTTGGGCATGACACCGCTGCAAACCTCTGTAGCCACCAAAAACCTCTCGGCAGCCCGTTCCGGCACCCTGCCGGAGGGGTAACCCATCACTGGTGGCAATCTTCATCATCTCGGCGCTCTTCATGACGATGAGGGAGTAGTTCACCCTCAAGGCTGAGGGTTTGTACCAGTAGCTATGTGTTTGATCTCTCTTTCTCGTGTTCTCTCTATGGCATGATCTTGATGTATCGCGAGCTTTGCTATTATAGTTGGATCTTACGATGTTTCTCCCCCTCTACTCTCTTGTAATGGATTGAGTTTTCCCTTTGAAGTTATCTTATTGGATTGAGTCTTTAAGGAATTGAGAACACTTGATGTATGTCTTGCCGTGCTTATTTGTGGTGACAATGGGATATCACGTGATCCACTTGATGTATGTTTTGGTGATCAACTTGCGGGTTCCGCCCATGAACCTATGCATAGGGGTTGGCACACGTTTTCGTCATGAATCTCTGGTAGAAACTTTGGGGCACTCTTTGAAGTAATTTGTGTTGGTTGAATAGATGAATCTGAGATTGTGTGATGCATATCGTATAATCATGCCCACGGATACTTGAGGTGGCAATGGAGTATCTAGGTGACATTAGGGTTTTGGTTGATTTGTGTCTTAAGGTGTTATTCTAGTATGAACTGTATGATAGATTGAACAGAAAGAATAGCTTCGTGTTATTTTACTACGGACTCTTGAATAGATAGATCAAAAAGGATAACTTTGAGGTGGTTTCATACCCTACCATAATCTCTTCGTTTGTTTTCCGCTATTAGTGGCTTTGGAGTGACTCTTTGTTGCAAGTTGAGGGATAGTTATATGATCCAATTATGTTATTATTGTTCAGAGAACTTGCACTAGTGAAAGTATGAACCCTATGCCTTGTTTCCTAGCATTGCAATACCGTTTACGCTCACTTTTATCATTAGATACCTTGTTGTTTTTATATTTTCAGATTACAAATACCTATATCTACCATCCATATTGCACTTGTATCACCATCTCTTCGCCAAACTAGTGCACCTATTCCATTTGCCATTGTATTGGGTGTGTTGGGGACACAAGAGACTCTTTGTTATTTGGTTGCAGGGTTGCTTGAGAGAGACCATCTTCATCCTACGCCTCCCACGGATTGATAAACCTTAGGTCATCCACTTGAGGAAATTTGCTACTGTCCTACAAACCTCTGCACTTGGAGGCCAACAACGTCTACAAGAAGAAGGTTGTGTAGTAGACATCAAGCTCTTTTCTGGCGCCGTTGCCGTGGAGATGAGTGCTTGAAGGTATATTTTAGATCTTGCAATCGAATCTTTTTGTTTCTTGTTTTATCACTAGTTTAGTTTATAAAAGAAAACTACAAAAAAATGGATTTGAGTTTGTCTTATACGCTTCATCTTTTTAATATCTTTCGTGAGAATGATGGAAAGGAAAATTGTGCTCAAGTGCTAGAAGAAGAAGTCTATAAAATGTTTGGCAATGAATATTTGATTGATGAGCATGATTGCAATGTTGTTAGTATGAATTCCTTGAATATCCATGATGCTGATGATATGCAAAGCCACAAGCTTGGGGAAGCTATGTTTAATGAAGATGATATTGCTAGTGTCCCAAGTTTTGTTATGCAAAGTTGTTATGATGAAAGCATGCCTCTTCTTTATGAGGATTATATTGATGAAAGTGGATTTGGAGAGGTCATGACTTTATTTAGTGATGAATCCACTATTTCGGAAGAGGTTCCAATTGATTATGAGAACAAAGTTGCTATCTATGATGATTATTGTGATGACTTGTATGCTCTTAAGAATAATGATAACCATGAAACTTGTCATCATGATTTTAGTTTTCAATTGGATTGTGCTTCACATGATAGTTATTTTGTTGAGTTTGCTCCCACTACTACTGATGAGAAGAATTTTGCTTATGTGGAGGGTAGTAAATTTTCTATGCTTGTAGATCATGAAAAGAATGCTTTAGGTGCTGGTTATATGGTTGAATTCATTCATGATGCTACTGAAAATTATTATGAGGGAGGAACATATGCTTGTAGGAATTGCAATAATGTCAAGTTTCCTCTCTATGTGTTGAAAATCTTGAAGCTATGCTTGTTTTACCTTCCTATGCTAGTTGATTATTGTTCCCATAAGTTGTTTTCTCACAAAATCCCTATGCATAGGAAGTGGGTTAGACTTAAATGTTCTAGTAATATTCTTCATGATGCTCTCTTTATGTTCTAATTCTTATCTTTTATGTGAGCATCATTTCATCATGCCTACCTAGGGGCGTTAAACGATAGCGCTTGTTGGGAGGCAACCCAACTTTATTTTTTGTTTCTTTCTTTTTGTTCCTGTTTAGTAACAAATAATTCATCTAGCCTCTGGTTAGATGTTGTTTTATGTTTTAATTAGTGTTTGTGCCAAGTAGCACCTTTGGGAAGACATGGGTGAAGTCTTTGTGATCTTGCTGTAAAAAACAGAAACTTTTGCGCTCACGAGATTAGCTGCCATTTTTTACTAGAGAGTGATTTTAGGTTGATTATTTTTGCAGATGATTAATAGACAAATTCCTCAGGTCCACCAATTTATTTCAGAACTGTTGGAGTTACAGAAGTATACGTTTGATACAGTTACTGTAGACTGTTCTGTTTTTGACAGATTCTATTTTCTATGTGTTGTTTGCTTATTTTGATGAATCTATGAGTAGTATCGGAGGGTATGAACCATTAAGAAGTTGGAATACAGTAGGTTTAACACCAATATGAATATTTAGAATGAGTTAATTACAGTACCTAACTAGTGGTTTTTATTTTCTTATACTAACGGAGCTTACGAGTTTTGTGTTGAGTTTTGTGTGGTTGAAGTTTTCAAGTTTTGGGTAAAGATTCGATGGACTATGGAATAAGGACTGGAAAGAGCCTAAGCTTGGGGATGCCCAAGGCACCCCAAGGTAATATTTAAGGACAACCAAGAGCCTAAGCTTGGGGATGCCCCGGAAGGCATCCCCTCTTTCGTCTTCGGTCATCGGTAACTTTACTTGGAGCTATATTTTTATTCGCCACATGATATGTGTTTTGCTTGGAGCGTCATTTTCTTTTGTTAGTATTTGCTTGATGTTATTTATAATAATGTTTTGCATCTATGTTTTCAATAAAAATGGCAAGGATAGCCTTTACCATGCTTATTTTGCAAGTATACATGTTGCTGTTTGAAAACAGAAAGTTTACCGCTGTTGCAAATATTCCCTAGAAAAGTCAGAGAATTCTAAAATGTTGAAACTTTTTGAATATTGAGCTCTGATAAATCTTCTACAGTGTAGTATTTTTCCCATAATTTTTAGAGTTAGTAAAGTATGATGAATCTTGCATTCTTTACAGACTATACTGTTTTGGCAGATTGTTGTTATGTTTGCATTGTTTGCATATGTTTGCTTGTTTAATGATTCTTTGAGGATAGGAGTATTAAATATGCAGAGAAATTTAGTATGCAATGTTGAATAATATTTTTGTGATTTGTTACAGTAGAAAATGATAAGATTTTGCATTGGTTTATGCTAACCTATCTCACGAGTTCTTGTTGAGTTTGGTGTGGATTAAGCTTTTGATAAAAAGAGAAACCATGATATGAGAGGAATTAAGAAGACACAAAAGCTCAAGCTTGGGGATGCCCAAGGCATCCCAAGATAATATTTCAAGAAGTCTGAAGCATCTAAACTTGGGGATGCCCCGTTAGGCATCCCACCTTTCTTCTTCAACAACTATCGGTTAGTATCGGTTGAACCTAAGTTTTTGCTTCTTCACATGAGTCATGCTATCCTTGCAATGTCATTTATTTTGTTTTGCTTGTTGTTTGAATAAAAAACCAAGATCTGAAATTCTTAAATGATAGAGAGTCTTCACATAGTTGCATAATTATTTAACTACTCATTGATCTTCACTTATATCTTTTTGGAGTAGTTTGTCATTTACTTGTGTGCTTCACTTATATCCTATGAGTAAAAGGTTGAATGAGTTGAATGTCACAAATCTGAAATTATATATGTCCCATTTGCTTATCCCATGGGGAGTAATGACTTCACATCTAAGAAGTAGAGGTTGGAAATTTATTGAAGGTTAGCAAGCATTTTATTAGTCATTTGAACAATTCATGAAAGAATATTGAAGGAAGAGAGATTTCACATATAAATATACCATCTTAGACATCTTTTATAATTGTGAGCCCTCATTAAGTATGACATGCTAAAGAGTTGATGTTGCACAAGGAAGACAACGTAATGGGTTATGTTTTCTCACATTTCAGTTAAAGTATATTGTCATGGATCATTCAAACATGCTGAGCTTGCCTTTACCCCTCATGCTAGCCAAAATTCCTTGCACCAAGTAGAGATACTACTTGTGCTTCCAAATTTCCTTAAACCCAGTTTTTGCCATGAGAGTCCACCATACCTACCTATGGATTGAGTAAGATCCTTCAAGTAAGTTGTCATCAGTGCAAGCAATAAAAATTGCTCTCTAAATATGTATGATCTATTAGTGTGAAGAATATAAGCTGTATACGATCTTGTTATGGAAGCAATAAAAGCGACGGACTGCATAATAAAGTTCCATATACAAGTGGCAATATAAAGTGACGTTCTTTTGCATTAAGATTTTATGCATCCAGCCATAAAAGCGCATGACAACCTCTGCTTCCCTCTGCGAAGGGCCTATATTTTACTTTATGTCTTTTACTTTTATGCAAGAGTCAAGGTGATCGTCACCTTTCCCTTTTTCATTTTATCCTTTGGCAAGCACCTCGTGTTGGAAAGATCCTGATATATATATCCAATTGGATGTAAGTTAGCATGAACAATTATTGTTGACATCACCAAAAGGTGAATACGTTGGGAGGCAACAATATAAGCCCCTATCTTTCTCAGTGTCCGATTAAAACTTCGTAACCATAAGTGTTGCGTGAGTGTTAGCAATTGTAGAAGATTATATGATAGTTGAGTATGTGGAGTTTGCTAAATCAAAGCTCTGACATAGACCCTTCCTGAAAATAAGATGAATTGCAATTGTTTGATGACTGAGAATGAAGTTTGTTAGTTTTCAAGAAAGTTTATGGTCTATGCTTTAACATGGGAATAGCTTGTTACTTGATCGTGAGAAGTTTTATGAGATGAACTACTGTTATGACATATAAACATGCTAGTAAACGTGATTCAAATTATCATTGATCAAACTTATGCACCTGCTAGCATTCAGCCTTCATAAATTTTTTATTTTATCATTTACCTACTCGAGGACGAGCAAGAATTAAGCTTGGGGATGCTGATGTGTCTCCAACGTATCTATAATTTATGAAGCATTCATGCTAATTTATTATTTGTTTTGAATGATTATGGGCTTTATTATACACTTTTATATTACTTTTGGGACTAACCTATTAACCGGAGGCCCAGCCCATATTGCTGTTTTATTGCCTATTTCGGTGTTTCGAAGAAAAGGAATATCAAACGGAGTCCAAACAGAATGAAACCTTCGGAAAAGTTATTTTTGGAACAGAAGCAATCCCGGGAACTTGGAGTGCAAGACAGGGAAGCGTCGACGAGGCCACGAGATAGGGGGCGCGCCCACCCCCCTGGGTGCGCCCTCCACCCTCGTGGGCCCCTCGAGGCTCCCCCGACCGACTTCTTTCGCCTATATATATTCCCATATACCCTAAAACCATCGGAACAGAAGATAGATCGGGAGTTCCGCCACCGCAAGCCTCTGTAGCCACCAAAAACCTCTCGGGAGCCTGTTCCGGCACCCTGCCGGAGGGGGAACCCATCACGGGTGGCCATCTTCATCTTCCCGGCGCTGTCCATGACGAGGAGGGAGTAGTTCACCCTCGGGGCTGAGGGTATGTACCAGTAGCTATGTGTTTGATCTCTCTTTCTCATGTTCTCTCTATGGCACGATCTTGATGTATCACAAGCTTTGCTATTATAGTTGGATCTTATGATGTTTCTCCTCCTCTACTCTCTTGTAATGGATTGAGTTTTCCCTTTGAAGTTATCTTATCGGATTGAGTCTTTAAGGATTTGAGAACACTTGATGTATGTCTTGTCGTGCTTATCTGTGGTGACAATGGGATATCATGTGATCCACTTGATGTATGTTCTGGTGATCAACTTGCGAGTTCCGCCCATGAACCTATGCATAGGGGTTGGCACACGTTTTCGTCACGACTCTCCGGTAGAAACTTTGGGGCACTCTTTGAAGTACTTTGTGTTGGTTGAATAGATGAATCTGAGATTGTGTTATGCATATCGTATAATCATGCCCACAGATACTTGAGGTGACAATGGAGTATCTAGGTGACATTAGGGTTTTGGTTGACTTGTGTCTTAAGGTGTTATTCTAGTATGAACTCTATGATAGATTGAACGGAAAGAATAGCTTCGTGCTATTTTACGACGGACTCTTGAATAGATAGATCAAAAAGGATAACTTTGAGGTGGTGTCGTACCCTACCATAATCTCTTCGTTTGTTCTCCGCTATTAGTGGCTTTGGAGTGACTCTTTGTTGCATGTTGAGGGATAGTTATATGATCCAATTATGTTATTATTGTTGAGAGAACTTGCACTAGTGAAAGTATGAACCCTATGCCTTGTTTCCTAGCATTGCAATACTATTTACGCTCACTTTTATCATTAGTTACCTTTCTTTTTTTATATTTTCAGATTACAAATACCTATATCTACCATCCATATTGCACTTGTATCACCATCTCTTCGCCGAACTAGTGCACCTATAGAATTGGCCATTGTATTGGGTGTGTTGGGGACACAAGAGACTCTTTGTTATTTGGTTGCAGGGTTGGTTGAGAGAGACCATCTTCATCCTACGCCTCCCACGGATTGATAAACCTTAGGTCATCCACTTGAGGGAAATTTGCTACTGTCCTACAAACCTCTGCACTTGGAGGCCCAACAACGTCTACAAGAAGGAGGTTGTGTAGTATACATCAGTGGCTGTCCAGCGCTCTATGGGTGGTGGTTCCTGTTCTTCTCCGGCATCGTCGTCCATACCGTCGATGTCTTCGGAGTCGAAATCAAGCATGTCGGTCAAATCGTCGACAGTGGCTATCAAGTGGGTGGTGGGTGGGCAACGAAGCTCTTCGTCGTCCGTTTCCCACTCAAGCCGGACATAGTTCGGCCAAGAATCTCCTAACAAGGAGAGAGACTTTAATGAGTTTAACACATCGCCTAGGGGTGAGTGTTGGAAGATGTCCGCGGAGCTGAACTCTAAAATCGGCGCCCGGTCAGATTCGATGGGTGCGGATACACGCGGTTTGGAGCCTATGGCCGCAGACGAGTCCGAGGCTCCGATGACACAGGCCTCGTCGGAGATCAGATCTGTGTTCGGCTCTAGCGCCGCTGAGTCTGCAGCCTCCATGGCGAGGTTGAGCTTCCTGTCCTTGGATGGCGCGCTCCATTCTGGTTCTAGGGCCAGAGCCATTACAGGCGCTATCTCCTACACAGAGTCCGATGACAGATTTAGGTCATATTCATCATGGCGGCAGGGCGTGGCTGTCATGGGCTCGAATCCATCGAAGATCAAGTCTCCGCGGATGTCGGTAGTGTAGTTCAAGCTTCCAAACCTGACCTGATGGCCAGGGGCGTAGCTGTCGATCTGCTCCAGATGGCCAAGCGAGTTGGCCCGCAGTGCGAAGCCGCCGAATACGAAAATCTGTCCGGGGAGAAAAACTTCACCCTGGACTGTGTTGTTGTAGATGATTGAAGGAGCCACCAAGCCTTATGGTGACGACACGGTGGAACTCTCAATGAAAGTACAAATGTCGGTGTCAAAACCGGCGGATCTCGGGTAGGGTGTCCCGAACTGTGCGTCTAAGGCTAATGGTAACAGGAGGTGGGGGACACAATGTTTACCCAGGTTCGGGCCCTCTCGATGGAGGTAATACCCTACTTCCTGCTTGATTGATCTTGATGATATGAGTATTACAAGAGTTGATCTACCATGAGACCGTAGAGGCTAAACCCTAGAAGCTAGCCTATGATTCTGATTGTTCTTGTCCTACGAACTAAACCCTCCGGTTTATATAGACACCGGATGGGCTAGGGTTACACAGAGTCGGTTACAGAGAAAGGAATCTTCATATCCTAACTGCCAAGATTGCCTTCCACGCAAAGGAGAGTCCCATCTGGACACGGGACGAAGTCTTCTATCTTGTATCTTCATAGCCCAACAGTCCAGCATATGCATATAGTCCGGCTGTCCGAGGACACCTTAATCCGGGACTCCCTCAGCGACCCCCCGCACATCGTCATCCTCATCGCTTCGATTTCCCGTGGGGAATCAATGCCAAGGCTGCCGCGGGTCAGCCTTCCATTGATTCCTCACGGGCGGTGCAGTGCGGCGACGCGCCGCCTCCCACCACGTGTACACACGTTTTGAAGGAAATATGCCCTAGAGGCAATAATAAAGTTATTATTTATTTCCTCATTTCATGATAAATGTTTATTATTCATGCTAGAATTGTATTACCAGGAAACATGATACATGTGTGAATACATAGACAAACATAATGTCACTAGTATGCCTCTACTTGACTAGCTCATTAGTCAAAGATGGTTATGTTTCCTAACCATAGACATGTGTTGTCATTTGATTAACGGGATCACATCATTAGGAGAATGATGTGATTGACTTGACCCATTCCGTTAGCCTAGCACTTGATTGTTTAGTATGTTGCTATTGCTTTCTTCATGATTTATACAAAGTTCCTACAACTATGAGATTATGCAACTCCCGTTTACTGGAGGAACACTTTGTGTGCTACCAAACGTCACAACGTAAGTGGGTGATTATAAAGGAGCTCTACAGGTGTCTCCAAAGGTACATGTTGAGTTGGCGTATTTTGAGATTAGGTTTTGTCACTCAGATTGTCGGAGAGGTATCTCTGGGCCCTCTCGGTAATGCACATCACAATAAGCCTTGCAACCAATGTAGCTAATGAGTTAGTTACGAAATGATGCATTACGTAACGAGTAAAGAGACTTGCCGGTAATGAGATTGAACTAGGTATTGGATACCAACGATCGAATCTTGGGCAACTAACATACCGATGACAAAACGGAACAACGTATGTTGTTATGCGATTTGACCGATAAATATCTTCGTAGAATATGTAGGAGCCAATATGAGCATCCAGGTTCCGCTATTGGTTATTGACCGGGAATAGTTCTTGGTCATGTCTACATAGTTCTCGAACCCGTAGGGTCCGCATGCTTAATGTTACGATGACAGTTTTATTATGAGTTTATAAGTTTTGATGTACCGAAGGTTGTTCGGAGTCCCGGATGTGATCACGGACATGATGAGGAGTCTCGAAATGGTCGAGACATAAAGATTGATATATTGGAAACCTATATTTGGATATCGGAAACGTTTCGGGTGAAATCGGGATTTTACCGGAGTACCGGGCGGTTACCGGAACCCCCCCCCCGGGGGGGGGGGTTAATGGGCCAACATGGTCCATGAGGGAGAAGAGGAGGGCCGGCCAGGGCAGGCCGCACACCCCCTCCCCCCTAGTCCTAATAGGACAAGGAAGGGGGGGCGGCGCCCCCCTTTCCTTCTCCACCAAGGCAAGAGGAGGGAGTCCTACTCCCGGTGGGAGTAGGACTCCTCCAGGCGCACCCCTAGGGGGCCGGCCGCACCTCCCCCTCCCTCCTTTATATACGGGGGCAGGGGGCACCTCTAGACACACAAGTTGATCATCGTGATCGTTCCTTAGCCGTGTGCGGTGCCCCCCTCCACCATATTCCACCTCGGTCATATCGTAGCGGTGCTTAGGTGAAGCCCTGCGTCGGTAGAACATCATCATCGTCACCACGCTGTCGTGCTGACGGAACTCATCCCCGACACCCTGCTGGATCAGAGTCCGGGGATCGTCATCGAGCTGAACGTGTGCTGAACTCTGAGGTGCTGTACGTTCGAAACTTGGATCGGTCGGATCACGAAGATGTACGACTACATCAACCGCGTTGTCATAACGCTTCCGCTTACGGTCTACGAGGGTACGTGGACAACACTCTCCCTCTCGTTGCTATGCATCACCATGATCTTGCGTGTGCGTAGGAATTTTTTTGAAATTACTACGTTCCCCAATAGTGGTATCAGAGCCTAGGTTTTATGCATGATGTTATATGCATGAGTAGAACACAAGTGAGTTGTGGGCGATACAAGTCATACTGCTTACCAGCATGTCATATTTTGGTTCAGCGGTATTGTTGGATGAAGCGGCCCGGACCGACATTACGCGTACGCTTACGCGAGACTCGTTTTACCGCCGTGCTTTGCACACAGGTGACTAGTGGGTGTCTTTTTCTCCAACTTTAGTTGAACCGAGTGTGGTTACGCCCGGTCCTTGCGAAGGTTAAAACAACACTAACTTGACAAACTATCGTTGTGGTTTTGATGCGTAGGTAAGAACGGTTCTTGCTCAGCCCGTAGCAGCCACGTAAAATTTGCAACAACAAAGTAGAGGACGTCTAACTTGTTTTTGCAGGGCATGTTGTGATGTGATATGGTCAAGATGTGATGCTATATTTTATTGTATGAGATGATCATGTTTTGTAACCGAAGTTATCGGCAACTGCAGGAGCCATATGGTTGTCGCTTTATTGTATGAAATGCAAATGCCCTGTAATTGCTTTACTTTATCACTAAGCGGTAGCGATTGTCGTAGAAGCAATAGATGGCGTAACGACAACGATGATACGATGGAGATCAAGGTGCCGCGCCGGTGACGATGGAGATCACGACGGTGCTTTGGAGATGGAGATCACAAGCACAAGATGATGATGGCCATATCATATCACTTATATTGATTGCATGTGATGTTTATCCTTTATGCATCTTATCTTGCTTTGATTGACGGTAGCATTTTAAGATGATCTCTCACTAAATTATCAAGAAGTATTCTCCCTGAGTATGCACCGTTGCGAAAGTTCTTCGTGCTGAGACACCACGTGATGATCGGGTGTGATAGGCTCTACGTTCAAATACAACGGGTGCAAAACAGTTGCACACGCAGAATACTCAGGTTAAACTTGACGAGCCTTGCATATACAGATATGGCCTCGGAACACGGAGACCGAAAGGTCGAACGTGAATCATATAGTAGATATAATCAACATAGATATGTTCACCATTGAAACTACTCCATCTCACGTGATGATCGGACATGGTTTAGTTGATTTGGATCACGTGATCACTTAGATGACTAGAGAGATGTCTATCTAAGTGGGAGTTCTTAAGTAATATGATTACTTGAACTTAAATTTATCATGAACTTAGTACCTGATAGTATTTTGTTGTAGATAGATGGCTCGTGTTGTTGGTCCGTTGAATTTTAATGCGTTCCTTGAGAAAGCTAAGTTGAAAGATGATCGTAGCAATTACACGGACTGGGTCCATAACCTGAGGATTATCCTCATTGCTGCACAGAAAAATTATGTCCTGGAAGCACCGCTGGGTGCCAGGCCTGCTGCTGATGCAACTGACGACGTTAAGAATGTCTGGCAAAGCAAAGCTGATGACTACTCGATAGTTCAGTGTGTCATGCTTTACGGCATGGAACTGGGTCTTCAACGACGTTTTGAACGTCATGGAGCATATGAGATGTTTCAGGAGTTGAAGTAAATATTTCAAGCAAATGCCCGGATTGAGAGATATGAAGTCTCCAATAAGTTCTATAGCTGTAAGATGGAGGAGAATAGTTCTGTCAATGAACACATACTCAAAATGTCTGGGTATAATAATCACTTGATCCAACTGGGAGTTAATCTTCCTGATGATAGTGTCATTGACAGAATTCTTCAATCACTGCCACCAAGCTACAAGAGCTTCGTGATGAACTATAATATGCAAGGGATGGACAAGACTATTCCCGAGCTCTTCGCAATGCTAAAAGCCGCGGAGGTAGAAATCAAGAAGGAGCATCAAGTGTTGATGGTTAACAAGACCACCAGTTTAAAGAAAAGGGGCAAAGGGAAGAATAAGGGGAACTTCAAGAAGAATAACAAACAAGTTGTTGCTCAGGAGAAGAAACCCAAGTCTGGACCTAAGCCTGAGACTGAGTGCTTCTACTGCAAGCAGATTGGACACTGGAAGCGGAACTGCCCCAAGTATTTGGCGGATACGAAGGATGGCAAAGTGAACAAAGGTATATGTGATATACATGTTATTGATGTGTACCTTACTAATGCTCGCAGTAGCACCTGGGTATTTGATACTGGTTCTGTTGCTAATATTCGCAACTTGAAACAGGGACTACGGATTAAGCGAAGATTGGCTAAGGACGAGGTGACGATGCGCGTGGGAAATGGTTCCAAAGTCGATGTGATCGCGGTCGGCACGCTACCTCTACATCTACCATCGGGATTAGTATTAGACCTAAATAATTGTTATTTGGTGCCAGCGTTAGCATGAACTTTATATCTGGATCTTGTTTGATGCGAGACGGTTATTCATTTAAATCAGAGAGTAATATGGTTGTTCTATTTATATGAGTAATATCTTTTATGGTCATGCACCCTTGAAGAGTGGTCTATTTTTATTAAATCTCGATAGTAGTGATACACATATTCATAATGTTGAAGCCAAAAGATGCAGAGTTAATAATGATAGTGCAACTTATTTGTGGCACTGCCGTTTAGGTCATATCGGTGTAAACCGCATGAAGAAGCTCCATACTGATGGACTTTTGGAATCACTTGATTATGAATCACTTGGTACTTGCGAACCGTGCCTCATGGGCAAGATGACTAGAACCCCGTTCTCCGGAATTATGGAGCGAGCAACTGGTTTGTTGGAAATCATACATACTGATGTATGTGGTCCAATGAATATTGAGGCTCGCGGCGGGTATCGTTATTTTCTCACCTTCATAGATGATTTGAGCAGATATGGGTATATCTACTTGATGAAACACAAGTCTGAAACATTTGAAAAGTTCAAAGAATTTCAGAGTGAAGTGGAAAATCATCGTAACAAGAAAATAAAATTTCTACGATCTGATCATGGAGGAGAATATTTGAGTTACGAGTTTGGTTTACATTTGAAACAATGCGGAATAGTTTCGCAACTCAGGCCACCCGGAACACCACAACGAAATGGTGTGTCCGAACGTCGTAATCGTACTTTACTGCATATGGTGCGATCTATGATGTCTCTTACTGATTTACCGTTATCATTTTGGGGTTATGCTTTAGAGACGACCGCATTCACGTTAAATAGGGCACCATCAAAATCCGTTGAGACGATGCCTTATGAACTGTGGTTTGGCAAGAAACCAAAGTTGTCGTTTCTTAAAGTTTGGGGCTGCGATGCTTATGTGAAGAAACTTCAACCAGATAAGCTCGAACCCAAAGCGGAGAAATGTGTCTTCATAGGATACCCAAAAGAGACTATTGGGTACACCTTCTATCACAGATCTGAGGGCAAGATTTTCGTTGCTAAATTCGGATCCTTTCTAGAGAAGGAGTTTCTCTCGAAAGAAGTGAGTGGGAGGAAAGTAGAACTTGATGAGGTAATTGTACCTGCTCCCTTATTGGAAAGTGGTTCATCACAAGAACCAATTCCTGTGACAACTATACCAATTAGTGAGGAAGCTAATGATATTGATCATGAAACTTCAGATCAAGTTTCTTTTGAACCTCGTACGTCTACCAGAGTAAGATCCGCACCAGAGTGGTACGGTAATCCTATTCTGGAAGTCATGTTACTTGACAATGGCGAACCTACGAACTATGAGGAAGCGATGATGAGCCCAGATTCTGCAAAATGGCTTAAAGCCATGAAATCTGAGATATGATCCATGTATGAGAACAAAGTATGGACTTTGGTTGACTTGCCCGATGATCGGCAAGCCATTGAGAATAAATGGATCTTCAAGAAGAAGACTGACGCTGATGGTAATGTAACTGTCTACAAAGCTCGACTTGTTGCAAAAGGTTTTCGACAAGTTCAAGGGGTTGACTACGATGAGACTTTGTCACCCGTAGCGATGCTTAAGTCTGTCCGAATCATGTTAGCAATTGCTGCATTTTATGATTATGAAATTTGGCAAATGGATGTCAAAACTGCATTCCTGAATGGATTTCTAGAAGAAGAGTTGTATATGATGCAACCGGAAGGTTTTGTCGATCCAAAAGGTGCTAACAAAGTGTGCAAGCTCCAGCGATCCATTTATGGACTGGTGCAAGCATCTGAGAGTTGGAATAAACGCTTTGATAGTGTGATCAAAGCATATGGTTTTATACAGACTTTTGGAGAAGACTGTATTTACAAGAAAGTGAGTGGGATCTCTATAGCATTTTTGATATTATATGTAGATGACATATTGTTAATTGAAAATGATATAGAATTTCTGGATAGCATAAAGGGATACTTAAATAAAAGTTTTTCAATGAAAGACCTCGGTGAAGCTGCTTACATATTGGGCATCAAGATCTATAGAGATAGATCAAAACGCTTAATTCAACTTTCACAAAGCACATACCTTGATAAAGTTTTGAAAAAGTTCAAAATGGATCAGGCAAAGAAAGGGTTCTTGCCTGTATTACAAGGTGTGAAGTTGAGTCAGACTCAATGCCCGACCACAGCAGAAGATAGAGAGAAAATGAAAGATGTTCCCTATGCTTCGGCCATAGGCTCTATCATGTATGCAATGTTGTGTACTAGACCTGACATATGCTTAGCAATAAGCTTGGCAGGAAGGTACCAAAGTAATCCAGGAGTGGATCACTGGACAGCGGTCAAGAACATCCTGAAATACCTGAAAAGGACTAAGGATATGTTTCTCATTTATGGAGGTGACAAAGAGCTAGTAGTAAATGGTTACGTCGATGCAAGCTTTGACACTGATCTGGACGATTCTAAATCGCAAACCGGATACGTGTTTTTATTAAACGGTGGAGCTGTAAGTTGGTGCAGTCCTAAACAAAGCGTCGTGGTGGGATCTACATGCGAAGCGGAGTACATAGCTGCTTCGGAAGCAGCTAATGAAGTCGTCTAGATGAAGGAGTTCATTTCCGATCTAGGTGTCATACCTAGTGCATCGGGACCAATGAAGATCCTCTGTGACAATACTGGTGCAATTGCCTTGGCAAAGCAATCCAGATTTCACAAGAGGACCAAGCACATCAAGAGACGCTTCAATTCCATCCGGGACCAAGTCCAGGTGGGAGACATAGAGATTTGCAAGATACATACGGATCTGAATGTTGCAGACCCGTTGACTAAGCCTCTTCCACGAGCAAAACATGATCAGCACCAAGACTCCATGGGTGTTAGAATCATTACTGTGTAATCTAGATTATTGACTCTAGTGCAAGTGGGAGACTGAAGGAAATATGCCCTAGAGGCAATAATAAAGTTATTATTTATTTCCTCATTTCATGATAAATGTTTATTATTCATGCTAGAATTGTATTACCAAGAAACATGATACATGTGTGAATACATAGACAAACATAATGTCACTAGTATGCCTCTACTTGACTAGCTCATTATTCAAAGATGGTTATGTTTCCTAACCATAGACATGTGTTGTCATTTGATTAATGGGATCACATCATTAGGAGAATGATGTGATTGACTTGACCCATTCCGTTAGCCTAGCACTTAATCGTTTAGTATGTTGCTATTGCTTTCTTCATCACTTATACAAAGTTCCTAAAACTATGAGATTATGCAACTCCCGTTTACCGGAGGGACACTTTGTGTGCTACCAATCATCACAACGTAACTGGGTGATTATAAAGGAGCTCTATAGGTGTCTCCAAAGGTACATATTGAGTTGGCGTATTTCGAGATTAGGTTTTGTCACTCCGATTGTCGGAGAGGTATCTCTGGGCCCTCTCGGTAATGCACATCACTATAAGCCTTGCAAGCAATGTAGCTAATGAGTTAGTTACGGAATGATGCATTATGTAACGAGTAAAGAGACTTGCCGGTAACGACATTGAACTAGGTATTGGATACCGACGATCTAATCTCGGGCAAGTAACATACCGATGACAAAAGGGAACAACGTATGTTGTTATGCGGTTTGAATATGTAGGAGCCAATATGAGCATTGTCACGCCCAATATGCGACCCTATCCAAAAGGAACTCGAAGGTCCCACCAAGGATAGACCCGCATATTGAAACGCTTTTGCAAGGTGGATATCATTACATCAACATTACATAATAGATGGGGATACATACAGAAGGCATACAATGCCACACGAATACCACATCATCTTACAAGAGATCAACATCCGACTACGGATGGAACACAAACAGAAACACAAACGACATCCACCCTGCTAGCCCAGGCTGCCGACCTGGAACCTATCCCCTGATCAAAGAAGAATCAGAAGAAGAACTCCAAAACAAGTAAACATCACTCTCGCGTCATGATCATCGCAAAACCTGTACCTGCAACTGTTGTTGTAGTAATCTATGAGCCACGAGGACTCAGCAATCCCATTACCATGGGTATCAAGACTAGCAAAGCTTAATGGGAAAGGAAGGGGTAAAGTGGTGAGGTTGCAGCAGCGACTAAGCGTATATGGTGGCTAACATACGCAAATAAGAGCGAGAAGAGAACAAATGGAATGGTCGTGAAGCTAGCAATGATCAAGAAGTGATCCTGAACTCCTACTTATGTCAAACATAACCCAAAGACCGTGTTCACTTCCCGGACTCCGCCGAGAAGAGACCATCACGGCTACAGACGCGGTTGATGCGTTTTAATTCGGACCTGGTGTCAAGTTATCTACAACCGGACATTAACAAATTCCCATCAGCCACATAACCACGGGCACGGCTTTCGAAAGTTTAAACCCTGCAGGGGTGTCCCAACTTAGCCCATGATAAGCTCTCGCGATCAACGAAGGATATTCCTTCTCCCAGGAAGACCCGATCAGTCTCGGAATCCCGGTTTACAAGACATTTCGACAATGGTAAAACAAGACCAGCAAAGCCACCCGATGCACCGACAATCCCGATAGGACCTGCACATATCTCGTTCTCAGGGCAACACCGGATAAGTCAAGCTACGAGTAAAACCAACCCTCAAGTTGCCCCGAGGTGGCCCTGCAGGTTGCTCAGTTCGGACCAACACTTAGACAAGCACTAGCCCGGGGGGGCTAAAATAAAGATGACCCTAGGGTTGGCCGACCCAAGGGAAGGGTATAGGTGGTGGTGAGGCAAATGGTAAAACCACGGTTGGGCCTTGCTGGAGGAGTTTTATTCAAAGCAAACTGTCAAGGGGGTCCCATAAATCACCCAACCGCGTAAGGAACGCAAAATCCGGGAACATAACACCGGTATGACGGAAACTAGGGCGGCAAGAGTGGAACAAAACACCAGGCATAAGGCCGAGTCTTCCACCCTTTACCAAGTATATAGATGCATTAATTAAATAAGAGATATTGTGATATCCCAACAAAATCCTGTCCACCATGGAGCAATCTTCAACTTCACCTGCAACTAACAACGCTATAAGAGCGGCTGAGCAAAAGCGGTAACATAGCCAAGCAACGGTTTGCTAGGAAGGGTGAAAAGGTTAGAGGCTGACATGGCAATATGGGAGGCATGGTAAACAAGTGATAGGTAGTGTAGCATAGCAATAGAACGAAGCAACTAGCATAGCATTGATAGTAGTGAGATCCAGGGTGACGGTCATCTTGCCTGAAATCCCGCTAGGAAGAAGAACGAGTCCATGAAGAAGACAAACGAGTGTAGTCGAACGAATCCTCACAACCGCAACATTACCGGAACTAAGAAGCAACACCAGAAAGAAACAAACAACATGGTAAATGCACAAACATAAACATGGCATGATGCACAAACAAGTATGATGCATGACCGGTTTAATGAAGCATGGCATGGCAAAGTGCAACAAACATCCCTACAAATTAAGTGGAGCTCAATATGCAACGAGTTGCATATTGACGAAACACCACATTCGAGTTATTTAGTTCGTTCTCGTTTAGGTACTCAACAATATTAAATGTTGTTAAACATGGCAAGGGGTGAAGCATAATGAAACTACCTATCTAGGCAAGTTTAAATGAGGCCGGAAGTGACAAACAACAATTCCAGAAAATCCTCATGTGCATATATTAGATTTGGTACTGTTCTGCCCTAAACCATATTATAAGGTTGTTAAACAGGAAAATAAAGTGGACCATGTTAAACTAGGCATTTTTTCACCCCATTTACATATAAAGTTTATTAAAAACCGAGTTACGGTTAATCAGTTATGAAATAAATCATTTTAACATGGCATTTGAGAAAATTTAAACAAACAACATTTTAAACATTTTAAACATGGATGGAAGTGGCAAATTATGAAACTAGATGAAATTCTAAGCATTTTACATATATGAATCATTTTAATCCGATGCACCATTTGCGAGTTATTAAATGCATGATGTTTGAGGGTTTTTCTATAAAACAGTAAATCTCTGGATAATAGACAAATTCGCCGGACTGATAAAAAAACTAAACAGGACAAAACTGGCTGGAGCAGGCCCAACAGAAGGGAAAAAAGGAGGCGCTGGGGGCCTCACCCATGGGCTTCGGCCCGGATTGGTGGAGATGGGAGCCGGGCTGCTAGCTGGGCTGGAGGCCGGTTCCTGGGCTGCTAGGCGCGCAGCTGGACCGAGCGAGACGGGAGGCGCGGTCACACGAGGCAGGACCGGGCGCGGGTCAATGCAGGGGCGGCGCGCTCGTCCTCCTGCTCAAAGCAGAGGAGGTAGAGGCCGGCAGTGAAGCTTGGCGAAACAGGGGAAGTCCGGGACGGCAGGGTGCGGGGAGATCGGTCGGATCACGATGTGAACACCGAGGGGGGCGGATCCGGTGACCGGCGCCTTGATCTGAAGCAGAGGACAGCCATGACCTGGGCTCTGCAGAAGCAACGGCGGCTGGGCAGTCAGCGAGGAGCGACGCGAGGGGAGGAAAAGGAAGACTCAAACGCGCAGCTCGATGGTGGAGCTCACCTCTATCGATGCGACGGCGATGGGAAAGCAGCAGTGGAGGACGGCAACACTATGCGAGGATGTGGCCGGAGGAGAGCTCGAGGAGGCGGCAGCAATTGGAAGCTCGCTCAGGCGTCCATGGCGCGGGACTTCGCGGGGCGGCGAAGGCGCAACAGCAAGGGCTTGGCGTGGGGTCAACTCCGACGGGAACGAGGCCGGAGATGGGCAAAGACAGCGCGGAGGCGACCGACGGCGCTGCAAACTTTAGGGCCAGGTGGCGAGCCTCCTCCTTGGGCGTCGGGGTTCCCTGGAGAAGATCGAGAGAGAGAGAAGAATTCAGAGAGAGACGGAGAAAGATCCAGAGGGAGGGAGAGACCACAAGGAAGGAGAGAGACGGCGCTCATCTGCTGGTTCGGTCGGCCGGCGACGAGGCGGACGAGGTGGAGCGCTCCTGCTCGGGGCCTCGAGCAGCTACACGATCCAGTCAGGATCGAGGGAAGAAGTGGCCTGCACTGAATGGGTGAATCGGGCAGGGGAGATCCCGAGGGGGATTCGGTGGAGTGGCGGCGGCGCGGGGATGGATGGGACATGGCGCCTAGGATCTAGGGTTAGTATAGATTAGGTATGGGGTTGGTTTATATATATGGAAAAAGGGGTTTAGGGTAGATTTGGACCCTCCGATTAAATTGGACGAGCGAGAAGAAATGTCTTAGGGGAGTCCAACAAATAAACGCAGATGTTTTATAGATGTTTGGGGATGATCCGGATCCATCGGTAACGACAGACCGGTTCGGGTTCGGGTAAGTTTTGGACACGCACACGAGGGGTCTGAGAGGGGTCAACGAGGATAAGGGTCTAATAAAATAACAACGGAGGCAAAGAGAGAAAGGGCAACTGTGAACGGCTACGAGTTTTATGAAAACATGCAGATGCAATGCGCATGATGCTATGAGATGAAATGCAAGACATGAACAAAATGCAAAACAAACGACAAAAACCCAACCACGAAGGAAATATCATAACACATCTCCGGAAAAGGCAAGAGTTGGAGTTACGAATATGGAAAGTTGTATCCGGGGCGTTACAACACTCCACCACTACGAGAGGATCTCGTCCCACGATCTAGGATGGCACCGGAGGAAAAAGGAAGAGGAGAGGTAAAATAAAGTTGCTTCTTTGACGAACGAGTGAAACCACGAACCATGAGAGATTGAGCAATTTAAAAGAAAGAGTACAACAGAGATGAATGAGATTGCAAAAATCCGTTAGAAAAGAGGAACAAGGAGTATTACGAGGACTTGAAGGTTGAAAGACATGGAAATAAGAGCTTCACGAACGAAAAGAATATGACCACCTCGGTATAATGAGAGAGACAAGGAAGAAGAATGACAGAATTTGGATAACACTCCGGTTGGAAATGGAAGGCATAGAACATGAACTTGGCAAAATGAAAGCACTTGGATGAGACTCCGGTTAGAAGAGAAATGATGGACACAACACTCCGGTTAAAACAAGATAGAGAAGGAATAAGAATGATATAATTTGGACAGCACTCCGACTGAAGGAAGAAGGAAAACTTGATAAGATGAAAAGAACTTGAAGAGATGACACAACACTTCGGTTAAATGAATAAGCATGAAAAGAACACAATCCTCACAATTCGAGATGATGAGTGAAAAGAGCAACATCACAATGTCTCCGGAAGAAAGAATAGAAGATAGATCATTGGAATAAAGGAATGGAGAAGAAATTGCCAACTTCTACCACAACTGAACTTGGAAAGCACCCTTCCTAGAAGGTTATAACGGAATTGTTGGAAAACCAACAACGAAACGAATAAGCTTGTAGTGGGCTTATGGAAAACATCTCAAAATGTTGAGGTGACAACCGGCCACTAAAGAAAAACAATTGCTTGTTTAATATCAACGAAGAGATGAAAACTTCTTTCGCCGAGAGGATAGGAGAAAACTCGGATCATTGATAAGCACCACAATAGCTACATTCCTTAGGGAAGGCTTTAGGTGAAATCTATACCAAGATAACTGAGATTGATGGATTTAAAATACCTCATTCTTGACAACATGTGAATCACAAAACATGAATGTAAATTATCAAGAATGACATATCACCATCTCAAAAGATAAGGTAGAAAGAATTGCACTTCAAAATGCAAGATGAAGAATACTTGAACTCCTCAAAACAAGACATGTGTTGAGCACAATGTTTAATTTTGAGTATAGCTTGGCGGATCATAACTTCAAGAGAAATCTTGAAGAACAATTGTAGAATGAAAAGAAGCCTTGACGAACCATCATGTAGAGCCTCCATGAAGAACTCCGGTGATAAAAGGATGATAAAAGAAAGAGAAGTTGAAAACACAAGGTGAAGCCTTGCGATGATTTAGATGGAGCTTCGCGACGAGATAATGCGAAAAACTTGGAACTCCGGAAAATAAAAGATGAAACACTAGAACTGAGAATTACTTCATCATGAACAATCTCCAGAAGAAAAGAATTGAATCACCTCGAGGAAATAAGAATAAGATTTATTGTATGCTTATCCTTTATCAAATTAAATTGATGACAAGCAATGGATTTGGCATACTACTTATTCCCGTAGAAAGGATTAAAAGAGATATAGCGCGAACTTGAGAAGGTATTGATGGAACCACCGGTGGGATTTGGAAACGACGAATGAATTGATATGATAACAAAGGAAGTGAAATCTTGAACGAACCACCAAAAAAATTGAAAATGAAAGTAGCAAAGGCATAATTCACCGGGAAGAATTGGAAAACGAATGAAGATACTTGAGGGGATTTAGATACATGAGAACGAAGAGATCATGAATTGATTAGAGGGTATTTGAACGATGCATCGGTAAGATTTGGAGAACGATAGCTACACGCTGAGATTGAAGAATTATGACATGATTGCCTTCGGAGGAAAGAAATGGAAACAACTCATGAAATGCATCGAATGGTAAGAAAAGAATTCCCACAATCGAAAACAATTATGAGAGGATGGCATCAAGCTAGAACTATGAATCTTCAAGAGAATGGACCAAGATTGAGAGGAAAACTCTTCTTCGGTCTTCAAATAAAGACGAGGAACGCCACCAAAATTACTGAGATACTCCGGTAGAATGGAAAGCAAAGAAGTTGAGACAACAATGAAAAATGATTTGAAATCGATCTTGGAAAGGCATGTGACTGATGGAATCCATTCTTAGGTCACACTCTGAAAAGAATTTGGGAATAGCTCCGGAATAACTAGAAGAGTCAGGTAATATCCTGGGAAAAGACCTGTGGGTTAGGGCCCACTCAAAAGAAAACACCGTTGAAAATGAATGTTGAACAGATAGATGATGCACCGGAACAATTGAAATATTTGAATGAGGTGACAACCTCGAATTAATTGGAACACAGACGAATCTTCTGAGATGTCTTGAACACTCCGGAAGGATAACTGGCGAGGGCGAATGAGCAAGGAGAACACTTGATCCAAGGAAAAGAATGTGATCAACCCGAAAAACTTGAATTGAATGTACCGGAAAAAGAAAGGGATGAAGAATGTCAAACAAAAGAGAATTCACTGGTTGAAACAATTGACGAAAGACTGAAGAGGCTCCGCACGAATGAAATTGATGCTCGAAACAGACTTAGACTCCGGGAAGAAAAAGGGTGGGAGGGCGGGAAAACAAAGGCAACTTGGAACGGATGAAACAAACACCGTTGAGAAAACTTAGAATTGATCTTGCGGATGGGGAGAATGATGGGATCATCTCAAAGAGAAGAGCACCGGTTGGAAAAGGATTAACATGACAACCTCAATGATCAAAAAGGATTAGTATTCACATAGCAATATGAGAACATCGTTTAGGAAAGGTATGGATTCAACATTTGACTTCGAAGCAACTCGAATACCACAAATAAAACAAAACAAAGAAAGATATTCTAGGAGCTACTTGAATTCCCACCTATAAACTCCCGAAACTTTCTGGTTATGCAATCTGGTGTTGGGGATACAGGGGAAGCAATATATCTCACCCAAACTAACAATACCTACATCCAAGTTGTATCCATCCGTCAACACATAACCAAGAAAACTCCGGAAATCGTGTACCTCAACCTTCAAAAAGCATCCGTTATACGAGCTATGGCAATACTCTCGAACTCCCCAGTACTGGGTGGCGTCGAGGTTATCTCACCAACAACTGCATAAAAGAGATTTTCGATGTCGGCAAAACTCAGGTATTCCAGAATTGCAACGATAAAATTATGACGACAACACCTCAGAGCTCAACTCCCCGGGACACTGCCACAACCCCTAAATGTTAGGAGGCACCAAGAACAATGTTCTCGTCATAAGAATATCGGAACGATCCCAAGATACCCGCGTGATCCTAAAAAAATTGTGAAAAATTGAGGAGAGGAAAGACAAAACATCTACGTCAGGAGGCCTCACCAGAGCGACGAAGGGACTTAGGAGTAAAAAGAATCCTACTCTCCGATATATATAATCCTAAGACTCAAAATAGTTTTTTTCTAGACTCAACAACGGCCAACAATCAAGGGGGCTCCTATGGTCGGTCGAGGCTCTGATACCAACTTGTCACGCCCAATATGTGACCCTATCCAAAAGGAACTCGAAGGTCCCACCAAGGATAGACCCGCATATTGAAATGCTTTTGCAAGGTGGATATCATTACATCAACATTACATAATAGATGGGGATACATACAAAAGGCATACAATGCCACACGAATACCACATCATCTTACAAGAGATCAACATCCGACTACGGATGGAACACAAACAGAAACTCAAACGACATCCACCCTGCTAGCCTAGGTTGCCGACCTGGAACCTATCCCCTGATCAAAGAAGAATCAGAAGAAGAACTCCAAAACAAGTAAACATCGCTCTCGCGTCATGATCATCGCAAAACCTGTACCTGCAACTGTTGTTGTAGTAATCTGTGAGCCACGAGGACTCGGCAATCCCATTACCATGGGTATCAAGACTAGCAAAGCTTAATGGGAAAGGAAGGGGTAAAGTGGTGAGGTTGTAGCAGCGACTAAGCGTATATGGTGGCTAACATACGCAAATAAGAGCGAGAAGAGAACAAATGGAACGGTCGTGAAGCTAGCAATGATCAAGAAGTGATCCTGAACTCCTACTTACGTCAAACATAACCCAAAGACCGTGTTCACTTCCTGGACTCCGCCGAGAAGAGACCATCACGGGTACACACGCGGTTGATGCGTTTTAATTCGGATCTGGTGTCAAGTTATCTACAACCGGACATTAACAAATTCCCATCTGCCACATAACCGCGGGCACGGCTTTCAAAAGTTTAAACCCTGCAGGGGTGTCCCAACTTAGCCCATGATAAGCTCTCGCGATCAACGAAGGATATTCCTTCTCCCAGGAAGACCCAATCAGTCTCGGAATCCCGGTTTACAAGACATTTCGACAATGGTAAAACAAGACCAGCAAAGCCGCCCGATGCGCCGACAATCCCGATAGGAGCTGCACATATCTCGTTCTCAGGGCAACACCGGATAAGTCAAGCTACGAGTAAAACCAGCCCTCAAGTTGCCCCGAGGTGGCCCCGCAGGTTGCTCGGTTCGGACCAACACTTAGACAAGCACTGGCCCGGGGGGGCTAAAATAAAGATGACCCTCGGGTTGGCCGACCCAATGGAAGGGTATAGGTGGTGGTGAGGCAAATGGTAAAACCATGGTTGGGCCTTGCTGGAGGAGTTTTATTCAAAGCAAACTGTCAAGGGGGTCCCATAAATCACCCAACCGCGTAAGGAACGCAAAATCCGGGAACATAACACCGGTATGACGGAAACTAGGGCGGCAAGAGTGGAACAAAACACCAGGCATAAGGCCGAGTCTTCCACCCTTTACCAAGTATATAGATGCATTAATTAAATAAGAGATATTGTGATATCCCAACAAAATCCTGTCCACCATGGAGCAATCTTCAACTTCACCTGCAACTAACAACGCTATAAGAGGGGCTGAGCAAAAGCGGTAACATAGCCAAGCAACGGTTTGCTAGGAAGGGTGAAAAGGTTAGAGGCTGACATGGCAATATGGGAGGCATGGTAAACAAGTGATAGGTAGCGCAGCATAGCAATAGAACGAAGCAACTAGCATAGCAATGATAGTAGTGAGATCTAGGGTGACGGTCATCTTGCCTGAAATCCCGCTAGGAAGAAGAACGAGTCCATGAAGAAGACAAACGAGTGTAGTCGAACGAATCCTCACAATCGCAACATTACCGGAACTAAGAAGCAACACCGGAAAGAAACAAACAACATGGTAAATGCACAAGCATAAACATGGCATGATGCACAAACAAGTATGATGCATGACCGGTTTAATGAAGCATGGCATGGCAAAGTGCAACAAACATCCCTACAAATTAAGTGGAGCTCAATATGCAACGAGTTGCATATTGACCAAACACCACATTCGAGTTATTTAGTTCGCTCTCATTTAGGTACTCAACAATATTAAATGTTGTTAAACATGGCAAGGGGTGAAGCATAATGAAACTACCTATCTAGGCAAGTTTAAATGAGGCCGGAAGTGACACACAACAATTCCGGAAAACCCTCATGTGCATATATTAGATTTGGTACTGTTCTGCCCTAAACCATATTATAAGGTTGTTAAACAGGAAAATAAAGTGGACCATGTTAAACTAGGCATTTTTCCACCCCATTTACATATAAAGTTTATTAGAAGACCGAGTTACGGTTAATTAGTTATGAAATAAATCATTTTAACATGGCATTTGAGCAAATTTAAACAAACAGCATTTTAAACATTTTAAACCCTGGATGGAAGTGGCAAATTATGAAACTAGATGAAATTCTAAGCATTTTACATATATGAATCTTTTAATCCGATGCACCATTTGTGAGTTATTAAATGCATGATGTTTGAGGGTTTTTCTGTAAAACAGTAAACCTCTGGATAATAGACAAATTCATCGGACTGATAAAAAAAACTAAACAGGCCAAAACTGGCTGGAGCAGGCCCAACAGAAGGGGGGAAAAAGGAGGCGCTGGGGGCCTCACCCATGGGCTTCGGCCCAGATTGGTGGAGATGGGAGCCGGGCTGCTAGCTGGGCTGGAGGCCGGTTCCTGGGCTGCTAGGCGCGCAGCTGGACCGAGCGAGATGGGGAGGCACGGTCACGCGAGGCAGGACTGGGCGCGGGTCAATGCAGGGGCAGCGCGCTCGTCCTCCTGCTCGAAGCAGAGGAGGTAGAGGCCGGCAGTGAAGCTTGGCGAAACAGGGGAAGTCCGGGACGGCAGGGCGCGGGGAGATCGATCGGATCCCAATGTGAACACCGAGGGGGGCGGATCCGGCGACCGGCGCCTTGATCTGAAGCAGAGGATAGCCATGACCTAGGCTCTGCAGAAGCAACTGTGGCTGGGCAGTCAGCGAGGAGCGACGCGAGGGGAGGAAAAGGAAGACTCAAACGCGCAGCTCGAAGGCGGAGCTCACCTCTATTGATGCGACGGCGATGGGAAAGCAGCAGTGGAGGGCGGCAACACCACACGAGGACGTGGCCGGAGGAGAGCTCGAGGAGGCGGCAGCAATTGGAAGCTCGCTCAGGCGTCCATGGCGCAGGACTTCGCGGGGCGGCGAAGGCGCAACAGCAGGGGCTTGGCGCGGGGTCAACTCCGATGGGAACGAGGCCGGAGATGGGCAAGGACAGCGCAGAGGCGACCGATGGCGCTGCGAACTTGAGGGCCAGGTGGCGAGCCTCCTCCTTGGGCGTCGGGGTTCCCTGGAGAAGATCGAGAGAGAGAGAAGAATTCAGAGAGAGACGGAGAAAGATCCAGAGGGAGGGAGAGACCACGAGGAAGGAGAGAGACGGCGCTCATCTGCTAGTTCGGTCGGCCGGCGACGAGGCGGACGAGGTGGAGCACTCCTGCTCGGGGCCTCGAGCAGCTACACGATCCATTCGGGATCGAGGGAAGAAGTGGCCTGCGCTGGATTGGTGAATCGGGCAGGGGAGATCCCGAGGGGGATTCGGTGGAGTGGCGGCGGCGTGGGGATGGATGGGACATGGCGCCTAGGATCTAGGGTTAGGCTAGATTAGGTATGGCGTTGGTTTATATATATGGAAAAAGGGGTTTAGGGTAGATTTGGACCCTCCGATTAAATTGGACGGGCGAGAAGAAATGGCTTAGGGGAGTCCAACAAATAAACGCGGATGTTTTATAGATGTTTGGGGATGATCCGGATCCATCGGTAACGACAGACCGGTTCGGGTTTGGGTAAGTTTCGGACACGCACACGAGGGGTCTGAGAAAGGTCAACGAGGATAAGGGTCTGATAAAATAACAACGGAGGCAAAGAGAGAAAGGGCAACTGTGAACGGCTACGAGTTTTATGAAAACATGCAGATGCAATGCGCATGATGCTATGAGATGAAATGCAAGACATGAACAAAATGCTAAACAAACGACAAAAACCCAACCACGAAGGAAATATCATAACACATCTCCGGAAAAGGCAAGAGTTGGAGTTACGAATATGGAAAGTTGTATTCGGGGCGTTACAAGCATCCAGGTTCCGCTATTGGTTGTTGACCGGGAACAGTTCTAGGTCAGGTCTACATAGTTCTCGAACCCGTAGGGTCCGCACGCTTAATGTTACGATGACAGTTTTATTATGAGTTTATAAGTTTTGATATACCGAAGGTTGTTCGGAGTCCCGGATGTGATCACGGACATGACGAGGAGTCTCGAAATGGTCGAGACATAAAGATTGATATATTGAAAGCCTATATTTGGATACCGGAAATGTTCCGGGTGAAATCGGGATTTTACCGGAGTACCGGGGGGTTACCGGAACCCCCCGAGGGTTAATGGGCCAACATGGGCCATGAGGGTGAAGAGGAGGGCCGGCCAGGGCAGGCCGCGCGCCCCCTCCCCCCTAGTCCGAATAGGACAAGGAAGGGGGGGCGGCGCCCTCCTTTCCTCTTTCCCCTCCCCCCTTTCCTTCTCCACCAAGGCAAGAGGAGGGAGTCCTACTCCCGGTGGGTGTAGGACTCCTCCAGGCGCACCCCTAGGGGGCCGGCCGCACCTCCCCCTCCCTCCTTTATATAGGGGGCAGGGGGGCACCTCTAGACACACAAGTTGATCATCGTGATCGTTCCTTAACCGTGTGCGGTGCCCCCCTCCACCATATTCCACCTCGGTCATATCGTAGCGGTGCTTAGGCGAAGCCCTGCGTCGGTAGAACATCATCATCGTCACCACGCCGTCGTGCTGACGGAACTCATCCCCGACACCCTGCTGGATCAGAGTCCGGGGATCGTCATCGAGCTGAACATGTGCTGAACTCGGAGGTGTCGTACGTTCGGTACTTGGATCGGTCGGATCATGAAGACGTACGACTAAATAAACCACGTTGTCATAACGCTTCCGCTTACGTTCTACGAGGGTACGTGGACAACACTCTCCCCTCTCATTGCTATGCATCACCATGATCTTGCGTGTGCGTCGGAAATTTTTTGAAATTACTACGTTCCCCAACAGTGGTATCAGAGCCTAGGTTTTATGCGTTGATGTTATATGCATGAGTAGAACACAAGTGAGTTGTGGGCGATACAAGTCATACTGCTTACCAGTTGTGAGCCTAGGTTTTATGCGTTGATGTTATATGCATGAGTAGAACACAAGTGAGTTGTGGGCGATACAAGTCATACTGCTTACTTTGGTTCAGCGGTATTGTTGGATGAAGCGGCCCGGACCGACATTACGCGTACGCTTACGCGAGACTGGTTTTACCGCCGTGCTTTGCACACAGGTGACTAGCGGGTGTCTGTTTATCCAACTTTAGTTGAACCGAGTGTGGCTACGCCGGTCCTTGCAAAGGTTAAAACAGCACTAACTTGACAAACTATCGTTGTGGTTTTGATGCGTAGGTAAGAACGGTTCTTGCTCAGCCCGTAGCAGCCATGTAAAATTTGCAACAACAAAGTAGAGGACGTCTAACTTGTTTTTGCAGGGCATGTTGTGATGTGATATGGTCAAGACGTGATGCTATATTTTATTGTATGAGATGATCATGTTTTGTAACCAAAGTTATCGGCAACTGGCAGGAGCCATATGGTTGTCGCTTTATTGTATGAAATGCAAACGCCCTGTAATTGCTTTACTTTATCACTAAGCAGTAGCGATAGTCGTAGAAGCAATAGATGGCGTAACGACAACGATGCTACGATGGAGATCAAGGTGTCGCGCCGGTGACAATGGTGTTCACGACAGTGCTTTGGAGATGGAGATCACAAGCACAAGATGATGATGGCCATATCAGATCACTTATATTGATTGCATGTGATGTTTATCCTTTATGCATCTTATCTTGCTTTGATTGATGGTAGCATTTTAAGATGATCTCTCACTAAATTATCAAGAAGTGTTCTCCCTGAGTATGCACCGTTGCGGAAGTTCTTCGTGCTAAGACACCACGTGATGATCGGGTGTGATAGGCTCTACGTTCAAATACAATGGGTGCAAAACATTTGCACACGCAGAATACTCAGGTTAAACTTGACGAGCCTAGCATATACAGATATGGCCTCGGAACACGGAGACCGAAAGGTCGAACGTGAATCATATAGTAGATATGATCAACATAGAGATGTTCACCATTGAAACTACTCCATCTCACGTGATGATCGGACATGGTTTAGTTGATTTGGATCACGTGATCACTTAGATGACTAGAGAGATGTCTATCTAAGTGGGAGTTCTTAAGTAATATGATTAATTGAACTTAAATTTATCATGAACTTAGTACCTGATAGTATTTTGCTTATCCATGTTTGTTGTAGATAGATGGCTCGTGCTGTTGTTCCGTTGAATTTTAATGCGTTCCTTGAGAAGGCTAAGTTGAAAGATGATGGTAGCAATAACACGGAGTGGGTCTGTAACCTAAGGATTATCCTCATTGCTGCACAGAAGAATTACGTCCTGGAAGCACCGCTGGGTGCCAGGCCTGCTGCTGATGCAACTGACGATGTTAAGAACGTCTGGCAGAGCAAAGCTGATGACTACTCGATAGTTCAGTGTGCCATGCTTTACAGCTTGGAACCGGGTCTTCAACGACATTTTGAACGTCATGGAGCATATGAGATGTTTTAGGAGTTGAAGCTAATATTTCAAGCAAATTCCCGGATTGAGAGATATGAAGTCTCCAATAAGTTCTATAGCTGTAAGATGGAGGAGAATAGTTCTGTCAGTGAACACATACTCAAAATGTCTGGGTATAATAATCACTTGATTCCACTGGGAGTTAATCTTCCTGATGAGAGTGCCATTGACAGAATTTCTTCAATCGCTGCCACCAAGCTACAAGAGCTTCGTGATGAACTATAATATGCAAGGGATGGACAAGACTATTCCCGAGCTCTTCGCAATGCTAAAAGCCGCGGAGGTAGAAATCAAGAAGGAGCATCAAGTGTTCATGGTTAACAAGACCACCAGTTTCAAGAAAAGGGGCAAAGGGAAGAAGAAGGGGAACTTCAAGAAGAACAGCAAACAAGTTGCTGCTCAGGAGAAGAAACCCAAGTCTGGACCTAAGCCTGAGACTGAGTGCTTCTACTGCAAGCAGACTGAACACTGGAAGCGGAACTGCCCCAAGTTTTTGGCGGATAAGAAGGATGGAAAAGTGAACAAAGGTATATGTGATATACATGTTATTGATGTGTACATACTAATGCTCGTAGTAGCACCTGGGTATTTGATACTGGTTCTGTTGCTAATATTTGCAACTCGAAACAGGGACTACGGATTAAGCGAAGATTGGCTAAGGACGAGGTGATGATGCGCGTGGGAAATGGTTCCAAAGTCGATGTGATCGCGGTCGGCACGCTACCTCTACATCTACCATCGGGATTAGTACTAGACCTAAATAATTGTTATTTGGTGCCAGCGTTGAGCATGAACTTCATATCTGGATCTTGTTTGATGCGAGACGGTTATTCATTTAAATCAGAGAATAATATGGTTCTTCTATTTATATGAGTAATATCTTTTATGGTCATGCACCCTTAAAGAGTGGTCTATTTTTATTAAATCTCGATAGTAGTGATACACATATTCATAATGTTGAAGCCAAAAGATGCAGAGTTAATAATGATAGTGCAACTTATTTGTGGCACTGCCGTTTAGGTCATATCGGTGTAAAGCGCATGAAGAAGCTCCATACTGATGGACTTTTGGAATCACTTGATTATGAATCACTTGGTACTTGCGAACCGTGCCTCATGGGCAAGATGACTAAAACGCCATTCTCCGGAATTATGGAGCGAGCAACTGATTTGTTGGAAATCATACATACTGATGTATGTGGTCCAATGAATATTGAGGCTCGCGGCGGGTATCATTATTTTCTCACCTTCACAGATGATTTGAGCAGATATGGGTATATCTACTTGATGAAACACAAGTCTGAAACATTTGAAAAGTTCAAAGAATTTCAGAGTGAAGTGGAAAATCATCGTAACAAGAAAATAAAATTTCTACGATCTGATCATGGAGGAGAATATTTGAGTTACGAGTTTGGTTTACATTTGAAACAATGCGGAATAGTTTCGCAACTCACGCCACCCGGAACACCACAACGAAATGGTGTGTCCGAACGTCGTAATCGTACTTTACTGGATATGGTGCGATCTATGATGTCTCTTACTGATTTAACGCTATCATTTTGTGGTTATGCTTTAGAGACGACCGCTTTCACTTTAAATAGGGCATCATCAAAATCCGTTGAGACGACGCCTTATGAACTGTGGTTTGGCAAGAAACCAAAGTTGTCGTTTCTTAAAGTTTGGGGTTGCGATGCTTATGTCAAGAAACTTCAACCAGATAAGCTCGAACCCAAATCGTAGAAATGTGTCTTCATAGGATACCCAAAAGAGACTATTGGGTACACCTTCTATCACAGATCTGAGGGCAAGAATTTCGTTGCTAAATTCGGATCCTTTCTAGAGAAGGAGTTTCTCTCGAAAGAAGTGAGTGGGAGGAAAGTAGAACTTGATGAGGTAACTGTAGCTGCTCCCTTATTGGAAAGTAGTTCATCACAAGAACCAGTTCCTGTGACAACTATACCAATTAGTGAGGAAGCTAATGATATTGATCATGAAACTTCAGATCAAGTTTCTACTGAACCTCGTAGGTCTACCAGAGTAAGAATTTTTTCAAAATTACTACGTTCCCCAACACGTTTGCCGCCCCCGACCGCTATAAATGTCGGGCCCTTCCATCACCGATGGACGCAACCGCACGCAACCCTCCTCTCTCACCGTCGACGCCCTCTCTTCCCCACTCTCCCCACCTAGCCACCGCGTGCACGCCCCGCCGATGGGAGAGCGGTTCCCCGATGATGGAGCGGCAGCCAACGACTTCGGTTGCCGCCACCTGCACGAGTGGGAAGCCCACCTCTTCCACGAGGCGAACTACCCGGCGCCCCCTGACATGCGCGCGTCGGGGCGATGGAGGCTCAGCGCCGGGAGTGTCCCAGTCCCCCCGCTGCCCGACGTCGACCACCCCGGCTACTTTCACACCGAGATCCAGCATGTTCGGGCCTCTCTGCCGGAGGAGGAGCAGGACCTCCCGGAGTACGGCGCCGGCAACCACGCGTAGTGGGCGGCGTACTTCGAAGCTGGCCTCCATCGACAAAGCGCCGGTGGTAAGGGGGCGCAACAATAGCGACGGCCACCCCCTATGGTTGGGCGCCCCCGGCCGCACGCTCCACACCGTCCTCGAGTACCCGGCGGCCCCGGCCCCTCGCCGGAGTGGCGGCCTGTGGCTGCCGAGGCGCATGTTGGGCGGGTCCTTCTCCTCCTCCTCTTCCCGATACTCCTCCCACTCCTACGGGTCGCCGGCGCTCGTCAGCGTCAAGGTCGAGCCCGTGGAAGAGCCGCTCGGCCGACGCACCCGCGGCGCCGCCCTCGTCATCAACGAGGGCGCCCGCGCCTCCTCGGCTCCTACCTCCCGCCTCGTCAAGCCGAAGATGGAGCCAGGACTCGCCCCCGTGAAGAGCGAGCATGATGACATGACGACACTCGACGACGAGGCCGCCATGAAGTGGGCGCGGGAGGACTAGACCCGGCTGGAGATGGAGCGCCAGCGCCACGCCCTAGAGGAGATCGCCGTTCGGCACGGTGGGCGCGACGAAGGAGGCGTCATCGTCCTCGAGGACAACGACGACGAGGCGCCGCCACCGGCCAAACCAGTCCGATGGGGCGACCCCGGGCAAGGGTCTAGCAAGGACGGCCGCGGTGTGAAGAAGGAGAAGGAGGACGACGACGGCGGCGACTACGACGCCTTCAGCAAGTTCTTCGACCTGTAGGCGCAGCAGCAACAATTTTTTCTTCCTTTTAGTAGATTATGTTTTCAACATGCAAAAAGACTGTGAAACGCCTACTATCGCCGAATCTATGTCGTGTTTGACGAATTCTGGCCAAGTATGTTTTCAAAAGGGCATCTAGGGGGCGACCTGGGCACGGCGGCTAGAAACCCGATCGCCCCCACGCCAAAAATACCGCCGGTTCGCTCCCAAGTGATGCTTTTTTCTAGCCG
>NC_041381.1:548033821-548079091 GCF_002162155.2 Triticum dicoccoides | reverse complement strand
ATGCTCTAAGCTCCCCCAACGCCGATGGGTATAGTATTACTCTTATTTTGCGGGGAAGCAGTACTCTATTTCACCTATCTCCTGACAGTATGTAGAGACAACTGGATTATATTCGAGGGGAATCTTTCACAACTCTGCATTTCGCTTTTTTCTCAAAAGAAAAAAGAACTTCGCTAACGACCGCTCGTCAGCGAAGCAACAACGAACGCCATGAGACTCCGCTCGGCTCCTCTGTTCAGCGTCTGAATCAGTGTGTGCTAGCCCGGCAGCCTTGTATTCCATGGTCCCTTTCTGTACTCCAAACTTTGAGCTCCAGCCTAACAAAAACGGCTACTGATCGATTGCCTACCACAGCCACCTAAACAGTTGAGTTCAGAAGGTGATCATCTCCCATGCGCGGTCAGGCCCAGACTGCGAGCAGGGACATGAGGCCGGCCCCGAGCAGCAGCGAGACGTTGAGCGCCAGCTGCAGCCGCGCCCTGCTCTGCACCCTGGGCTTGCTGAAGTCCTCGGCCAGGATGTCCACCAGCGCCATGTACACCAGGATCCCCGCCGCGGCCGCCTCCAGCAGCCCCTGCACCACCAGCGCCGTCGGGCTGCTCTCGTCGTACACCGAGGATATCGCGATGCCGACGCCGATCCCCGCCGGCGTCGTCAGCGAGAAGAGCAGCCCCATCGCCACCACGGACTTGAGCCGGAACTTGGCCTGCCGTAAAACAAACGCACGGTTACTTTCAGTGGTAAATTTTCAGGCATTTCGGTCTCAGCAGATCGACACGTGGAAAGAAACTACGGTGTGCTCTGCTCACCTGAACGATGCAGCCTCCGAGGCCGATGCCCTCGAAGAGCTGGTGGAACGTCAACGCCGGCACCAGCGGCCGCACCGTGCTCGGGAAGTCGGAGGCGCCCAGCGACATCCCGATGATGAGCGAGTGGACCACCACACCCAGCTCCAGCACCTTCGCAACAAAGGACCACCGGCCAATCAGTGAATCAGATACGATGCGACACCCGACTCGATTGCAACGCTCTGTTTTGTTTCTATCTATTTGATATTTGATGGTTGAAGGAACCGTGCTGACCTGAGAGATGACGCGGTGGCGCACGAGCTCGTCGCCGTCGGCCGGGGCGGCGAGCACCGACATGCCGTGCGCGTGCCCGTGGTGCCCGTCGGGGGCGGATTCCGGTTCGTCATGAGCCGGCTCGTCGGTGACGGCGGCGGCCCGCTTGGCGTTCGTCCGGTGGAAGTACCCCGTGGCGACGGTGTCCACGATGAGCGTGGCGACCGCGGCGAGCATGGCGACCAGCCCGGCGAACGGGAAGCGCCTCCACGGCCCACCCACGAGGCACGGGGACCGCAGCGCCTCGAAGGCCGCGGGCAGGATGTGCACCATCCCCGTGGCGAGGATGACGCCACCCGCGAAGGCCTTGACGGCGAGGAAGAGGTCCGTCTCCGACCGGAGCGCCGGGAACCGGCGCCCCAGGGACGGCAGGCCCGCCCCGATCGCGCTCCCCGCGAGGATGCAGAAGATGGCGATGATCTTGAGCCGCAGCGCCTGCGCCTTGTCGCGCCCCGCCGACTCGGCCTCGCAGCCGTCGTCGCCGTCTCCAGGCACGGCGAGCGCGGGCGCGACCAGCACGGAGGCGGACACGGCCACGAGGCAGAGCACGGCGAGCGCGCGCGAGCCCATCCGCTACGCGGAGCTATGAAAGAGCAAAGATGGCTCGGCGGTGGAGTGCGAGTGCGAGTGCAGCAGAGGTTGCCTTGGCGCATGCGTATTTTGTTGGGAAGGTTCTTGTAGGAGTAGGAGAGGCGCCATTTGAGCCTGGGCCGAGCTTGAGCGGCGGTTCCCAGATGAGATGGGTGTGCTCACTATGCCGAGCGCGCCTCGATGCACGCGAAGGGCATTCATCGTTCGGTTTGGACGTTTGCTAGTACCTCGCGCGGCCAAATTGATGCCTCCATTTGGCCGAATATAACTACCAATAATGCGATTCTAATGCTTTATTTATCTTTTTTAGAGCTACTTATGATCTTCTTAATGCGTGTTGTTTTCCACGGGACAACGACTAACCATTGCCATAATAACCATGACTTAATCAGACAGTTCACATGCTCTAGGTTCATCTTAGCACTACTTTTTTTTAATAAAATTTACAGCTACTACTTATGAGCATCTTGCTGTGTTGTTTTTGACGGGGCAACAACTAACCATAACCACGAGTTAATCACACAGCTCACACACACTCTGGGTCCAACAGGTATATGATAATCAGAGGACAGTAATCTGTTTCACAAACAAAATGCGCCACCTAATGTTACCGTGCTTATATAGTGCATACAAAGTGATTAATTAAACGGCTAAGCTAGTATAGCAACTCCACCATAACGTCGGTATCGGCGGTGGTCTCATGCACTCTCAAGAAAAGGTTGGCATGTTGTTATAGTGTCGACACCCTCAAGAAAACAAGGCAGGGCCTTCTTCTCTTCCTGTCGCAGAGAAGGGGGGTGAGGACACCCCTGGCCCCGACGTTTTCAGTAACGTGTAGCCAGATGAAGGGCCGATGACATCATTTGCCGAGAAGTTCATCTCTTCTCTTTTAGCAGTCAATCTTTTCATTTGTCGATTCGTGACCCTGACCGCGCGCGCACACACGTGAGACGGCTTCATTGTACAACTTTTGATCGTTGTCATGTTGTATACTGAATGAACGAACGGATAAGGGTCTTTAAAAAAAACAGATAAGGGCATCGGCATCCTCCATGGACACGGATACGAGAGCCAATCATCCAACACCATGTAAATTTCAAAGATAATTTGACTAAACCGAATGAAATTCATGCAAACATCACAGATTTTATTAAAGTTTGGATACAATTTCCATAAAATGGACGGTATTTAGATCGTTTAACTAAAAATATAACAAAAACCTAAGCCCTATACCGGACGGCCATCTCGTACACGTGGCCGCCCTGTTCTGCCACACTGTCGTCGCCATCGTTGTTGTCCCTCCAGCGGCGGAAGGGCGCCGGAGGGCCGTGCCAGCGTTGTCTGGCGGCTACCTGCCGCTCGCGGAGGAGCCGCTCCGGCTCCTGTTGCGCGGTATAGTGGGCCGCCCTTGCCACTGCCAACGACACCAGCAGAGCCCCGGCGGCGACGCCTGCGAGGTCACGTCCGTCAGCACCGCCCTCCCATCTGGTCAAGTCGCAGGCATCAACGCTGGCCACTGCATGCTCTGGGCCGATAAGAATGCGACGCGACAAGCGGCGTGGTCGTTCGACGGAAAGCGCGAGAAAGAAGGGTGGGATTTTTGGGTGCGCCAGTGTAGTCACAAGCAAACGTGGCAGTGGTTCGGACGCCCGCAACCCCCCGTCCCCATTTTGTCTCTGGTTTGCAGGAAAAAATGCGTCCGAACAGTCAAGCAGACAGATACATGACCGCGTTGGATGGCTGAACACGTTTGCACCGTACTGTCCGAATGTTTGCGAACAGTTTGTTGGAGATGCCCTAAGAAGAGAGACCCCATGTAGTTTGATAGTTTGATCTACTATACACGTATACATTTTTACTAGCAAGCAACAAGAAAAAGAAAGAGAAATCCTCACTATGCCCCCACAAGATGACTGAGCCAAGAATAAGAACAAGAGAAATTCTTCAAAACGATTCTTTTTTCAGGCGAGGACGATATCTCAGGCCCATATGGCAAGCATGGACATGAGAGCCGTCCCAAGCAGCAATGAGAGGTTTACGATGACTTGCAGCCTTCCGTTGCCCTGCACCCTAGGGTTCATGAAGTCTTCCGCGAGGAGGTCGACGAGGGCCATGTAGTTGAGGATTCCGGCGGCGGCGGCGCTGAGGATCCCTTGGATGATCAGGGTGTTGGGGCTGTTCTCGTCGTAGACAGAGGATATCCCGATGCCGATCACGACCCCGACCGGCGTGGTGAGTGAGAAGAAGAGCGCCATGAGCAGCACAGACTTCAGGCGGAACTTGGCCTGTCAGAAGTATCATTTACCGCCGGATCATCGGCATTTTCTCTTAAGTTTACGGACCTGATACTGACTTGTGTCGGTCGACGACCTGACACGTACGTACCTGAACGATGCATCCTCCGAGCCCTATCCCTTCGAAGAACTGATGAAAAGTTAGCGCGACCACGAGTGGTCTGATCGTGCTGGCGCTCTGGGAGGCGCCGAGAGACATGCCGATGATCACCGAGTGCACTATGATCCCCAGCTCCAGCACCTTAAGATCAAGCACGCGTAAGCATCGATCGATGCAACAGTTTAGTCACTGCGGTAGTATGGAATGGAATGGATGCATGCATCGGCACCTGCGAGATGACACGCTGGCGGATAAGCTGCGCGCCTCCGTCGTCGGCCCCCGCGGCCGATGACGCAACGACGGCCGACACGCCGTGGGAGTGACCGACGTGCGCGTGATGAGCGTGCGTGGCCTCCACGTCGTCGGCCCCGACGACGGCCGCGGCCTTCTTGGCGTGCGCGGCGCGCTGGAAGTACCCCGTGGCGATGGTGTCTACAACGAGCGTGGCGATGGCCGCGAGCATGGCGACGAGGCCGGCGAACGGGAACTTCTGCCACGGCCCGCTGACGAGGCAGGGCGAGCCGAGCCGCTCGAAGGCCTCCGGGAGGATGTGCACGAAGGAGGTGGCGAGGATGACCCCCGCCGCGAAGGCCTTGACGCCGAAGAAGAGGTCCCTGTCCGGGCTCAGCGCCGGGAACCTCCGGCCGAGCGACGGGATGGCGCAGCCCGCCGCGCTGGCCACGAGGATGCAGAAGACGGCGATGATCCTGAGCCTCAGCGAGCCCGCCTTGTCCTGCTCCTCCTCCTCGCCGCCGGCCTCGCACTCGCACTCTGCACGCGCGAGCAGAGGGAGGGAGGAGACGGCAGCGACGAGGAGAAGGCCCAGGGCGGCGAGCTTGAGACTGGCGGCCGCTGCCATGGTCTAGTCGTCGGGGGCGAAACAACGGCGATGAGCAGCTGGAGAGACGACGTACGCGCGCATATATGCCGGACACAGAGCTGCGAGCCAGTGTACCTAATAAAATGAGATATTATCGGTGTGAACGTATCCGATCGCGCAGAGACTTTCTCAAGAAGCCGATATTCCCAATGTCAACCGGGGCGAAGCTTTAGACTTTAGAGTTGCATTCACGTCATGCAACTTTTCATCTAAGCTAGCAGTATATATGCATGTGGTGCATGAGGTTGCAGTTTTCACTTACCAGCGCGCCACTTTTGGGTAATATTATGTGCGCACCACCTTGCCCTTTTGTTGTGGATGCACTTTCTCTGGTCGACCTCTCGCCATTTCTGCGTCAAGATGCAGCACCACATCCCTTCCGCCGCTTCACACTTCCCTACCGAGGCATGATTGGATGGCTTTGGAGCCACTGATCCGATGGTTGAACAAATGGCTTCCCTAGAGTTAATAATGCTCCAACTTAAGCATCTTTCAAAGTTTCAATGTCAACTTGAGCATCCGGTCAACGCCGCAGCCTGTACTGGTGCAGTGATACTCTTTCTCCTGAGATCTGATCTGTGCAGAAAACAAAAGATTGTTTGAGATGCACTAAGGGTGTCGACACCGTGAGGGCACGGCGTGACATGGTTGACTGTGTTTCGCAAGCTATTGATCTACTAGTAGTACTAGAAGAACACCCGTGCGTTGCAACGAGGCCACATTAACTTTAAGAGTTCAATATCAATTATGTTAATATTACATTTAATATTCTCATACATATCAAGTGACATTGGCGACCTTTTTACCATCAAATTCTCACACACACACTCTCTCTCCCTCTCCCTCTCTCTCTCTCTAACACACACACATATCCATCTTATTGGGCACGGGACCATAATTCATCTATTTCACACGCACACGCGCTAGTGCATAATAATATGGATTATAAAACAGGTTCAAGGTAGTAACAAGAATTCTTCTCATGCATTAATAAACAAATGTTCTGCACTGAAGACAAGATAAACAATTTCCAAAGTGCATCAGAGCATCACAGAACATTACTGGCAAGATAAATGCACGACGATACACCCGACTCATTTAATTAATATAATTAAATTATCAGTAAATTAGTCACCAAACTGCTCGGATGAACCGGAACAGAGCCAACGTATATCATCCTAGAAAAACGCAACATCAACCATTTACCTTGGTACTTTAGGGACCGACAAGAGGATGCATGTAGAAGCGCTTCTTGCCTGTGAATCCACAGTCAGAGAGAGAAATTGGAACCCATTCCCATCACCAACTGATAAAGAAAGCATGTAAGAAAATTGATATCGGGCCAACTTGGATCTTCGGTGATTGTCCGCCGGTATGGAGAATTTAGGAGGGTGGGTGCAGGGAGTGGCCTTGTGGATGATGGATGGAGGCGCGGAGGGATGTGGTCACCGGAAGGTCGAAAGCGGAGAGGGTCGGGCACGTTAGGTGGAGCCGGTGGTGCGCGACAACCGGAGGCGGCCCAATCGTGGGCGGCGAACCGACGATAGCCTCGGCCCATCTCTCGACGCAGCGAAGATAGAGAGGGCGGCACTGCCGGTGCTCGAGGCCGCCGCTCGGCACCATCTACATCGAGGGGAAAGAGAGGCGAGAAAGCGATAGGGTGATGCGGGGCTAGGGATTGCGGAGGAGGGTGGGGGTGTGCGATTTGAATGGATGGTTCTGCCCACCATTTTCTTGTACGTGGCGGTGGAGACGGCAGCGTCCAACCATGCAGGCCAGGCATGGGTCGAGCCGGGCACACGGCGAGGCGCAGTAGCAGAGGCGGGGCGATTTTTTGTACTGAGATGCAGGGTGTGGGATTGATCGTTCATGTTCTCTTTTCCCTTTTAACGGGAGATGGATGCGATTTTTTCACAAGGGGAGAGATGCGACCACGTACAGATTCCATAATAAATTAATTAGGTCCATAACGGGATTTCTTTACAATGCGTTAAGATTTATGTGTTAGTTTTCTTAATAAAGAAATGCACTGATGTAGGGATCGATTGATTCGGGTAAGGAAAGATAGATTCGTGATCTTTTGTATGTTAGGAAATTAGTGGTTTGCAAGGAAAGAGTGGAGAGAAAAAGAACCAATGCGACCACGTATAGATTTCATAATAAATTAATTAGGTCCATAACGGGATTTGTTTGCAATGCGTTAAGATTTACGTGTTAGTTTTCTTAATAAAGAAATGCACTGATGTAGGGCGCGATTGGTTCGGGTAAGGAAAGATAGATTCGTGATCTTTTGTATGTTAGGAAATTATTGGTTTGCAAGGAAAGAGTGGAGAGAAAAAGAACCAGTACGAGGGGGTGGTGGGAGGTGGGACGAATAAAAACCGGACGAAATTGGAAGGTGGGAGGGGGCGAGTAAAAACCGACAAAAAAACCAACGAAATTGGGAGGTGGGAGGGAGGATGAAAAAAACCAGGGGATGTGGGAGGAGGACAAGAATAAACCGTACGAGGCTACCAACTGCTCCATTAGGAGTAGAGATTGTTTGTGAAAATAACGTGCGACGACGACTTAGCGAGCGGATCCCCTTAAAAAAGACATAGCGAGCAGATTCCCTTAAAACTGGTAGAAATGGATATGTTTGATGACGTTGATAAATAGTGGTGAATGTTGGCATAATTTACTATCATCATGCATGGAAACGAATTATCAAGAAAAAGAATATTTCCTATTACTACACTCATAGGAAGCTTCCTAATCTCTGCTACCAAACAGTTTCTTCCCAAACAAGGAAGGAAAGTTATGGACGTGATTCGAAAGGAAACAAACGTTATGAAGATTAATTAATTTAGATTTGATCTTTAGAGATTGATTGTGATTGATTCTTTTACATAAAGACATTACTAAATAATTTGCGTCAGTATGGAAAGTTCTGATCCGTTCAGTTTTTTTTGTTGTGTGAGAGGGTGAAGTGAAAATAAACCGATGATGTGGGGGAGGCGACGAAAAAATCTACGACGGTTAACCTACGAAAAAAAACCGAACGAAAGTGGTGGGACGAAAATTGACCGGCGGAGACTACCAACTGCTCCATTAAGAGTAGAGATTGGTTGGTTCGATTTTTTTTGCGTGGAGGGAACTACCTGGGAGGTGGGAGGGACTACGAAAATAAACCGTCTCGGCTGGCGGGAGGTGGGAGCAAGTACCAAAGAAGTACCAAAAAAAACCAGGTGAGGTAGGACAAAAATAAAACTCGAAACGCGACCTACCAACTGAGACATTAGAAGTAGAGATAAATCTATTCACGCCTCGGATTTCTCGGGCTCACTTCACACTACATTGGAGATCCAACTTGATCGGCTGCAATTTTCCCGCTGGTGCCGTCACATGGGAAAGAGTGCCGTCATTTGTGTATGCAGATGTACTAATTAACAAGCATATAAAACCAGCAAAAGAATAATCTGATCATAGGATTGTAACCAATCTAGATAAAACATGCACAAATTCTCACGGTGCCTTTGTTCGATCTAGTAATTGGGAACTTGGTAGCACGCTTTGTACTAAATCAGCGGCAATTAATTGAATTAAAGAAAGTAGTACTTGTAACAAACTGGCACGTTGGATAGGTTCCAAAAGTATCACAACCTTATTTCTGAATAGATCCTGAATGCACCATATTATATGGACATGAAGTGTTCTAAAAAAAATAGACATGAAGTTTCTTAGCTCCAGCTCGTATGAACTCGGGTGAACAGTAAAATTGGAAATAGTTGAAAAAAAACAATGTTTGCAAATGTTGTCAATGATTGCAAAGTTTCATCTTGAAATGACGGCAAAAAAAATTGATAGTTTAAAAATGTTATTTCCAAAAGCATTTTAGAGTGATGATTCTGTTTTCTTTTGCCACAACTTCCACAAATGTCATTTCATGATGAAATTTTACAACCACTCAAAACATTTATCAATGTTTGCAACAAAAAAATCAGAATTGTTTGAATTTATTTTCATTTTTTCGAATCTAAATGTTCATCACAAGATCATTTGAGATTGGGCCAAAAGAGTACTTTCACACATTATATCAGGTATAGAATTCCACATATTTGAACTACACTCGATAATTGCACGTGCATTGCAATGAAAACATAATCATTAGTAGACTGACCCGTGGCTGCAGGCCTATTATCGCATTGGTGCGCTAAAATTATAGCAAGTTTTTATATACAATCATCATGATCTACCCGTCGTCTTATTATTAAACAATTATTTGGTACTCCATCCAATCCTTTATATAAACTGTATTTGTTTTCTGATAAAATTTCATAATGTAAGGTGCATTTCTTTCAAATCCTTGTAATTCCTTTTGAGCCCTAAAATATAAAAGTATATCTCTCCCGATTGTATGTATATCTCCTTATAGCAAAAGAAGGAAAGTATATCTCCCCCGATTGCCTGTATATCTTCCTTTCTGTCCTAACTGGTTTACCTGTCACTAACCAACAAATTAGCCCAGGCTAATTTTCGTCCTAAATTCTCTACAATTCCATTCCTTGGTTATCATGTCAAAAAATACATGTTTCATAAAGGAATGGAGGGAGTAAGAACTTGCTGAAGAAAATATATATATTATTATGGTAACTTAGTAAGACGGGGGACAATCGAGTTGGTTTAGGGAAACCCCGTGGGAGAAAATTCAGAGATGGGAGGAAAAACATCATAGAAAATAAGCAAAAGGGAATGTATTTAGAGAAGTTGGACGAAGGAAAGGGTGAAAAGGAAAATTTACGTTCTTTTTTAACTATATCTCTACTCCTAATGTCTGAGTTAGTGAATAGTCTCCATGGTTTATTTTCATCCCACCACTTTCAACCATTTTTTTCGCTGGTTTCTTTTCGTCTCACCTCCCACCACCCCTTTTCTATCGGTTTATTTTCCTCTTCACTCTTTCCTTGTAAACCAACACTTTTCTAAGGTATAAAAGATCACATATCAACCTTTCCTAACTTAGCAAAATCAACCGATCTCTTTCATCAATACAATTTGCTTTAGAAAATGAAATAACAAATTTTAAGGAAACAAATAACCGAATTTAATAAAAAATCATATTGACTAATTGACAGATATATATTTGAACCTTCCTTCTTCAAATAAAAATCAATCAACGATTATGAACATAATCATGACTTACATTTTCTTCTTTGATCCTTCCCGTCCAATCTTCGAATCTTTATTCTCTTCTCTTCTACTTCTCTACTTACTTTATAAAAAATGCAAGGTTCTGTCTCCCCTCTTAGGTCACCCGAATCATGAATCCCTCCACCCACCCGATCGCATTCTCTCCCACATTGGTTTTCCGCTTGAAAAAAAATTCTGTACGTGAGTGAACGTGATCTCGCTCTCTCTCTCTCGCTCTCTCTCTCTCGCTCGAGTAAATAGCATAAAACTACTAGTTTACAGGTTAGGGTTTCAAAAAACTACCACTTTTTTATTTTTCTCAGAAAACTACCAAACGAGCGGCCGGCTGTTCAAAAAACCCAAACTCGTAGTGACTAGCGATTTAACCGTTTTCCTAACGGATTGGGCCCAACTGTCAGCCCACATGACACAACGCGTGGACTGCGCAGCAGTTAACGGCCGTTAGCCGACCAGCCCAGTCGGAACTGGGGTAAATACCCCCTCGGTCGGTCAGGCGCACCCTGCTCGCTCACTCTCTCCTGCTCGCTCACTCCCCTGCTCTCACTCCCTTGCTCCAGTACAAGCTCGCCGCTGCTCGCCGTCTTCGAGGTCGGTCGCCGTCGACCTCCTTGCTGCAATGCCTTCCTGGAACGATGAGGAAACAAGCTCCGAGGAGGAGTGCGAGGTCGTCAGCATGGACATGGGACTTATGGTAAGTTTTTCTTTGCTATCTAGGGTTAGGGTTAGGGTTAGGTGCTAGTAGGCCTAGGCTACAACCATGGATCTTGCTGAGTGTAGTGTTGTTGTTGTCTCTGTGATATTGTTCTTGATTAGTGAGGGTGGGGTTTGATTGTAGGATTGGGGATTTTTGAGTGTTTGGGGTTAATGAACAGTGCAAGTTGATTGTGATATTGAGTGCAGATTGAAACCAGTGTTCTGTTGGTTATTTTGGTTGCAGGAGGAACCAAACACCATTGTGGAGCCCCTTTTCTGTGGCCAACTTGAGCTTGCTCAGCCCAAGTGCATTCTGCACCAAATGAGGCCTATTAAGCGTGTTGCTTTTGAAGGCATTGTAACAGAAAGGCGTTTCTATGGCTGCCCAGTCCAGGTTAGATGCCAATTAAGTTTTCTGCTATGGATGTTCACTGATGTTTGATATGACAGTCACTTATGTATTTTTGTTACTTTGGAAACTTAATCATTGCATTGTAATAACTTATCACATTTACAAATGCAGGAAATGGGTGTGCATTGTGGTGTTGTAGAGTGGGTTGATGGGCCTTGGCCTCTTGTTCTTCAGAGATGTCTGTCCAAGCTATGGAAAATGTTCCATGAGCAGAACTGTGTAAGGGTACTTGACAAGGAGAAGTTTGAGAAGGAGTTGGACAAGCTTAAGAGTGAATATGAAAGGGAGTTGGCCAAGCTTAAGATTGAAAATGACAAGCTTTGCATTGAGTACACCAAGCTTGTTGATGATGTATCCAAGATGTTTGATTGGTAGGATGGTAGGGTGGGGAAGGTGAACCAGAAACAAGTGGAGGAGGAAGAACTTGAGAAGAAGAAGAAGAAGGAGATAGAGGAGAAAGCTATGATGGAGGTGCAGATGAAAAAGCTTAAACTTGCAAAAGAGCAGAGGTGCATTTTGCAGAGGCAAGCTGATATCATCAAGAACACCAGGAAGGCTATGAAGGATGTTCAAGTTGACAGAGATGTTCTTATGAAGGAGAAGGCAAAGCTTGAGCTAGTTGTTGCTGAGCTGCTGAAAGATGGGTATGGCAGCAAGGAGAAGTTAGAGCAAATCAAGGCCATCCTTGAGTCATGAAGTTGCTGTGAGATGTTGGTGAAGTATGTACATCCAAGGCCTATATATAAGGATGTGGCCTATCAGTCTGAAGTGATTATATGGGTGTACATTTTGGGGGAATATGAAGTTAACCTAGTGTTTGGCCATGCATTTGAACTTTAGTTTCTTATGTAAGAACCTTATTTCCTATGTTCTTAAGTAAGTTGTAATGGATCTCCTATGCTATTAAGTGTTGTAATGGATATCCTATGCTACTAAGTAGTGGAAATGGATCTTCTATGCTATTAAGTAGTGGAAATGGATCTTCTATGCTATTAAGTGTTCAAATTGATCTTCTATATTATGTGTTAGCCTACATATATTATTTGTGTGGGTAATTGGGCTTAGTGGCTCACTAGTCTCTGACCAAATGCAACCCTAGGCCTACTAAAACCCAACCCCTTCTGTCAATATAAACCCCTCCCCACCCCCACCCTTTCTCCCAGTCACTCCACCAGCCGCCACCCAAAAGAAACCCTAGAGATGGATTCTGACATGGGAGATGTCACAGAGGAGGAGGGGGGGCTGTGGAGGTTAGGGCTGCAGCAGCACAGAGGAGGAGGAGGAGGAGGCGCGGGCACAAGGCACTTGAGGTGGCCCAGGATGAGCAGCAACAGGAGTTCAACCAGCGACTCTCCGACAAGGTACTGGAGAAATGCAATGATGAAGAACTGGAGCTGGTTTTCACTGGTGGCAGGGGAAGAATGTTCATGCAGATCATTAGCTGGGCAAGGATGAGGGCAGTCATGGCTCCCCATCCATCTACTAGGGCCAAATGGGTTCGTTTCTTCAAGCGTTATGACTGATGAGTCTATGTATCTACCTATATATCTATCTTTCTATCTGTAAGTCTATCTGAGAGAGAGTTGTGGTACTATTTGTGAGATTTTGATGACTATCTTTCTATCTATGTAACAATTGGATGTTTCTGAATCAATGTATGCATTTGGTCAGTGACTATGTATATCTCAATTTCTCTCAATCAGCACCATCAATTTCTCTGAATTAGCACCATTTGGTCAGTGACTATGTATATATCAATGTATGCTAAATGTTGTGAAGATGCAAATAAATTGAAGTTGTAGACAACCTAGTGATGAATCCACAAACAGTATCATATTACAAACCAAATCAAATCCAATAGTATCAACTACTTAGTGAAGCAGTGTTATTACAAACCAAATCCAACAGTTCACTTGCATGCATAACCTAGGATAACAGAGGGGTTCAACCACTTCAGCTAGTTACCACTTGCAGAAAAGTAATCCTTCAGCCTCCGAGATGGTTTCCTGAACCTCTTTGACCCATCCTGCATAGCACTTGTAGCAAATTGTCTAGGAGCAATGAAAGATCCATTGCCAGCTCTATTGGCAGAAGTTGACCTGGTGTTCTTTGCTGGAGAAGACCTTGATGACCTGGTGTTATTTGCTGCTGAAGAAATAGTTGTGTTCTTCTTCTTGGGAGGTGGTGTTGGTATTGCTGAAGAGGTGTTGGTCCTGCTCTTCTTGAGAGGTGGTGGTGCTACTGTTGTAGCCTCAATGTTGGTGCTCCTCTTCTTGGAGGGTGATGTTGTACCTGGTGCTGCTACTGATGTGGAAGCAACCCTCTTCCTTGACCTACAAGCTTTCTGTGTTGACTCATTTGTTTTTGGAGGAGCTTTTGGTGCAGGTGCAGAGGCAGCAGGTACCCTTGGTGGCCTTTATGCAGTTGCAGCCATTGAAGAACCAGCCTCAGAGTAGTTAGCTCTATTTTCCTACACAAGAAGATTATTTAGCTCTATTTTCCTACAAATGAAATGAATGTAACAATGCAATGAATGGAACTGAAGGACCAACCTGGTGCTTGTTCCACTACAAAAAAATACACTTCCGTGATGATACGTGTTTGTCATAGTAGGTCGCGTTTTTTGTCATGCATGTACATCCATGACAAATTTATGACAGAATCAAGATAGTCATACCTGTGCTGTCGTAGAAGTGTTCCATGACATTACCAAAATTATCATCACGGAAGTGTCCACTTCCATGATGATAAATCGCGCGTCACAGAAGTGATTTCGTCAAGGGTGATAGACACGTGGCATCCACCGTAACGGAACGCCGTTAAGCTATCGGGTCGGATTTTGGATCCGATAACCCGTTAACAGCCCCGACCAATGGGAGATTTCCACGTGTAAAATTCTGATTGGCCGAAGGAAACACCTGTCAGCTCATCAGTGGGCCAGATGTCGCCTGTCCATTGGAGAAGACATGCCTATGATACGTCAACACGTGGCTGGGCCCAACAGAGGCCCATATAGGTTAAAAAGGCCGGCTCAGTCAAAGGCCCGTAGAACTTAATCAGGTACTAGTGGGCCAGCCCAATAACGGCCTGCTTAATAAAGGCCCATTTACGGCCCGAAGCCAGATCTGGCCCGTTAATTGTTCGCCCAATATTTGGGCCCATTTATGGCCCGAAGCTAGATCTGGCCCTTTAATTGTTCGCCCAATATTTGGGCCCATTCGCGGCCCGAAGCCAGATCTGGCCCGTTAATTGTTCGCCGAATATTTGGGCCCAACTACAGCCCAGTGACTTTCGGCCTGTTAGAGGCCTGATGTAGACATGGGCCCATTTCAGCCCGGTGTGACTTTTGGCCTGGGAATGGCCCGTGCTGCCCATTGGCCATATATGGTCCGACGGGACATCAGGCCTACTAACGGCTCGTGCTAAAGGTGGCAACAGTTAAGCCCAACATGACTTTGGGCCTGTTAAACGCTTGTCGCGTAATTCGGCCCGTTGATGCCTGTACTAAGCTTCCGGCCTCTTAAAGGCCCATGATATCAGGGGCCAACTAAGGCCCGAGATATGTTTCGGCCTGGTAACGGCCCGTGAGCTAACTGGGCCCAAAAGGGCCCGGTCTACATTTCGGCATGCTGAAGGCCAGTCAACGACTAGAGAAAATTGAGGCCCAACATGCATTTTGGCCTGCTAAAGGCTCGTGGTTTCATCTCGGCCGTAACAGGCCAATACAATATTCAGCCTGTTAATGGCCCAACGCTACCTGGGCCAAACTAAGCGCTGGGTCGACAAAAGGCCCAACTAAATATAGGCCGGTGTAAGTTTGGGCCTGGCGCAATGTGTGAAGACCCCAATCATTCGGGCCCAAGAAAGACGCAGGCCGGCCCAATTGTGGGCCGCTAAAAACCTAGCCCGTTAGAGTCGAATGTTTCGGCCCGATCGACTACATCTGATTTTTTTCAGATAGCAAATGATGGCAGTAACTAGTAGGAATTAAGAACAAACCTACTCTATACAATAAAGAAATTACGGCATAGTAACTAAGAATAAACCTACACTATACAATAAAGGATTTAAGGTATATTACATCCACTGGGCATCGAAGTTCGCCACAAGTGATCATAAAGCGCAACGAAGATGCAGATTACAAAAACTGGGCGCCATTGCAGTGTAACAAAATAATACTGAACCAAGACCACTTCCAAGACAGTTCAAGAATTGCGGAGGAACTGCTGCGCAAGCTGCTGAGCAAGGCTGTGAGACCGGCCTAGCATGTCGGTCATAGCTTCCAGGTGTAGCTGTTTAGCGATGAGGTTCTCATCGGTGTTCTCCGCAATCTTTCTTAGAGATAGGACTTCAAGTCGAAGTTGAGTTGCAGAATGCCTTCCTGCTAGAACTTGGGACTGAAGAAGTCAAACTGATTCAGACAATGAATTCTGTGAGCTTGTTTGACTGTTAGTCTCAAGTAACTTGAACATTGCATCAAGTCAAGACTTTGGGGTTGTCTCGCTATCTTCAAGATGTTTTGCCTTCTTTGCTACAATATATGTTGGGTTTGTCTCACAGCCTTCAGCAGACTTGTGCATGCCATCAGGCATATCACCCTGAAACAAAGTAGAGAGATGATAGGTTTTGCATGTGTATAAACAAAGATGATAACTGTTCTGTCAATTCTATCAAATTTCAAATTAGAAAATAAAGAGTAAGTTCAAAATATCAATAGCATAATTTGGCATTGTTCATAATGCGGGGAGCTTCACCACACTACTGGATTACCATGTCAACATAACAAGCATAGATGAAGGGCAAAGAAAATCATTGTATCTATTTTGGATAATGTGCATGACATGTTGTTCATATCATTAGCGACATCAGTAAGATAAAACAGGAGATGACAAGGTGCAAACGTGGGCTACTTCAGCACACACTGGATTACAGATCCACAAAACCAAGCATACATATAGGGAGTATTAAGTAATGTGCATGGTATGAGTAAGGAATTTGGTTTTACAAGTAAAACTTAGAACTTACGGTTCTTATGAACATGCATTTTGGTAGAAACAGCAAACTAAACAGTAGTAAACGATAGGGAGTATGAGCAAATTAAATAGTAGTTGAGGATAAAGGCTTTAGAAGGACTGACTTACATTAACAGTTAACACCGGCTTTATAATGCCCTTCTCCATGTCAAGGGAAGGATAACTCAAGAATTTCAGCACAGAATCTTCTTCATAAGCATTGCCTGTACTCTACATTTTGTAGAGAGTAATTATAGATATGATAATACTGGAAGGGATAGAGGATAATGAAGATAAGATGCAGATTGATGCTACATAATCAACTACCATTCCCTGGAAGTACAAGCGTTACAGGACAAAATGTACTGACAAGCAATGGGCTACACTTCTGCATTGGCATTGTCTGTGTATTCTACTTGTTGGTAAGATTAAATATAGATCTGATCTTTTTAGTAAATGGTGGGCGAGGGAGATAAGATGCAGAATGCTACAAAATGAACCAATCCCTCTTCCCATAATACAAGAGTGTTTTGAACACTGGTGTACTGTAAAAAACATTCTTATATTATGGGACGGAGGGAGTAGCTGTTAATGTAAGTACAGTGATAGACCACGTTCAGTCCTTACAAGAGGACTGCAGAGCTAAACCTCTTCAAAAGCATTGGGTTGATTCTAAATTTGTGTAAGAGTCCATACGGATCTTATAATGTCCACCAAATGGACGATTACGAGGCTAACATGTGCAGTGATGCTACATAATCAAACAGCTATGAAAGTAAGTATGGTCATACAGGGCAAGAGGTACTCACAAGAGCAATGCAGTGTGCAGTATAGTTGCGAGATTCCGTGGTCCCTTGAGAACGAATGTTCTTCTGCTAACAGTTTTCGTACAAGTGAGACATTAAGGCAAATGCAGAAATGTACTTCAAATTGTGATGTGATATCATAGACAGTACCTTACACTGCAGCCGAGACCAATGTGTAACAAGATTATTCCAGTCAAGGTCGGATAAATGTAGCACCGGAGACTTTACAGAAATTTCGTTCAGAGGCTTGCCATCGAAGTGCGCTTGCCTCAGGTAGGAACGATACTTCATCAACAAGTGCTTGAAAAGCGCAACCAACCCTTGCTTGTCATCACAATCCAGTTTGCTCCTCGCCTATTTAAAAGAATGAAATCTTGTGTCTTCTGTCAGTAGAAACATATGCAGTAATGACCATGAATAACATTAGTACATTACTTACGCGTAAGTTGCGGAGGAAGACTGGAAATTGTTCTGTGTCTGCGGTATAGTCTTTCCATGAAGGAAAGATGCGCACAAAGTTCCTGACAACAACATAAGCTTCGTCTTCTAAACTGGGAAGAAATGGAATAGGGGTCCTATTTGCTGCAATTGGGGCTCTCTCTGGTTCGAAAAGGGATTTGGCAACTGGATTTGGTGTACTGTTTGCTGGAATGGGGGTTTTGCATCGTACAGCTGGTGCTATGTCAACTGGCATAATCATACTGTTTGCTGAGTTGGGGCATCAGAAATGACCAGTGTAGTAGGGCTAGAGTCTGCTAGAGTTGGGGTATTTTGTGGGTCAGGTAATATTGCAACTACACCTAATGGGCTATTTGACTTATCAGGTGCCACTACCTTTTCCTAATACTTTGCTTGTGCTCCTCCACGATCAGCAATCGCCCTCTTCCTTTTGAACGTCTGATACACAAGAACAACATTTGAACGGATAAATATGGTATGATGACAGATGGAATATGTACTAAAAATTGATAGGCAGGGCGTATTCACATACACGATGTGTAAACTAAGCTGACGGCAGTTCAACAAAGTAGAAGCAATGCAAAGCATCAGTTGCAAGATATGTGCGAGCAATGTAACCTTGGAAAGTTAGAGCAAGTACCTTGATGGGTGAATAAGATAGGGCATCTTCCTCTGACTCCTCCACTAGGGAGCTACATTGACTTAGGTCTCCCTCTAGCTTAGAATCACTGTTAGGATCATATTCTGAGCATGAATCTGTAGGTGGAGAGCGTTTGCATTGCATTGCATCCAGACTTGATTTCAGTCCCTTAATGCCAAGTTTGACAGCCATGGCATTGTTCTGCTTTATTCTTTTCATGCGCGCAAGCTCATAATCATTATGATGCTGTTCAGAATCTGAGATTCATGAAAACATAAAAAGTAGTCAGATTATCTATGGAATGCATTGTGGATTCAACTCGGAGAGTGTTTCCCTATAAACCCCTGCATATGCAAAGTTCACCTCCCCAACTGTGCTGACCAGACCACACACAGAAATACAAACCCCTTATGTCTCTATAACAGGCAGGCACACATTTCAAAACTGAAGTAGGAACATTAGAATCATATGAAATTCATATTTGAACAAATAAACGAAGCAATTATGAGTGGCGTAATGTTTAGCTTCAAGGGTGGAGTGTTGGTAGTGCGACACAAAGCAAGTAGGCAGATTGTATTCCATGTAAAAGATCGAAACCTATGTAAAAGCTGGAAATGACACTTTCTTTCTATACAATGAAGTGTTCATTACCCACACATGATGGAAGAGATCACATAGAGAAATACTATTCACTCATGTCTACGGTTCTAGTATTTAGAAACAGGGTGGTCCACCCTAAAAGAATATTGACAACAAATATGACAAGGCAAACATAGATGTAGTGAATCAATCATTTACTTGTGAGCTTATTAGGACAAGTATGTAGAATTGTAACTGCAGTAAGAGACCGTCCAAAATCTGAATGAAGAAGTTTGTCTAGCACTTATTGTTTGCAACTAATCGACGTGAATAATTGGATATTATATCGAATCAGTAAGAAAGACAAGTAAAATTGTCAACAAACCTAGCTTGCAGTAGTAATCTGGGTCAATGTCACTACGACCAACAATCCAAAATGACTAGTTTCTGTTCCGAGGGCCGGAATTTTGAAAACCCTGTGAACTTTAGAGGTACTAAAGATTACCGAAATACATCTGAACCATTATGTGTAGGTAGCACTGAGCACACAACAAACCCTAATGACAGTCCTGCATAATGAGTAATGAATCAATTAGAAAATGGGTGATGAAGAGTGGCTGCTGAGTGTTGAGGGCGTATCTCAGGATAAATCGGGTTGGCTTGGTGGGTGCTGCACGCCTGAGCCCTGAACGGACTGGGAAGGTAGGCACGGCGGCGCGCCCGGGCAGCGGTGACGCTGTTGGGCGAGCGGCTCCTGGCCTCCTGTTAGTCCGGCGTCTCCTCATAGAGTCATGTCGTCCGGGGACGGCAAGTTGCCGGTGAGGCAGGCAGCTGGGGGCTCGTAGAGATCAGAAGCGCGCAGCAGAACAGAGGGGAATCGAGGCCTGGGACGACCCAAAATCCCAGGGTGGGCCGGCCAACCGTGGGCACCCTGTAGAGATACACACCTGAGCGACGAACATGCATTTTCGAAACTAATTTAGGAACATTTAGCTGACCAATTAAACAACTCTGTTTTAATAATATCAGATTTGTATTTGAACATCTAAGCTTGTTTAGCTTGATGGGTGGAGCAGTGTTATTATGACACGAAACACGTATTCTGATTGTATAGTGATCATAAAAGGGGAAAACTCTAAGCATATTTTTTAGCAAAAGAGGGTTTCCCCTCCGATTTCTATTAAAGAAACTACCACGGAACCAACATGATCAATTAAACCCTAAGCATGATCAATTAAACCGTATTATGGCTGTACCATGGAAGATTTGAAGCTGCAAACCGGAGAAATGATATTTAGCATCCATTGTTTGCTTTGAACTAAGAACTAAATTCTAAGAGCTGAAAAGAAAGTAGAGTAACCAAGTTAAGATCTATTTTCTGGTTGAGATCAAAAAGTTGAGGAGATATGAAGTACCACCTCTCTTGTGGTGCCGTGTAGGCATCGGGGGTGCGATGGCTGTCGGTGGCATTGAAGCAGATCTCTGACGGTAGACGTGTGCATTGGGGGATAAGTCCCGTTGCGGTGGAAGAGAAGGTCGTGTGAGCGGCCCCGACAAAGAGGACGACGAGGCGATGAAGCGAGATGACGCAATGCAAGGCTATTGGTCCGTCGCCGTGGATGAGAAACGTCCATCTCTAGCAGTGGGCGACGCGGTCTTGGTAGGCGCTCCGACATGGTGGAGGACAGTGGCGATGGATGTGGTGGAGGACGACGACGATGGATGGGGTGGCGGACGGAGGCTGGTGTGGGGATGGGGTGTTCTAGAGCGGACGGTGTATGAATGGGAAAATGGAGGGAGAAGTACGGGGAACCATGTTTTTGGGACGCGCCTGTCTAAAATATGGGAAAGTTACGAACTTAGCCCCCGTTTAAAATTTGGACGTCTCGTCGGTTGGGGATAGGACGGTAATCTCGCATCTCGCCAATATTTGCCCAGAGCGATTTCGGGCGAGGACAGGGTGGTTGGCGCCCATGGTTGGCGCCCACGGTGTATGAAAGGGGCTGACAGGTAGGGCGGTTCTGTCACGTCTGAGTGAAGTTACAAACCTGCCCCTATTGAAAATATTTGCCTACATCGATTTCGGCCGAGTCGAGTTTGTTTTGCCGCCCACCGTGTATGAATTGGGAATGGAGGGAGAAACAGAGGTCTTTCGGACGAGCTTGAATCAAATGTGTTTTGGTGCCCATGTTTGACGCCCACCGTGTCGGAATGGGCTCAGAGGCGGTCGTGTCACGTCTAATTGAAGTTACTAACCTACCCATATTTAGAGCAGTGGAAATCGGGCCGATGGATTGTCCGTGTAATGGGTAGACATTAATTTCTATCTCCCAAACACTTGGCTTCGGGCAGCCGACGTGGGAGTGGATATTTTGCTGCTTCTTTCGAATTTTGGGACAATAAGCACCCACGTTTACCCTGGCAACTAAATTTGAATCCATTTTGTATTCCTATATGAATCTTTATAAATCATTCTATGTGTTTTTATATATCTTCAAAAGGACGACAAAGATGTATTCCACTGTCATATATGAATATGGTTTACAAATGCCGATACTCAAATTTAGAAACTAGAATCCAGTTTAAGGTGAATTCGAATATTTGGAACACTTCATGTCCAACTCAAATGTCACACGCAACATAAATGTGTACTCCCATTTAGATATGTACACAAGCGATGTATCAAGATTCAAATACCGAGTCAATCAACCAAGAATGTACAGAACTAACAGACATATAAACACTTATAGAGTATATGGATCAATAATATCAACTAACATACATAAGCCAGGCCGCTATACTTTTTTTTGGCTACAACAGCATCCTTTTTTTAGCCAGCATCTTGGCCCTTTCCAATGCGTGCCACTTATGGTCCATCTATACTACTACTATTGCTGAATGCAGATTCAGCCCGATTGGCATATTTTTAGGTCTGGTACAACAATCCAAATAAAATGTCTCCGAGTCTTATCAATTAATACAGACTTGTGCTCAAATAAAATTACGAACCAAAAAACAGAAAAAACAATTATTACATGATCTCTAAAACAAATGGTTTGATTAATTACATGAACAGACAACACAAAGGTTATTCAACTATGGAAAGAACATTTCACCTATGATTTACCAAGTAGGAGTTTAATTTCCTTTTTTCCTTCAGGACCTTAACAATCTGGTCAGTCTCAGCTTGCTTCATTTTGAAATCCACCAAATATTTAATGGTTGTCTTGAGTACTACTTGTGATTGTGTTGTTTGCTTCCTCAACATGTCAACTTCATCTCTAAGTGCAGAAGCAGAATATCTTTCTACCACTAGTTTAGCCTCTAGAGCATCAATAGTTGGCAATTCATAATGCATGATTGGGCCGGTGCCACTACTGTTGGATGATGCAATGTCTATGGGGACCTCACTCTTTGATATTGGGCTAACCTGTTTTGCCATTAAAGTTCCGATTGGATTCAAAAAAGTTGAAGTTAGCAAAACATCTCAACTGGGAGTTATAACAGCAAACCAGTTAACAAACAAGGAATTAAAGAGTTTCAATTGGATGCTGAAAAGTAGTTATTAACATCATTGTAACCCGCTGTTGTAGCAGCAAAGCAGTTAAACAAACAAGGAATTAAAGAGTTTCAGTTGGATGCTGAAAAGTAGTTATTAACATCATTGTAACCCGTTGTTGCGGCAGCAAATCAGTTAAACAAACAAGTAGATATTTAAGTTAAGGCAAATAGGTAATTCTTAACAGTAAGTATCAAACACATAGATAGACGCAGTCTACAATATGATTAATAGGCTGTGCCATTATGTAATCAGTAGCAAACTAAATTAAGCCAAGCAACGTAATTGAACAATTTTGCAATAAATGGCTAACTAAAATTCCGAGAAGCAGGTAACTGAACTTACGCTAGTTCTTTGTACAGACACACTATAACTTCTTTTTCGCTTACAAGGTTGTACGAAGGAGTCCATGGCATCAATTGCTTGGATACGCAGTCCCAATACTTCTTTCTTCCCACACTGCATGGGTAAGTCGAATGGTTAATCTGGTAAGATGGTGCGTCCTTGATATGTTATATGAGGACGTGTAGTCAGACTAGTTGTAGCCAAACACATCACACTGGCTTTTACTGTATATTTCATGCAATTACTTTTGGGATATCGAGATCTAAGCAATCTACAATAGGATGAAAAGACTGGCATCCTTCACATTATTGGCGAACTCAGTTCATAGAAACAAGCAATTCAACCATTCTGTGGGTAAATCAAAAGCGCCACTGGAATATTTTTCACTATCCAATCATACACGCAAAAAGGGGCGACGCCATCATAGGGGCTGGTATGGGCGGCCGCCTCAGGTGGCTGGAAAGTGTGAACCTAGTTTGAGTCGTCCAGGTTGGCCACGCTAGTTTTGTTCGTCCCAACGCACGAGCAGGCAATGTAAAAATGAAGAAAAATGTTTCAATTTGGATGGGCCAATAACATAAGTGCAAGGCAGGCCCTATAGCAGGCTCGCGGCCCAAACGAGCGCCTGCCATATCGATCGACAGTAGGAAAAATCTCAATTCATTCGCTCCAGCCTCCAGTCTGGTTTGCTCCTAACCTAGCCGCCGCTGGACAGACCGACACAGCACTTCCTCGCGCCCTTCTTGGAGGGCGGTCGCCGGGCTTCAAGCAAACAGAAGGACAAGAAGATGAAGATCCAACCCTAGGTGTAGCCTGCATGGGAGGCAGCGGCGGCAACACAGGCATGGCATCGAGCTTACGCAAACGGACAGTCGCAACTTGTAAGAGTAGCATGCGCAACGAGCAGGTACATCATAGCCCTGATTATATCTAGTTCAACTCTTCAATTTCTGGCCAATAGTTAAACCTGACGGTGTTGTAAAACTGCCTGTATGTAGGGAATCTATGAGAAAATGAAACCAATTTTTACTTATTTTATAACTCCCCCAATCAATACTAAACTGACTGAATCTGATGTATCTAATCAAGTTTCTGGTGCAAACATACAAGCTCATGTTGTTCTTGAGCCTAAAGTGTCTAATGAACAGACTGCTAATGAAGGATTTGATGCAAACATTTTACATGCTCCTGGTGATGAACATATAGTGTCTAATGAGGGATCTAATGCAAGCATTTTGCAAGCTCGTTGAAGGATTTAGTGTCTAATGATGATCTACTATGTTGAGAGAGACAGAGATTTGCAGGCATTGATGACAAGCAAATTATAGTGCAATTTCATAGCTTCAGGAAACGTCGAGGCCATCTACCATAAAGTCCGCGTATCATGACAACATAGCATAAATACTTTTGTAATATGTTGTTTGAAACTATTGGCATACTTGTGCAGGATAGATATATTGATATGCAGTTTGCGCACTGGTTATACATGCAATTACACTTTGATATTTTCAGCCAGAGAACGAATAATTCAAGCAGGTACAGCCCTGTTTGTAGTCCTTGTACACCATGTTGCATTCTGTGTTTTTTGGTACTTGCATCATTTAGTGTTTATAATCTGAACTACTATGGATCATTAGCTGGTTTTCAAAGTGCATGTAGCTTCACATTTCTCAAGTTATGTTGATTTCCGGAGTGTAAGTGCCCTCGTATTTTTTAAGTTAAATGTTCGCCCCTGGTAACCTGAATTCGTGGATGATCCACTGCACAAATCATACACGAATGCCAGTACGAATTAAATGAAATGCAGGGACTTACGCTAGCTCATTGTATAGGCTCACTGCAGCTCTGCTTGCACTTGGGATGTTCCATGTACAAGTCCATGTTACCACTTGCTTGGATGTGCAGGCCTTGTGCTCCTTGCATCCCTCTCTGCATTTTTGACACGGCGAATGGTTGATCAAATAAGAGGAATCGACCTTGATGTTGTACCGGAGGACAGATACTTACAAGGTTATACAGGTGTGCAGGATGTGTACCAGATTCTGTAGCGCCGTCATGCTTCGCTAAAAATGGATTTGCTTGTTTCAGATGATATCTCCAAAAGAAATAAGAGTTAAAGTCAGAGTTGCATAGGCGTGTAAGCTAAAAGAGCAGTGAAAGGATATCCAAACATCGTCGGAACTGTGCACAAGGGAGTGATGTGTGGATACCTAGTTCGGGCCGGCGTTTGGGCATGCTCGCCTAGCTAGAGTGTTGGCGTTGGCTGGCCACGCACGGATGCAGATCTTGAGTGGCAGCGGAGTGCTACGATGCAGTGGATGAGACCGTTGGTGAAGCCCCAACGGCCTCGAGGGGCGGAGGTGCGACGATGTGCTCGGTGAAGTAGCCCCGGTGAGCTGGGAGACGGCGTTGGTGAAGCGCACCTGATGTGGTGGAACTTGGTGTCTGTGAGGTACGTTGGTTGCGGCGGCCGACGTTGTCGGTCGACCACCCGATGCGGTGGACGAGGGCGTAGAGGAGGTAGCTCCGGTGCGGTGGTGAAGCGCAACCGTCGTCTTCATCGTTGTCGTCCGGCATAGAGGGGAACAGTGGGGAAAGAGACGAGACGAGGGGCGATTCGAGGGATGGCAGCGATTAGGGATTTGAGCAATCTGGGCGCGGAAGGGGACGGTGGAGAAGAGAGATTTTGCAGGGCTGGAATTGGGGCCGCCAGATATTTCAATCCGAAACGTGGAAGTGCGAACTTATATTGTCGTCGTCCTTTTTTTTGGGGAGGGGGTGGGTGGCTGGGTGCTACGCGTCCGTCCAACACACACGACCACCCCAACAGGACTATGCTTTGGTGCCTTAAGGCACCTGCCTTTCTGTCTATGACATGTGGGCCCAACATATGGCTGGCCCACATGTCAATCACCCAAGGGCAGTTGCCTTTAAGGCACCGATGCAGCATCCACCCCGACATGACCCTGGTCTGCCTGGTGCGCCTACATTTGAGAATGCAAACGAATCTTCTTTCATTTGCAAACGAATCTGTATGTATTACCATGCCCATGTTTTCCTTGCAATAATTAGTCATTCGAAACGAGATACTCCATCCGTTCACTTTTGTAAGTCGTTTCAGACAACTTAAAATGAACTGTTTTGCACATTGTCTGAAATGTCTTCAAGGTCTTAAAAAAGTGAACAAAGGGAGTACTATAAATTAATTAATGAGGAGTTATTTGAAAAAAAATTGGTACCCACGCTAACGTGGATTAGAGTATGTCACATAATTAGTTATTTGAATTAGAGTGTGTGTCACGTAGTTAGTTATTTGAATTAGAGTGTGTGTCACGTAGCAATCTCCAACTCTAACGTGGATTTCGCATTTCACTGTATCCACGCTACTTTTTTAATACAAATTCATATGTATATGATGAACACCATGGTAGTGAGAAAACTTTTGGATGGATTCAAACATATGACCTACAAAATAGCACAACAAATTGAGGCAATGTCAACTTTTCGAAACTTAGTATGGCACGAATTCGAAATAATTACCCGTATGCCTGGTCCTCGGTTCAAATCTTACAATGTACACCGAATTGAAACATCGATATTATGTCTCGTACTATGTACATTCAAATGTTGTTTTTAGCCCCCCCCCCCCCGCACAAACGCTACATACTTCCTGTATCGATCAATCTTCCTCTCCTAACCACCTTAGGAAGCTATCGATTTCCAACACACATTCATTCTTTCTCTCCATGTTTCAATCTCTAAGTCTCTCAACTACACAATCCTTTTTTCCATTCTGTTACCAAATGTATTTACCTCACACACGCGCCATTGCACCACATGCCGAGCTCTCTCTCTCCCCCCTCTCCCTCTCACCCTCTCGCACTAAATACATGCATTGCCTATCTAGCCCCCCAACCTCTCATGCGCACGCAAGCACGTTGTATAACTAGGTCACTCCCTCGAGACTGTCTCACTCTTTCTTCTGCACGGCGGGCCACACTCGCTCAATCTCGCTCTCTTTATGTGAGTCTCGTTTAACCTCGTTTTCTTTCACACACAAATGATATATCTTCATGTTCGGGCCTCGATCGACACACTCTATACTCTCTCACGCAGATTGTCTATCTAGGTCAGTCCATCCAAGCCGCCGCCACTCTTTTGACCTCATGGTGGGGCCATGCTCACTCAATCTATCTCTCTATCTCTCCGTATGTCTCGATTGACCTCGCTCTTTCTCGGACAAAAATGATATATCACCATGTTTGAGCCCAGTTTGACCTATTCACATTGTATACTCTCTCACGTACATCGTCTATCTAGGTCACTCTCTCCAACCCGTCTCACTCTTTCGATCGCATGGCGACCCTATGTGATCGTTTGACCTTGCTTCCTCCCACACACAAAATATATCTACACGTCTGTGACTGGATCATCTCTCAAGCTCTACCTTACAGCCCTCACCCTTGCCAAAAGCTCAATCGAACAATATCTCTCCGGAGCATATATATTTGTTCAATGAATGTCGGACCACACTCACTTTGTCTCTCTATCTATATGTCTCTCGATTGACCTCGCTTTCTCACACCGTATCTTCCACGCGTTGAAGCTACTACCTCTCCATCCCTCGCAAAGCTGGAGCTATTTACATTGCGAGGGGCACTCCAACATTGGATTAATTTGTGTAGGCATTTATTCCGGTCGGTTTAGATTATATTTTTGTAGCATTCGGCCCACAACTGCTCCAAACACCGTTGCAACCCACGCAACTCCCCTAGTTGATTTCCCTCTGGCTCGGTCATCGCTCTCTCGCATGTCCTTTCTCGCCTTCAACGTCACACCATGGTATTATTGAAAAAACTATGTTGTTCTCTTTAATTATTATAAATAAGCTACAAAACTACACACCGATAGTCCACTTGGAATGGAACAAATTTCGACCTACAAATTAAAGTGCTACAAAATACACACCGAGGGGCCCACATGTCATGAAACAAATTTGGACCCATATACAAATTAAAAAATAAAGGACAAGGATCAAACATGCAACCGGGCCTTCAAGCCGCACGTTAATAGGCAACATACGTAGAATAGCAATGTTTGTTGTACCCCCTTTGTTCACATAATGTTTTTATGTTACCACATCCTAATTAATGGATAACATGTAATATTATTTTTAGTACTATTCGCCTTCACTTACTGGTGGGTTCCATGTGTGCTCTCTCTCTCTCTTCTCCCCTTCTGCGTTTAGACGCACGGGCAAATAGGAAGAACTCGCGGGCGATGTTGCCGTTGACCATATCTAGACGCGTTCACAAGTCACGTCACCAGTTTCACATACTAGCAGCACTAATCAGTGTGTACGTGCAATGCACGTTAATTTAGAAGTATATTAAGTGCATGTGGATATTAACTACTAGGATGTTATTTGCGTGTTGTCATGTGATTAGCACTATTTTTGGCATGAAATTAACTGCACGCTAAACGTGTTGAGCGCTCGACATTGAAGCAGTCTAAGTCGTTGGATGACAAAGAATACATGTGGCTTGATGACGTTTTATATTTAATTTGATACGGCTCTAGCAGAACATTCAATCGATCAAACCATACATTTCGTTCAATCTGACTCCGACTTTAAATTATAAGACGATTGATATAAAATAAACAGAAATGATAAACGTTCGTATTTTAAGCATGTCAATCCGAACGTTTTTCATGGCAAATTTAGATTACGCGGCGACGACGGGGGCGTCTCGCGGTGGGGAGCGTCTCCTCTGTCGTGCTTTGTGTGTCGTCGGGCCACTGACCGACAGCGACGGTGACGTCTTGCGCCGTTGTTGGCGTACTCCTGGACGTTGGCCTAGCTTCAAGGAAGGCCAAAATGTTCTGGACTTCGGAGCGAGTCAACTGGCGGGAGGAGGCGACTGGCGTTGGTGCAAGGAAGCGGTCGATGGCGGCCATCCATGCCGCTGAGGGGGGCACTGGCACCCGCGCGGGGACAGGCGCTGTCAACGGCGCGACGGAGACATTCGTGTGCACGGGCACCAGCACGGGCGTGCACGTCAGTGCACGCGCGGGCGCATGCGCTGGCAAGTGCACAGGCACCGGCACGGGCGTGCGCGTCAGTGCACGCACATGCGACAATGTGCGGCTCCCAGCCCATCAATGCCACGGGGATGGGCGTTGAGGAGCTGGAACGGGAACGGGGACAGGCGCCGCGTCTTCCCGCAAGGCAAGTTCAAGCTCGTCCCAAAGCGCCTTATGTTCTTGAGACTCCGGCTGGGTGTCTTCCTCATAAAACTGGAACACTAAAGGCAGACCATCGTGATGCGGCATGGCGTACGTAGGTCAGGTTAGTTGGAGGTAGACGACAGGAGAATTGGAGAGGAAGAGAGATGATTGTAGCGATACTGGGTAGTGCGGGGTTGATTTTAAACTGCGGCGCCGGCGACATTAAAAGTGGGAGCAGTTGGGACGACAGTGGGCGGCGGATCCTGGTCAAAGGGCTCGCCTCCCGGTGAGTCTGCACAGCGGTCTGCTCGCACGCCTCCCTGACAGCCGGCGCAGCGGTCTACTCGCACACCTCCCATCGACTCACACGCTTGCTGGGACGGCACCTGCCGATGAGAAGCGGGGACTCGTGGCGGCACGTAAACGCCCACGGTTTCAATAGTGAAAGCGTTTGCCTTAACGTGACAGGTCTTTGTTCCAAAATACCTTGGCTCTTCATTTGTGCAACTTGTCATAAGCAGCTTGTCTCGAATTGAAGAAAATACTTACGAAGGAATATTTGTGCCATATCACGTGACCATGCTCAGTTTCAAGAATTTATGCTCACTTTTGGATTTTCTGAAATTTAAGATCCAGGATTCGAAACAATATCATAACCTGCATCATGCAATAAATTTTTAAGCCATACATCTGTCCTGTTGTATTTCTTAAGAAAGGATTTGGTCAAACATTTTGCTTAGTTAGACTTCGGACAAGTTATAGATGCAGAGTAAAAGGATAATCCCTTCGTACCAGTGCATTGCCTGATATATTAACTCAAGTATTAGGCACGAACAAACGGGCTCAATTCTGTGCTCATCCTGGTGTAGTAGTAGTAGTAGTAGTACTAGGCAATGCAGTTGACGGGTGACCTTGACGAGCGGCGACCGAGGGAATTAAACCGTGCTCGGCATGGTAGGTAACCTTGTCTAGTTACTAAAGCATCCCTCCGTTGTTCATCGGTAGTCATTATGGACCGGGGACATGAGGGGAATTTCCTAGGGCTGGAATTCTGGCCGCCAGATATTTCGACTTGAAACGCTGAGGCTCGACTGGTTGGGGTTGCCTAATGTGCGTACCACACACGCCACCGAAGGACACGAGCCCGGGTTTTTTTAGGATCAACACGAGCCAAGGTCTTGCTGATACGCCGTTGGGTCCTACCATTCGAGAATACGAAAGGAACCTTTTAAATTGCCGAACGAATCTATGTGTATTACAATACCCGTATTTTTCTTGCAAATACTAATCTCAACGTGGTAACTGATTCATGACGAGTTGTTGAATTAGAGTGAGTTTGTGATATAGTGATCTCAACGTGGATTTCACATTTCATGGTATCCCTAGTAAGTTTTCCAATGCAAATTCAAATTTAAAAGATGAACAATATGGAGGTGAGAAAACTTTGTATATATCAAGCATATGACCACACACAGAGAGAGACACACACACGCACGAACACAACAACAATCCAATAAGTATAGTGCATCTATTTTTCCAAACCATGCATGTATGACACGAATTCAAAAATACTCCTTCTATTCCTAAATATTAGTCTTTTAGAGAGTTCAACAAGTGATTACATACGGAGCAAAATGAGTGAATCTAGACTCTAAAATTAAGAACAGTATATCCGCACCTAAAGCGAGCCCTCACAGCGATTTGGGTTTCTGGCCGTCCGTTTTATTGATCTGTCCATTTATGTCCGTCGGATGCGTGTGGGGCGCTACTTGCCTGCTGTCCTAGGGGCAGCTACTCCCGTGACTTTTTTGGGCTCCTCTCGTTGATTGGGCCAGTAAGCGAGCAGCCAGGCCAAGCGGCCCATCCGTAGAGAACAACTCCCTTCGCTCCATACCCTGCCAGACTGATTTCCATGCCGCAACCCCTCCGTAATCTTATCGTGACGGCGGCGACGGCGGCGACCACGAGGAACAACGTCGCTGCATCGGCTGCGCCCAGTGCATCCGCGCCTCCGTCCGCCGCTTCCCATGTACAAACACGATCCTCTCTTCATCACTCCCTCGCGCGTGTTTCTCTCTCCGTTTCTTGCGGTTTCTAACGATGATCCGCCCGGTGGGTGCGCGTGTCGACCTGCAGGGGTGGAGGGCGTGGCCATGGAGGTGGACAGGCGAGCTGCCACCCAAGATCTTGCCCTTGTCATTCTCAATCTGGCAGCCCTGGGCTCTTCCATGATGCCAGACTTGCTGGTACATCTCGCCTCCTTCAGTTTACCCATAGTGGTTTATTTTCCATTGTTCAGGTTGTGGATAAAGAGAAGAGGAAGCAAGTAACGGATGAGATGGGCGGTGCAATGAGAGCAAGAGATTCAAAGCAAGACATGGACATACTTGCCGCTTTTAGAAGAGATGCGGACCATGAGGGTACGATCTGGGCATCTTGCCATTCTCTTAAGTTTAGTTAACCTGTAATTCAACATGCACATGAAGGTAGGATCCGACTACTAACATTATTTTATTGTGATGTTTACAGTCTAGAGTCTAGACATGCCGGAGTCTCCATTGACTAGATGCATGAAATTTTGAAGCATTCCTCTCATCAAAATGCAAGATCTAACATATTTTGTTTTCTGTATATCTGATATACATGTTTAGCGATTTCACATTTTGGGTAATATGTAGATTATTTTGCCTATGGCATGGTGGTCCTGCGGCATTATCTTCGTAAAATATTTCCTCTCTAATATTGGTCATTTTGTGTGCGCTACACGCTTGTAGGAGGATAAAATAGTAGTAGAACTAGATGAAGAAGAAGAACTCATCAAATCAATCACTTTTAGAGTATCCTCTATGTCAACTTTTATATGTACCTGCATGTGCAAATTTGTATTTGAAATTATTACTAACCCTATCATACGGTTGGTTATTGCATAACTCGAAAGATTTATGTTAAACGGATCGGAGAGGTCGATGGAGATGTTGAAGCGGTTACAGGAGGAAAAAGTAGTGGTAGAACTAGATGAAGAAGACGAAGTACTCATCAAATCAATAACTTTTAGAGTAATCCTCTATGTGAACTTTCATATGTACCTGCATGTGCAGACTTGTATTTGAAATTATTTCCAACCCTTTCATAATGTTGGTTATTGTAGAACTCGAAAGATTATGTTAAACGGATCAAAAAGGTCGACGACGACGATGAAGATTTTGCTATACCAGGACAGTCAAGTGTCACATCAAAGGTACTTGTCTCGCTATATTGTGTGTTCTGTCTTTTCTTCTTTTCTATTTGTATTTCATATTATATGTTCTATGGTCTAGACTAAGGAGATGCTTATTTTTATATTCCTGCTTCTCATAGTGCTGAGAGGCTAAATTACTCTGCCCTGCCTTTTTTGTTATGAATTTGGTTGGGCTTCGAATTCGATCGTGGGTTGACCTGGGTGTGCCTCTTTCTCTGTGGGGTTTGGGTTCTAGGCGAGGTTTGTGCTCCGGAAGGGATCCAGCCTACGCATCGAGGTGCAGCCAACCGGCGACATGGTCATGTGCGCCACAGCCAAGGGGTGCAGGTGCATGACTCTGCTTCTCTCTCTGCCTACACGTTTGTTCCCTGTACCATAGTTTAGATAGTGTTCAGTTGAGCTAATTTGAGGGGAGTTATTGTGATGAGGGAAGGTTCGGCCGGTGCTAGCTGGGCTACATCATTTTTGTGGGGGTTTTGTGGTCTGTGTTATATACATTAAAAAATCACCCTTCTAGAAATTAACCGTGGCATACTGTTTTCTCCCTAGGTGTCCACTGATCTTCTGCACGAGAGGCATAGTATGTGCCAGTCCATTTGAAGCCTCTAAAAAGACTAATATTTAGGAACGAAGGGATTAAAATGTAAGACATCCATGGTCCTCAGTTCAATATTTAAAATGAACATGAAACTAAAACATGAATATTAAGTCTAGTACTACAGTACATGCAAATGTTGTGTTTAGGCGGAGCTATGATTGTCGGGGGTCAACCCCTCGACCTTAGATAAAATTGTGGAGCTCTGTTTAGGGTTGTTTAGATTATATTTGTCCCCACCCTCCCAACCACCGATTGGTTGTGCACCCCCACCCCTCCTCCCCGGGAGAATATCATGTGCCCCCATACCTTAGATGCTATATGCCGATACGAGTTGCTTGGAGCTTGTAGATCTGAGATATAGCAGCTCACATGATGTGTCTTAATTTTTTTTGCAGGAAACCTTGATGAGTTTGAGAATTGCACACAATTTGTACAAAAACTACTTAGATGCCCTTTGATCCCATATCCAATGACCTCGAAGCTCGTATCACCATAGCATCTAAGATGAAGGAGGACATCATATTCTCCTGTATGTAAGAATATCATGTGCTACCACACCTTAGATGCTTTGGTGATACAAGCTCTTCGAGGCGTTGGATTTGTGACCCAACACCTCCTTGGTGGTTCGAATGGTTTTTTTGCAGAAAAGCCCCAAAAGAGTTCGGCCACTGCTTACAAGCACAAAGACTACTCAGATGCCATTGGATCTCAGATCAAACGACCTCCAAGCTCGTATCACCGTAGCATCCAAGCTGCGATAACACCTTATGTTTTCTCGCACGGGAGAGTATGAGGTGCTCCCGCACCATAGATTCTATGGTGATACGAGTTCACTGAGATCTAACGGCCCACAGTAGGAGGTTTGAATGTTTTTGCAATATACAACTGATAGAGTTTGGGAAATGCGCAGAAAGTACAAGTACTACGCATGTGCCATCTGATCACTGAGCATACGACCTAGATGCTCATATCACCATAGCGGGTAATTAAGCTACGGGGAGCACCTAATATGAGCACCGGGGAGCCGTTGGATCGAAGATGCAGCGGCACATACGAGGCCTGAATGTTTTATTAGCAAAAAAACCTTTGGAACGTTTGGAAATCGCGCATAATTACAAAGACTACTCCCAAGCCATTGAATCTCACTTCCAACGGTGTAAAAACTTGTATCACCATAGTATCTAAGCTGCAGGGTGGATGTGATATTCTATGCCGCTGTCATTTTTGTTCGTAAACTTGCAAAATACGTGTAACTCGTGCCGTTACTTGTCTAACCGCGCAAAGTGTTTGTTCAAAAAAACCATCCTACACTGAAATATCGGAACAACACACGGGGGTCCCACTTGTCATTAATTAAAATTGGACCTAAAACTAACAAATCTGAAAGACGAGATTCGAACTGGCAACCTGGACTACAAAGCGTAAGTCGATAGCCTGAAAAAACGAACGGTTGTTGGCTTTGTCCCATAACTTGATTTTATACAGTACTTGCATTGAATAGAGTAGAGAGAGTGCCTCGTCAACACGTGCATGACCGTTGTCTCACTTACTGGTGGGTCCCAGGTCTGCGATCTCAATCTCTCTTCTCTCCATCATCTAACCTTTGCACGGGCACACACGAAGAGCGGCGCTAGCTTGCCGTGGTATTATTACAACTAAAAAAAGCTTGGAAAATAGAAGAATCGCCTAGAACAAGAGACGTTGTGGCTGGTCGAGACGGAGCTAACCACATCTATCCTCCGTTCCACGTTTGCATGATGAAGCTGTGTGGCTAGTGGGGTGTTTTCGACCGACTGGCTGGGTCCCGAGGTCGAACCATAGGTACTATGTTTGATACAGTATATTTTTACATGCACATTTTTCCTCCATGCCGAGACGTGGCACACCCTACCGCGCGGTTTTGGGGTCCTCCCGGGTGGTGCACGCATATATTCTTCCTGACGTGGGACGCCCTACCGGGCGTTTTCTGGGTCCTCCTCGGTCGTAGCGCGGAAGCAAGTAAATGAATCATCAAATCACGAAAGACCACCTTTCCCGCCAAGTACATAAGTGAAGCACGGTGGCTAGCTAGTTGGGCTAGTTCGACCGATTGGCTAGGCCGCCGCCACATTTGTTTTTTCACCCCTTTTTTATCTACTTGCCAGCAGGTAAATTTAAATATCCACTGCGGCGTTGCTCTGGTGTTTGGGTGCAGCAGGATTTTTAATTTTTTGATTGATGAGAGCAGGCGCGGCAGGATTTTTAAGTTTTTGATTGACGGGAACAGGCGCGACAACAATTAGTCACGATGACTCCGCTTGTAAAAACCCACTGCTCCCTGATGTGAGAAGTCGTCGACTGGTGTTTTACCATGGTGAAAACCAAAAGATTCCCCGCTCCTCGGCTAGCTCCCTCCGCCTTCCTGTAGATTGCATTGCCTTTCAGCTGTTTTGCCCCCTTTGCTTCCTCTCCCCATTACTTCTACCTGGTGCCATGGAGGCACAGCAAATCATGGAGTCTGAGGTGAGGCGCCTAACACAGGAGCTCCATGCCAAGGATGCGGAGCTCAGGGCCAAGGACGTGGAGCTCCGTGAGCTCAAGGAGGAGAGGAGTGCCATGCTCCTCCGTTATGTGCGGGAGTTCATGGAGCTTCAAAAGCGGCAGGCGTCCACCACAAAGATGCTCAAGGCGTCGGCGGCGTTGCTGCAGAAAGCGGGAGATACGATAGGCCGTCAGGGGAGCCGGCTGGAGTGCGAGCGAGCCAATCGTCACGAGGTCCAGGATCGCCTCAGCCACTTGGTGAACCAAGTTGCCACGCACGTGTTGTGGATGCACGATGCCTACCATCGTGCCAGCGCGACAATGTCGGCCGTCGGGCTAAACCCGTTCGACCACCCGGTCGACTTCAACGAGCTGCGGCTTCCTGACCTGGTCTCCTTCTTCACCTATATCTCCGAGGAGCTGAGCCGGCGCGCTTGCGATGGTGGGGGCTGAGTTGGACAAGGAGGGGTTGCAGGCTGCCGTCGCCATTGCCGGGCAAATCTTTTCAGGGCTCTGTCACCGGAATCCATTCGTGCCATTGGATGCCGTCTTTGACGAGCTGGCTCCCGTCGACCGGGAGTGGGCTCTCTGGGCGGTTGCACCCTGCATCACCAACGTCATGCGCCTCAAGAAGCAGAGGGACATCGGTGGTGTTTAGGCGCCCTCTGCATGGGCATGTCCATATCTCGGCGCAACATGACCGTTGGATCAAACTCAGATGGTGCAGATCAGTCACTATAGCACAAAGCGCGTGGGTGTGTTTGGTTGCATTCTCATCTCAATATAGTTGTTTCCTCTTCGTGTATTTTTGTCAACCTACTAGTGTGGACTCATGCACCCTTCATGCACTCTGCCAAACACCCAAAAGTGGGTCGAGAAGGGAACTTTTTCTCCCATCCCGTGCACCCTTCATACACCCTGTCTAACACTATTCGTGCTTCATATGGTTCATGTTTCGTGGAGTACTGTAGCACCGTATTCTCCGTGCGCTGTGGACCTAGTTCTGTTAACATTGATCTCACTGTTCATTCTCGACCGGACAGTCAAAAAAGAGGTACTATGTTACATATAGGAGTAGTTGACATGCGCACAACATCATTTGTTATCGTCATATCTTACTACACTAGCAACAAGATTGTGTAGTACTACTGACGTACTACATGCCTAGTAGTAGGAGCACTATGTATGTTCAAGTGGCTGCCGTGTTTCGCACTCCTCCGTCGTAAGAGTGGAAACGCTTGTTGTAATCATTTTTTTCTTCAGAATGAAAAACAGTGGACACGCTCTACCGTGTGGATCCTCCTCCATCCATGCACTAAATTACTCACTTTCACCGACGTGTGGGACAGCCAGCACCTGGGTCCACCAGCCATGCACTAAATTACTCCATAGTAGAGTGACGGTAGACTACCCCGATCGAACCGCCGCATTAATGCCCAATGAGCTATCAAATCACAAACCCCCCTCCTTTCCAGCAGTAAGTTGGACGGACGAAGCAACCATCATTTCACTCTTCTCTCTCAGCTTGCTCTCTTGAAGAAAACCCCCACTCGCTTCGCTTCTCCCTCATCTCGTTCCTCCTTTCACTCTTCTCTCTTAGCTTCCTCTCTTGGATGGACGCCGGAGCATCGGCCGACATGATGTCTATGGCTCTGGCCAAAACCGTCGAGGCTCATGGTACAAAAAAGCGCAAGCACCCCGCCGAGACTACCGCAGACAAGCTCAAAGCCATCGCCCTGTCCAAGCCCCCCTCTCCGGGATCCCTCATTAAGCAAGTCCAGGTAATGTCTCTTGTTGACGATATTTTTCTCGATCTTGATCGTGTTTTTTCATCTAACACGCAGTACTAGTACTGGTAGTACAACTTTTTGGGTGATCTTGCATGTGATTTTAGTGTGCCAAATGATGGTTCTAAATTCCTCTTTTGACCAAAACATGCGAGGGGTTGACACTGATTTCTTATAGATTACTTTCAACTACTCCCTCTGTCCCAAATTTCTTGTCTTAGATTTGTCTAGATACGGATGTATCTAATACTAAAATGTGACTTGATACATTCGTATCTAGACAAATCCAAGACAAGAATTTTGGGACGGAGGGAGTACTTTATGAACATCAATGCTACCTTTTAAGAGGGTATATTTTCCTCAGTAACTTGTGTTATGGATATTGCATGTAATCCTCTACTCGCATGCCTTTGAAGACATGTTCTAGTGTCTTTGTTCACTCATTTCTGTGCGTATATGTAGTCATATATGGAGTATAATATCAAAAATCATCTTATATTTCTGAATGGAGGTAGTAATAAAATATGGTTTCTGTTTGAATTAGAACCAGGTCCGCGGTGGAGATGAAGTTCTCAAAGTCATGCCATGTGAACTGGAAGACCTGATGATGAGTTCTACTGCTGAACTATCCAGCTGCTGTGTCCTTGTCGCCACGTGTCCTGAACTAGTGTTTTCCTGTAGCATTGTTGGCAGGCGTGTTCTTGAGGTTGTACTTGACCACAACAATTTCCTGGCTGTGCCTTCGATTACGAAGGGTGTGGTTCTTGTAAAGCTTCCCAACAAATCTGATGCGGCATGTCTTCATCATCATGTTTATGAGTGGAAAGACCACTCTGTTAGGTTCTTCAAGGTTGACAAGATGGTGATGGTGCATGTAGACATCTCACACGAAGTCCATGGTCTACTCAGTTATGCGGGGTTCATCCCGTAGGTCGGTGGCAAGAAATAGTCTGCAGAGTTTAGTTAGTGCAACTTTGCTTGTCTGTAGTAAGTACTATTGTTCAGTACTTGATTTGTGTTTGTGAACCCTGTATTGTTTATTAGTACTGCCGCTTTTGGTGTGTGGTCAGTCCTGAGAACGGTCTATGTTAATGTTTGTGCACTCAATTCAGTCTGTACATTTTGTAGTATCCAGATCATATTTTTTGTGAGGACGGTTTATCAACTATGGTTACACTCCAATATCTGTATGCACTGCAGGGTTTATCGCACCCTCCAGGATTTCTAGTCCCATGGATGTTTGGTCCATACGATTTGTCACGACCTTTGACTGTCCTGCTTGTGGGAGTAGGCAGGGCCCCTGCATGCCACGCGTAGTTGGACGATCAATCTTCTGTTTAGTACTTCAACATAGTGATTTCCTGGTAAGGATTCACTCGTGTCACATCAAGTAAATCTTTTTACTGTCTAAATCTTATTGATTTAATGTCATGTTTTCTTTCTTTTCCTGCAATTTTACGATGCAGGTTTTGCCATGTGACATTCATCACAGAATAAACCGTTTGGTTTGCTATATGATGGCTATTTTTGCAGGTTTCACTTCTTATGTCGTGTCAGTAACGAAGGCACTGTCCATCACTTATATTACTGGAAAAATTGGATCAGTCTGTTGTCTGAGTACAAGCTGAATCCCTATTGAACTGCAGTTTGGTTTAACAAAAATGCCACAATTAGTCCTTCTCGCGTTTAAAAGAAATGAAGAAAAAAACTGGATCATGGTCACGGATCCTAGTCAAGTTAGAAAGCTGATCATAGCAGACCAGACACGATCGCTGCTGTCTCGCACAGATCGAGCACCGGCAGTTGCTCTAGCACTGACAGCGGCAGCAGCTCAGTCTGATCCAGCTGAGGATTGGGCACCGACCGCGTCAGCGAATCAGTCTGATCTACCGAAGGATCGGGCATCGACACTGGCACCCACTCCAACACCGGCACTAGCTCTACAAGGAGCACCATCTCCGGCAGCAGCAGCGGCTTCGGTACCTGCACCAACACTTGCACTTGCATCTGCTCCGGCCCGTGCAGTTGCACCGGCAAGAGACTGGGCTGCAGTTCTCACTTCATATACCAAAGTCCTTACAAAAACTGACATGTCCACCTTCTTGGTAAGCATTGGCCGCCCAAGTGCTTCGTTCTTTTTTCTTTCCATGTTGTTTCACATGATTCACTATGTTGATCTAACTATTTGGGTATGTCTTCTTGTTTGCAAACAGAGAATTCCTAGAGCAACGAGGGAGTCGTTCAACAATCCGGTCTGCCGCGGCGAAGTTTCTCTTACCATCCGCAGCCTTGGTGTGAATGAACCTGCTCAATATACCGTAAGTACAAAGGATGGTCGCATGATGATTGATGCTAAAGGATGGTCAAGGTTCAAATCTAAATCATATCTTGCGGTAGGGGATGATGTCAAAATCAAACTTTCCCGACAAGGAGAGCTGGTCCAAATCAACTTTGAAATTCTTCAGTAGCAGCACGCAACTGCCGAACTGATCTATCCTTCGAGAGATTTTGATGTAATAATCTGGCATGGTGAAACAAGTGTCCTATGTGTATAAGTAGTACGACAGTATTATTTATCACATGGTATATCGTTGATAGAATTGCAACTCTGATTGCTGGTTAGGAACTATCGTTCGATTTCATTCCAACAGCTACCGTGCTTTATTCAATTTTGTGTATTCGCCTTGCGACAGCATCTAAAACCAGTGCCGTACCAATCGCTTGCAATATAAAGCGCTGAGGTAGAACACATGGGCCCCCAAACATGCAGGGTCGGCCGCGGCCCAAAGTCCAGAACCGTGAGCCTATCTGAGTATTATATTCTCAGCTGAACCCCCATAAAAAAGCTGAAACCCCATAATGCCCATGCGCTGTAGAGGGAGTATATTTCTCGGCAAGGTGAGCCTGTGATATAAAAGATTTGTATATTTCTTTACAGAGGGAGTATCTCTATGTCAAAAAATATATTTATGTGTAACTAGTTACTCTTGTCTTTCTACTTCCTTTCGCTAATATGTGGGGCAACCGGCAACGGGGCCACGTGCCATATGCACAAATTAGAGTGCACAATTTCACGGTAGACACACCCCAGTCATAGCGCCGCAGTAATGCCCAATGAGCCGTCAAATCACAACCCCCCTTTCCAGCTTTAGCAGTAAGCTGGACGGACAAAGCGACAATATTTCACTGGGCCTGAATCCCCTTCTCCCTCGTCTACTTGTTCAGAGAAAACCCCCGCTCAGTGATTGCATAGGGTTTTCTCATGGAGAACCAGGTACGAATTCTTCATCCTTCCCCGATAAATCCAAGTCCCTTGGTCGCAGGTAATCCTAGGATGGCAGCCGCCGCCATTGATGCATTTTTCTTCGTACTGAATCTAGTGTGTTTCAGTTGCAGTGCCCAAAGTGCGAGTACCCTACAGATTTCTGTGCCTTCGGCGAGATGCCACACTTGTTCCTTCTCATCCTAACACAGCATTTTGAAACGTGCACAGTATGTTCCTAGAATCCTCTTTTCTATCCGGGAGGGTGGGCTTTTTTTGAACATGTTGTGTTCTCATATCATTTTTCCTGCAGTGTATTATTTGCTCTGCCAGAACACATGTACTCAAGATGCTCGGCCTTGCCATAACTGAATACACTAGTTTAATGGTCATAGTGAAGACAAGCCATGGATATTACTTCTGAGTTGGGTTCATGAACCAAGAAGATCGCTGCTTTTTTATGGCCGAACTTGGATAAACTTTCTCAAGTGTTACGGACTGAAAGTTGGCGCACGAATGTTGATGGAAATAGCAGAACCTGGTCTCATCTTCACTGCGATCTTCCACCCCGACGTCGTTCCAATTGTTCATCCATGTTAGTTTTGTATCTGGTTCTTGCTTGTTGCCTTGATTACTTCTTAATCCACCTATTCTGTCTAACTAATCACAATTTAACTTTAGAAGTAGCAACGAATCTGTCACAAAGATGCTACTTCTAACTAATATTTTCTTATAATTGGTGGCACGTGTAGGTTTTTCAGAGTTAAGCAGTCTGCTCGTTTGTTACTCTGTAATAACTCGGCTGTTACTAATGGCACTGAAGTTGACTGGATCAACATCCACAAGTTCCTACACTTTATTAATCATCTTGAGGTCCTTGTGGGGTGTTTCAATGGTGGAAGGCCACGTGGGATATGTGTGCCACTGCTGCACTCGTTGAACATGTCCAACTGTGTCGAGAAACTTATGGTACGAGCTGTTTTCTGTTATATATGTTGTTCATAAACTATTGCTTATACACAATTTTACGGCTGTGATCTTCTTGAAACAGGAACTGCCGAGTTCTGTTGTTCCTATACAGATGCCTGGCCATGGTTGGGTCAGACTTGCGCTTGGTCACAACATGATGTTTATGTCGACCTACTCAATTCCCCTTGGAGGTGAAAAGATACTTATTCATGGGTGGTCTCAAATAATGAAGGCCCGTTCATCTTGGACAATAGGACAGAAGATTATGTTCATGCTTTTTCATGGCTCTAAAGCGAATATCCTATTTATTGACCACGTTGCGAGATGAAGCCGCTTTCAGAAGGTTGTGGATGCGCGGGGTGGCGCCTAGGCCTTGTCCTGGGCTTGGCGGCCTCACCCTTGGTTAACTGTAGGCAAAGTAGCATTGTCTGAGGCGTGCTTTGTACGGTTGAACCTGTATAAGTACTCATACTGCTTTCAGCTTTGGTTGTTAAGTGCCCCTGTTGGTTTCAGTTAAGGTTGTTAAGTACTCTTGCTACTTTTATAGTCTATCGTATTTCTTCAGTCATGTCTTCCTCCGGCCGCCAAAACCAAACCAGCACCGACGGGGCCGCCTGCTTCCACCTCCCACGGCTGGCTGCGCCTAAGCGCACGCATCGCCGCCCCACCGTCTCCTAAATCGTTAACGCCGACATCCTCCGTGCGCTTTGGTGCGCTCGCCGCGGCGCCGCCCTCTTGCATTGTCAACATGGTCAACAAACAACAGGAATCGGCAGAAGTACGTGGAGAGGATGACAGTAGGGGCCCACCACGTCAGCGTATGGAAAAATAAAATGCTTCCTCCTAGTGTTTTCCTGACATCTGGGACCCACAACATTGTGAGCGTATATAGTCAATAGACAAGAGAACAGCACAAGATCAGCTGACACCTGGGACGTAGCTACTCGAGCAATATTTTTTTTGTTTGGTATTGTTGAGACGGAGCAGGGTTTGAACTGGGTTGTGGCCCGTCTAGCCCAGGCTTATATTTTATGTTCACCATGTGACCAGCCCAACTATTTTTTTCTTTGTGAAAATGAGCCCTGTTTAATTTTTCTGAAGAATAGCCAATCCAGGCCTACTTATTTTTCTATGCCCTGATGGGCTGCAACTCTTTCAAGACGCCTGCAAATCTTGAAAGTAATATGAAATGGGTTGTAAATATAAAAACAGATGACAAATTGGCAATTACTTTATAATTTTTGATTTTTTTTTCACATTTTCAGATTCCTATTTCACTGGGCATTAACCTAATTTAAATATATCTTCAAAGTACTTTAAATCTGGCTCGACATTTCGGTATTAAAAATAGTTTGAAACCCACAGAAATATGCGAAATTGGCCCTGACCAACCAAAAAAAACGACTGCAATAAATTGCATAAGAAGTTGCCATGAGCTATATATAAATTATTAAAAAAAGAGGGAGTGGTGTGACTTGTGGGCCTATTTAGTTGACGCGTATGCAAGATTTTTTTAGTTATTATATACGTCAACAAACAATTCTAGTATACATTGGATGTCAATCCAACGAACGTCGTGTTTCTTCAATCTCTGATCTTCTTGCTCCAGCCGCCAAAGCAGCGCCGGTGGGACTGCCTGCTCCCGCCTCCCGTGGCCGGCTGTGCTGCCGTGCAGGCCTCAGCGCCCCTACTACTCCCACCGCTGGCCAGGGCATCCCTCTACTCACCCACACCGCCTGTTATTCTGCGGCGACGGCAACCTCACACCGCAGCCGAACCGGTGAACCCTCGTACTCCTCTCCGCGCGGGCTTCCACTACCGCATCTTCCCCGGCTCCGCGTCGTCCCCTTCCTAGGCCTCACCATCGTCCACCGCCGTGGTGCTCTCGGCACGGCGTGGTCAATGTGGTCAACGACCGACTTCCATCGAAAGAGTACTATACGTGGAGAGGCTGACAGCTGGGTCCACGGCAGCCGCAAGGAAGTGCCTCCTTATTACGCGGAAAATAATTATTCCTCCACCTGACAGCAGGGACCCACCGGACGGGCCACCGGTATTTCGCGAAAAAAACGTTTCCCCCTGACTGCTGGGACCCACAGGACGGGCCACCGTATTTCACGAAAAAATGTTCCCCCCGCTGTCAGCTCGGACCCACTGGAAGTGCCTCCTTATTACGCACAAAAAATTGAATACCCCCTACTAGCTGGGACCCACCTTGGTGGGAGGCTAACTTATGGGCCTACTAAGTTGACTCGGACGGAGGCCTTTGTCAACTTTAGTCAATATATGAACGATTCTAGCTCCAGTGACCGTACGATGTCCATCCAATGACCGTAGTGCTTCTTCAACCTCTCGTATTCTTGCTCCAGCCGCCCAAAGCAGCGCCGGTCGTGTCGCCTGCTCCTGCCGCCCGTGGCCGGAGTGATGCCGCGGAGGCCTCACCGCCCCCTACTACTCCCAACGCTGGCCAGGCCATCCCTCTGCACACCCACACCCCCTGTTATTCTGCGGCGACGGCAGCCTCACACCGCAGCCGAACGAGTGAACCCTCATACTCCTCTACGCGTGGGCATCCACTGCCGCGTCTTCCCCGGCTCCGCGTCGTCCCCTTCCTAGGCCTCGCCGTCGTCCACCGCCCTGGTGCTCTCGGCACGGCATGGTCAACATGGTCAAGGAATGGCTTCCATCGGACGTGGACTGTACGTGGAGAGGCTGACAGCTGGGTCCACGGCCGCAGCAAGGAAGTGCCTGTTTATTACGCGTAAAATAATTATTCCTCCACCTGACAGCGGGGACCCACCGGACGGGCCACAGTATTTCGCGAAAAAACATTTCCCCCTGTCTGCTGGGACCCACCAGCTACATCTTCGCACGCAAGGAAGTGCGTCCGAAAAAAAGATTCACCCCCTTGACTGCTGGGACCCACGAGCTACATCTTCGCACGCAAGGAAGTGCCTGACAGTCGGGACCCACCTGGTCGAAGCGTACGTAGCGTTGTCATTCTGGTCGCGAACGTGTACATACATACTGGTGGATGTAGAGGCGCGCACGTGTCGTAGTAGAGGCGCACACATAGCATGTAGACATACGTACAACGACCAGGGTGTAAGAAAGAAAATACGGCCACGTATGTGTACATATGGGCGGGGTCTCGAACGCCTACTCACGCATATATACGTACAGCCAGGGCTCGTGTACATTGGCTGGGTCGGAACGGAGAAACAACGTCGTCATCGTGTTCATGGGGAGGCAACGGAATGCATCGTCTTCATCGGGATTCAACGTAATGCGTGGTTGTGTTCATCGGGAGGGCTTGGACGGAACACGCGATGGAAACGAGGCCTGGCGTACCGCAGAACGGAGGAAACGGCCTTGTGTTCCACCGGCCACGTTTGAAATGGGATCCTGTTCATCGGGAGGGGTCTGGCGTACGGCAAAACGGAGGAAACGGACCTCCTACAGTCGAAACGAGGGTCCTGTTGATCGGGAGGGGTGTGGCGTACCGCAAAACAGAGGAAACAGACCTCCTAAGGTCGAAACGGTGGTCCTGTTGATCGGGAGGGGTGTGGCGTACCGCAAAATGGAGGGAACGGACCTCCTATGGTCGAAACGGGGGTCCTGTTGATCAGGAGGGGTGTGGCATACCGCAAAACGGACGAAACGGACTTGTGTTGGAGCGCTACGGTCGAAACGGGGGTCCTATTCATCGGGAGGGGTGTGGCGCCGCAAAACGGGACTCCACGGGATACTGTTCATCTCCACCGTCGACCTCCTCCAGCCTCCACGGGCTCCTGTTCATGCAGCCTCCATGAGCTCCTATTCATCCAGCCTCCACCGCGCGCTACTCCACCGGCTACTGTTCAACCACCCCTCCACCGTCTACTGTTCATCCAGCCCTCCATCGTCTACTGTTCATCCAACCCTCCACACCACGGGGTCCTGTTCAACCACCCCTCCACGGGCACCCCTCCATCGTCTACTGTTCAT